>NC_142868.1:143511250-143832500 GCF_051225735.1 Oryctolagus cuniculus | reverse complement strand
ACGGATAGGAAGCTTAGGCAGGGTATAGTGTCGTTCCTCCACGAAGAGGGGGAGTGACAGATAATTATTTAAAAATACGTAATGCCTTGATATATAGTAAATGTATATTAGGTGGAGATTTTGACCTTATCATATTTAGCAAGAAAATAGTTACCAACACTGTCCTAATTTGGACACCTACTGGGACAAGGTCATTCCAAGCTGTAACTGTCTAGTTAGAGCAGTAAACTCTGAAACCCAGGATGGACACAGGTTGAAGCCTCACGGACTGCAGAATGCCAAAATCTAGCCCATAATATGAAAGGGGAGTGTGTAGTCCTGTGGGATTAGAAAATAGGTCTAAATAGTAGACTTTATGTCTGGTTAGAGGTATATAATGATTATGTTTTTAATGCTGAATGTTTGAACCCCTTTCTGTTTTGGAAAATTTACGTAACTGGCAGATGTAGGGCTCTCTTCCTATTGCTAAAGTGCAAGATCACTTTAGTGATCTTCGTTTCCATATTGTTTAAGCAATAATGGCCTGCTATGTGATCTGGTCCACTAAGGACTCTAGACTGGACATGCAAGGCCAAGAAAATATTCATTCTGGTAGAAGTGCCAGTGGCAACAGCCTCAGTGTTGTTGCTCTGTCTTGTGCAGGCAGGAGACATGTTGTCAGTGATAGCTGTCCAGTAAACTTATCCAGATGTACGTTCAGCTGGTCTGATCCCTTGGCCTCTCTTGGTTCTGCCTTATTTCTTGAGCCTGGTTCTTCAGGCTTCTCATCAGTTCTAGGATATACCTGCTAGTCTGTCAATAAATTCCTTATCTGCTTAAAGACAAACCAAGTGTATTTTAGTTGTTTGTACCCAAGAATTTTGGCTGTTCCAAGGCAAATTGAAGAATCACAGTGTATGAGAAAATTTGAGGTCCCAAGATATAAGACACTTGACAAGGAGACAAAGGTGAGGAGTTCGGTGAATATGTTGATGGTCAAGAGGAAAAATGTGTGGATAAGGGCTCTGTGTCACTGGGCCCCACCTCCATGAGCCCCTTGTTCTCTTAAAGATACACTCCTTAAAGCAAGATTATCACATCTCCTGTCAGCATCCTGTCACAAAGCTTGGTTCCGAGCGCTCTCTCACCAGATGCTTCAAAGGCAAATCAGGAGCTGGGAGTGCATGGGCAGTCCTGCAGGATGACGGTGGGGGTGGGACGATTTGCCCTTACAGTTAGGCATGGAGTCCTCTCATCTCCATGCACATCAGGACGTCTGAAGAGCACTTTCTGTACCCTGGAAGGATATTTTTAGAGTCTTAGTGGCCTCAAAGTAGAAAACAAAACTCAACAGGATTTTTAACTTGTTTTTAATTTCTGTATCTCCTTGGCAGCTGAAATATTATACATAGTAAATATCCAGGGTAAATCAAGCAGTCACATGGAATAGTGATATTTCACACCTCTATTTTGGAATTATGTGCAGAATTTGCCACATCCCTCATGTTGAATATCACATAGTTAAATTGATAATTAACCCAGTTGAACATGATGATCTGTAATTAAATTATTAGTCATTGCCCTATTGTATAAAATATTTAATGTCTCAACTTGTGGATAAAATCTATAGATGAAAGAGATTAGCAATGACTAGTAAAGGGGTGAAAAAGTAAATTATTATGTCCTCTGCTTAAATCAACTTATAAAAATTCAATTTTTTAATAAATTCAATGTGTTTGCAGATATAATCCTAATATAATGATATTCCCTATCTCCCTTTCTCCCTCCCTCCTGCCTTCCCTCCCCCTCTCTTCCTCCCATCCTTCTGCCTTCTCCCTTTATTTTTTAATTTTAGCTTTTGAGATAACATATTTTACAGTCAAAAGGCTTAATATTCCCCCCATAAGAAGTTTAACAAGTAAAAAGCAAAAACACTCTAGTTTAGTAATAAGCCAAATTTTATGGAAATTTAGATGCAGTTTCTCATAGAAGATTAAAACCTAAAGGGCATTTGCTTCATCAACAATGGAGCCCTGAACTCTGCAACCCTTTGGCAAACATTAGCCAAGCTTCAAGTAGCCACTCGGTGCTGAAAAGGTATTTGAGCTGGCAGAGCTGGGAATGTTGCTATCCTGTCTCCTGTTATCTTTCGTTCCTCTTCATTTCTCTTCTCCCCACGTCACCTATCACCTAGTTCCAGCATTTCCTCCCTGCTTCCTTCTCACTCCTCTTGCCCTTTTGTCTTCCATTTCCTCTCTGCAGTGATTCTGTGCAAGCTTTACCGCTTTCCTCTCTTCTCAATCCCCTTCTTCCTCTGCTCTCTTTCTTAGGGGATGCTGTGTTGTAGTTATCGAGAACATGGGCTCTGGAAGCAGATTAAACTTCCGGTTCTGGCTCAGTCATTCACTAGTTGTGTGGCCCTGGGCACACAATCGTGTACTGAATCTCATTGTGATGGTGCCACCAGGTATCCATCAGGGTTCAATCAGGGAAACAGAAGTGCCCCTGTGGGAGACGCTGGGGAAGCCAAGGGCTGAGGTGGAGTCAGAAGAGCAGAGGGGCCCTTCATCAGTTCCCTGGAGAAGGGAGCTATGTCCAGCGACTGAAAGGGGACTGGGAATAGAGAGCTGTGGCCTCAGAACGTTCACATCAAGCACCAGGCAACCCACTGCGTTTGATCTGCAGAGCCAGAGTTGCCAAACAATAGCAGAGTGTGGCGTCGAGGAGAGTGGACAGCTGGAACCAGTTGGTACTTCTGGGTCTGCCCTTCATGGCACTGAACCACGGTGGTCTTCAGAGAGTAATGGCAGCTGCTTCTGCCTCCAAATCGCATGCAGATTCCACTCTCAGCAAAACCAAACCAAGAACCAGGAAAGAGAATTGCAGAAAACTTAGGTCTAGCTTAACTAGGTTGAGAGAGTACCAATCACCACATGAGTCATATTCAAAATGCAGTTGTTAGGAGTTCATAACTCATGGAGATGTGAAAAATCAATGAGTTATAAAACATGCCAAGTAAGTGTTCATCAATGTGTTTGACACGTAGTAAGCAGCCTATAAATACTAATTGTCCTTTGCTGTCTATTTTCAGTCCACTTCCTCCCACGTATACTCTTCTACCTAAGCACCCTTACCAAATTTCACAATGTCATTGTGTCATCTATGTTTAGGATAATTAGTAAGTGATGTGGGACGTGTCACAGTGAAACAGAGCATGTCTTGGGTACTTCCTAGGTGACAGATCTTTATCTGCATCAACATACATGACCCTTAGGTACCATAATCATTCACACTGAAAGATGAGGAAATTGAAGTAGAGATATTATTTATTTATCCCAAATTGTGCCAGATTTTTTAAAAAGATTTATTTATTTATTTGAAAGTCAGAGTTACACAGAGAGAGCAGGAGAAGGAGAGAGAGAGAGAGAGGTCTTCCATCTGATGGTTCACTCCCCAGATGTCCACAACGGCCGGAGCTGCGCGGATCTGAAGCCAAGAGCCAGGAGCTTCCTCCAGGTCTCCCACGTGGGTGCAGGGGCCCAAGGACTTGGGCCATTTTCTGCTGCTTTCCCAGGCCATAGCAGAGAGCTGGATCGGAAGTGGAGCAGCCGGGTCTCGAACCGGCACCCATATGGGATGCCAGGTGTTAACCCATTGTTCCACAATGCTGGCCCCACCAAATTGTGCCAGATTTAAACACCAGATTACACCAGCAATCAATAAGCCCAATCATTTAAAATACTGTTCCTGTGAGAGTGTTCTGGCTCAGTCACTCACTAATTTTTTGTGTGGAATACCACCTCTAGGAAGGTCATCTTCAGAAACACTGCACCTTCCAAGCTTACAAAGGATCGCAATAGTTCCTTTTTTGTTATTGTTTCACACAAAACTAGGGCAAATTATAAATCCGTCCTCCATGGCTTAGGATATTATCAATGGTCAGAAAGAACTTGGTAAAGTGTGGTGTGAAACAAAAAAGCCTTGATCACCCAGGAGAGAGCTGAGGTATTTCAGGAGGGAGATGGAGAAAAATTTAAGCTTAAAGTTAGCTCATAATGAGTTACAGTTTCACCATCTAAAACATGAAAAACTTACTCCAGATGGACTCGCTGGCCCCTTTAAAGGCATGACCTGCAACTTCCTGGAACAAACAGTTCCGTAAGTTATTCTAGCCAATACATCTCTCAGCCTTCCTTAAGCTCAAACTATCTCCTGAAGCAGAAATTCCAAATTTCCAATTCCAAGATTATAAGTGATGGACTTGTGCAGTGTTTGAAACACTTGTTAAAAAATGTAAATATTTTCAGATAGGGCTTATCACAGTTCCACTCTTCTGTCTTTATTCAGTTTTTTTCACTCTGATGTTATCTCCCTCAATCTAGAAGGCATTTGAGCTTCCCCTGTTGCAGAGTAATGACTTGTAGTATGAGGACAGACTTCAAAGGGCTGGCTAGTCCTGGAATTCCATGTGGGAATCAGCAGAGACAAGGGTTGCATGAACCTTCTCAGTCCTATTTTCTACTCATCTGATCCCTCTTCTCCCAACCCACTCCCCAAATTTCTCCCTGGATATGCTTGCTGTGTGGCGTTCTGACAACACGTGGTTTCAACTTCTAAGAAGCAAGACCTGACTTGCTCAAAAAGCCAAGTGGTGAAACCACACAATCTCACCTTTGCCAAGCATGATATACACTTTGTAAATGAAAAAAATCCTAAGGGATAAAGATTAATTAAGCATGGAGAGAGTGAAGCAGAATATTTCAGATTTGTTCATAACCAGGCACAGGTGCCATTCTTGAAAATGCACTTGAAAAAGTATTAACTGTGCACCTCTCAATTTGTAGGGTTTGAAGATTTTAATTGTGCTATTCGGGAAATAAATGATTTCTTATAGTTTGGAACAGGTGGTGTGAAAACTAAAAGGTACTAGAATATGATAAATGATAATGTTTAGTTATAATGACAAACATTTTTGGCACGGAGGTGGTTACCTGTCAAAAACAGTGTTGGTATTCATAGCTTTTATTAACTGTCACTGAAACCTGGGAAATTAAAACAATAGTGCAATAAAATGGTTTGGTTCAAAAGTTGTATTTTCTGTTTTCTGGTAAAGACTGACAAAAATTTGTGACACAGAATTTCAAATATGTGAGTGTAGTTAAGGTAACCGTAGATATAATGGATGGAATCTTCCTTTTCTAGAAAGATATGGAGATAAATGGGATTGTATAGTCTAGCTTGCTGAAGGGACACATGGAATCTTGCGTTTATAAAAGGAACCTGTAAAGAATGCATTTGCAAATTTCTCCTGGTGTGCTTTATTTTCTGCTTTTTGTACCTGACTCTGAACATCTGTCCCATTTCTCACATTATGTTCACCAATCTCTGCTCCTCTTTCTAACACATATATCACTAAAGTTGCCTTTGCTTACATGAGCACTTAAACCAAGTGATTACTTTTAATTAAGTGAATTGTTGTTATAAGTTTGTGCTAACCTTTGGCAATGTTTTAAATACATTTTATTTATATATTTTCATTTTATTTGAAAGATAGAGGCACAGATAGATTTTTAGCTGTTGGTTCACTCCCAAGTGCCCACAACAGTACAAGCTGGGCCAGGTTGAAGCCAGGAGCCCAGAATCAATCTGTTTAAATAAAAGATCTCACCAAAAATATTGAATATTATTTATTTGGAATACTGTACTAGTTTAAAACTTGACTTCATAGTTCTTTCTGCAGATGGATACTAGAGCCAGGGCTGGGCAAGGCTGAAGCCAGGAGCCAGGAGCTCCATCCTGTTCTCACACACATGGATAGCATGGGCCCAAGTAGTTGAGCAGTTATCTGCTGTTTTCCCAGATGCATTAGGGGGAAGCTGGATCAGAAGTGGAGTAGCCTGGACTGAAACTGCACTCTGAAATGTGATGCTTGCATGCTAAGCAGTGACCTAACCTGCTGTGCCACAACACAGGCCCCAAATGCACTTTTAGAAAGGTTTATTTTCCAATTTCTGGGACTCTTTTGAGTGCTCAGGAAAATAGATAGAATTATAGGCCTTTGGACCCTTATAAATTAAAGTAGCCAAATGATTTGTACATTGTAGAGGGAAAAGAGGTGAAATATTCAGATTAAATGCAGTCAACATATAGGAAATAGTTTTATAATTTTTAGTCATATATTTAATATTGATAATGGAAACAGTAACATGATGTGGTTGACCTTGGAAAAGTGATACTGTCTTTGGGCTAGAATTTTAGTGTTAGTCAAGCTATCCTATCTAACAGAATTTTCTACCATAATGGAAATGCTCTATAATCTGCACTGTCAAATATGGTAGACACTAGCCATGTGTGACATTGAGCATTTGAGAAATGAGTAGTGCAACTGAGGAACTGGGTTTTTATTAGTTTTAATTAACCTAAGGTCAGATTTAAATAGCAACATGCACTAGTGGCTACTGTACCTAACAGTGTATTTCTAAAATGTCTAAAAAAAATTTCAATTCACTCATTTATTTACACACAAACACACACATACACTTTTTCTTTCATTTATTTAATTCTGCAAATATTTATTGTCTTTTTTGTTCAAGGCACTGAGCAACAAAACTGACCAAGGCTCTACCCTTAGGGAACTTACATGGTCATATGGAATAGTCCATCAAGTAATCACACAGCTGGTAGGAATTAGGAGAACCGAAGGTTGTAAGACTATCCCATGTGGCTGATTTCTTTGAGGAAATCCAGGCTTTACAACCTCTTTAAAGTCTTCTGATTTCCCCCAAGGAAATGACCTCTGACCTGGGATTTAAAAGATATTTGGCCTTCTGAAAGGGATGGATTTTATCAGTTGACACTACAGAGATCAAACAGGGTTGGTAGAAAACAAATTTAGATAATTATCATACTGACCACATATGTAAACAGCATCACTGCTTCCCTTTAAAAAGAAGAAGAAGAAGAAGAAGAAGATTAGGAGCCTGGTGGCTTAGAAGCATGAAAGCTGCCAAAACTAAAAGTAGAGCAGTTGATCACAGTGTATGCAGGGAGTGTCCAAGTCATTTTGACTCACAATCTCATAAGGCGGAGATCCCATTAGGAGCTTCTTTCTCTGATACTGAAATAGGGTCTAGAAAACACATGTGTACACACACACAGTTGCACACACATGCACCTGGGTGTCATTCAGAGGTAAGAGGCCTGGAGAACTGCTTTTCCTTAAAGCAGTATTTTGAGACGTTCTTGGGAAAATATACCTCTATTGAATACTAGGTAGGTTTCTGATATGGACAAGCCACATCTCTTGCAAACATGCCTGATGAAACAGCTCTGATCTCTTCCATGATTTTAAATGTTTCCCAGGGTCCTAGGATGTAATCTGGCAAACAGTTGACATAGGGGCTCAGGAAAAAAACTATCCAAAAGGAAAGCAAATAGGAAATGAAATCTGGTTTTGAATATTGAAGTCCAGACTCTCTTGAAGTTTTGCTGGATTATCAAATTTAACTGTGAAATGATATACAATAATTTGAAAATAATTATATACTCAAATGAGAAGCCACTAAAGTACGGCAGTGCAGAATTAAGGTCACATGTGGCAGTCTCTAACTTAACTTGCTGTAATTTTATTTTGGGCTGGAGTCAGTATGGCACTGTCTCCTCAAATCATCTTGATCCAGAATTTCTTTTTTTCTTTAAAGATTTATTTATTTATTTGAAAGGCAAAAAGAGAGGAAGATCTTCCATCTGCTGGTTCACTCCCCAAATGGCTGCAATGGCAGGGGCTGGGCAAGGCTGAAGCCAGGAGCCTGGAGCTTTTGAGCCTCCCACGTGAGTAAAGGGGCCCAAGCACTTGGGCCATCTTTCACTGCTTTCCTAGGCACATTAGCAGGAAGCTGGAAAAAAAAAAGAGATGGAGCTGAGACTCAAATCCAGGGAGTCTGATATGGGATGCAGGTGGCTCAAGCAGTGTCTTAACCACTCTACCAAATATCCACTCTCTAACCTTTTATAATGCCAAATTTTGAACATACTCTGAAGCAGACACACTAGTGTAATGAAGTGCTGTGTATTTCTGTCATCTGGCTTTGACATGATCAACTCATGGCCTGTCTTACTTCACTTACATCCCATCTACTTGTCCTTTTCTGTATTATTTTGAAGCAAACTCGTGGATAGTCTGCACCTGGATGGAACAGTAATAGAGGAGGCTACTTTCCCTGCTAAAATCTTCTTTCATTCTTATTCTCTTCCCTGTAGGAAGTAACTGCTATCTCTGAGACTCCCTGATATTTTATCTCTACTTTTCATCTAGAAGCAACTTAGAATTATACATCTTTTTATATATCCTCTCTTTTCTAATTAATTCTAATTTCATTGAAGGCAAGATCTATGCTTAATTCATCTGTGATTCAATAAATATTTGTTAAATGAAAGAAGGAATATTTAATGTTTAAAGATGGGTTATAATGACCAGGACCCAAATCTGTATCAAGACAAATCCACACTCAGCATTGGGAAATAAACACACATCTCTTTACTATGAGTTTCTCTGACTTCTGTATGTAGACCTTAAGTACAGACCTTGACTTTCTTCCAAATACCAATACAACCTCAAGGCAAAATATATTTATCTTGAATTCAATGACAGATGAGCTAAATATGGTGGGAAGTTTATTTGTTATTTATGAATATATGAGAAAAGAAGCAGTTTCATGCAGCAATGTATTAAATAATACAAACATGTGAGTGGCATTCCACATTTTGCACCAACTCGCAAAGAAACTTGGAAAAGATAGGCTGCTATGTGAGAAAATGAAGGTAGATTTGGCATTTGATATATGACCTTGAGTAAGTCTGAATCCTGGCAGTTGTTTGCTGTATGATCTTGAGCAAATCACTTAACCTCCATGACCTTACTTTCCTAATCTGTAGAAATGCAGAGGAATTTTCCTTGTTTCATGGGATTGGAAAACATTAAATGACATAGCATATGTGAGCTCTCCCAAGACTGCCTGTTGTGCAGCTGGCACTCCTATGCGTTGACTCTCATGCAAGCAACCATATATTAAGAGCTTACTATATGCTGACACTGGATTAAACAAGATACAAGCATAATTTTAATTAATCCTCATGAAACTTTAAGAAAGGAAATATTTTCATTTTGCTGGCAAGGAAACTGAAGACTAAAGAGCTCAGTAACTTTCTCATGGTCACATAGTAAAAGGCAAAGCAGGGATTTGGAGATTTGATGCTGATCTTTCGAACTCTAAGGAGGAATCCCTTGTCACTGTTGTGCTTTTTTCAGTATAATTTCTGCACAACTTCATAGAAAAGAACTGTTGCTATATGTAATCATACATACAGTCTGAGAACTAGGCAATTTGAAAAACTAGGAGACTTTGAAAGTGGGAGAGTTAGTATTAAAGGGATGAATATTTGAAGATCATATTACTTTTTTTAATTTAGACATTTATAGAAGAATAGTGACCTGATAGAAAACAAATACATTTATTGGATGCAGAATGTACCAGGACTTGTTGGTAACACTAATTTTAGTGATGTAGAAGGAAAGCATTCCTAAAGGCAAACTTTCTATAAAGCACTTATAGAGTAAGCAGCATCAAAAATGTACACAATTTGGGGCTGGCAGTTTTGGCATAGCAGGTAAAGCTGCAGCCTTTAATGCTGGCCTCTCATTTGGGCGCTGGTTCATGTTCCAGCTGCTCCACTTCTGATCCAGTTCCCTGCTAATGGCCTGGGAAAAGCAGTGGAAGATGATCCAAGTGTTTAGCCACCCTCATGGGAGCCTGAGATGAAGTTATTGGCTCCTGGCTTTGGCCTGGCCCAGCCCCGGCCATTGCGTCTATCTGGGGAATGAACCAGCTGGTAGAAGATATCTTTCTCTCTGTCTTTCCCTCTCTCTGTGTAACCCAGACTTTCAAATAAAAAACTGTACATGTTAACCTGGAAAATTTTCTGAAGATCTTAAGTGAAAAGGTTAACATCAGTTAAGTGTTTAGAACATTGGCATGAAAAAACATGAAATAAGTACACACTGGGTAACATGAAGGATGAGGCATAAAATACCCAATATATTAAGTCACTTAGAATCTGAGGAAGTGCCCAGTGCTTAATTAAGTCTTAGGAAAACAGTCTGGCATCCTTCAAAGAGAATATATATTTTCTTCTCTTTTTCCTCCTTATTAGGAGTTCTGTTATTTCCTACGTCTGTTAATGCCATTATTTGCTGCAATATGAAACCCTAGAAATGCTGCCACTAAAATATTGAAGTTGATTATTGGAGGTTGTCATTATTGTTGTCTTTAAATAAATAAACATATTTAAAGGATGTGTTCTTCTAGAAAATGCAGTCCAACCTGGAAAACGGTCATCAGGGTCCGGCTGGCATGGCTAGTCCCTACAAGTTTCCGTGTTCCAAATGCAGATTTACTGTAGTAAAGAAAAATCAGAGTCACGTGTCTGAAGAACAGGGTGTGATTTAGCTACAATTGCCAATTCTGTTACAGCATGTTTGGAAGAGTTGCCCCCGAACCGGCTGTCATGAGTATTTCTTAAATTAAAATAATTTCTATCGAATCTTTTGAAATCTACTGAATCTTTTGAAAGTAAATAATTGATGTCCAAGAATTTCCCAGATTACGCCTGTGAAAAGTCTCATGAGGACAGGAGCCTTTGTCTGTAGCTCTCACCTCTGCAGGCTTGGGGCAGGCACCTTAAATCAGTGTTGACTGTGGAATGAGGGGGAAATCATTTATGCCACACTAGGAGCCTGGCTTTGCACTTGTTCTTATAGTGAAATCTCCAAAAGCTCCTAAATTGTGGTATGAAACATTCATCTAGTAAATTTTGTACAAGACATATCTGGCAAATGTAAACCTGTTCCTGTATTGTTGCATAATAAAACTCTCCATAGCTTTGGACGCTGGGAGATAAAGCAGACCCGAAGATGGTCTCAACTGAACAAATGTTGAAGAGAACAATTGTTGCCTCCTGTTGCTCTTGACACAAGTATTTGGTGGGGGCAGGGGCAGGAAAGGCGTTTTTCTTTTTTATTCTGCGGCCTTTAGAAGCTAATGATAATGCACGAAACGTGCAGGCTCCTCAAGGCAGGACACATGCGCCAGATGCCCTGTACCTGGAATTCTGATCATCTCAGCTAAGCGGAAAGAGGCAGAAGCAGCAGCCACATGCCTTTAATAGGAATGTTCCTTGGTGTTCTGGAAGCATGCTGCCAGCCTACTTTGGCGTGGGTGTAACGTGGGCAGCTCCTCACCAAGAGGTCCTCTGTTTCAGCCATCAGGTTGAAACACAAGTCCAAACATGTTCACCTTTGTCTCATCTTTCACGGAAGCAGCCAAGGAATTAAGTTGCTTGAGTGCCTCAGTATCCCCCAGTGTAGCCAAGGGCACAGAGCAGGCTTATACCCTAGAGGCTACTGATTGCAGTGGGAGGTAATGCTCTTGCATGCATCACTAAGCACAGTGTGAAATTGGTCACCAATGGGAGGAGGCGTGACCAATGAGTGTCAGATGTCCAGTATTTCTATGTGGCTCCAGCCAGGGACAGGGATGTGGCTAACAGAAGCTAGCCAGGGAAACAAAGGAGCCTGAAGGCAATCAGGGCTGCAGCCTAACCAGCCCCACAATATGAAATGCATGCTGGGAAGGAGGGTGAGTAGGAGACAATGGGATAAAGGCGGGGGGGGGGGGGGGGGGTGATCTTCCCAGGCCGCAGCTTAGAGCTCTTCGCTGGCCTGACCAGTCACCAGCAGTCTAATTTTGCGCAAGTCACTTCCCTTTTCTGGATCTCAAGTTCCTCATCTGTAAAATGAGGATTATGAGAACACCTGTGTCATCAGGTGGTTGTGCTGTCCAGATGAATACATGGAAAACATGTAGGTCTGTGCCTGGCAAATACTAAGTGCCCAGGAAGCAGTAGCTCTTATCTGGGGCTCAGACTCACCTTTATGATGTGACTTAATTCGTGTGTCTGCAGTTTGCACCGAGCCAGGGCTCCACTCAGAGACACTTCTTAGTTTGAATGAAATCTGTGTCTGTGCAGAGAAAGCCTGGGGATCCTTAAGAATCGTCTGTAAGAAGGATCACTCCTGCCGAGAAGTGTGACTTACTTGACTAATTCAGTGTTGCAAATAACAAAAATAATTTATAAAAACCTTTCCTTATATCCTCACTTGATAATTATAACAGGATGTTTAGTGTTTTGCTTCCTGACCTGTTGAAAAAGAGGCAGTGAAAGAACTCTGCAAAACATTTGGGTGCAGAGAGAGGAGAGAGAGAGAGAGAGAGAGAGTTTGCAGATCTCCAGAGCAGATCCGCTCCTCTCCAGGAATGCCTCCTCATTAGATCTCTGGTTGGCCTGTGGGGGTGGGGTGAGGGGGGTGGGGGAGTGGGAGAAAGAGCCCTGGCTTCAGGCACATCTCTGTATACATCTACAAAGACATCTGATTCAAAGGCCCACAACAAGACAGATGCTGTGAGCTTCAAAATAAACAATGGTCAAGAACTCACAGGACCTGAAATTCGACACATGACAGAGGCCAGGACATGTTTTTGACACAAGGAGGAAGTTATTTATAAATGTGATTCATTAGCCCCAGTAAGAGACGGGGGTCGATAGAGTCAATAAATTTTAAAAATCATTTTGATTCCTTAAATCTTGCAGGTAGGGAGGAACTTAACAAACTTTTAGGTTAATCTTAGCTACCTCCTTACCAAGGCAATGAAAACACTTAATGCAAGGTCATTTTAGATGTAAATCAGGAATAACACGGAGGCATAATTATTATATCCAAATATAAATCAGGGTAAGCAAGTTTTTCTAGAGGCTTGGCTACATTTTGGTCGGGAAAAGAACCTTCAGTGTATGTTCTCCTTGAGTCTAGCTTCCTGGAGCAACCCAGGACTAGCACTGGAGATATTGGAAAGTCGCTGTTACCTGGTGTGTCAGGTTCTGACACATCCACTCAGAGAAGAAGTGTGGGGAACCTTGGTATTAACCTGGGATTTTTAAAGTTCACACCCTTGGCAGTGGCCTAAGGAGCAAACTCAAGTGGGTTACCAAATTGCTTGCATTGCATCTCAGTTTTTCTCTTATTAAAGAGATAATATATTTTCAGGACAAATAACCTTGAATGCTTTCTAAGCAGGGAAAAAAAAAACCAGAAAGTTATGTCAAAATGCAGAATTCATAGAGAAGGAAGTAATTCAACATGAAAAAATAAAGTTGAACTTGACCATTTGCAAGCTTACAGTCAGGAGCCTGGAGTCTGGGTCTTGCTTTCAGCAATAATGTGCTCCTGAGTAGTTAGAAATTCGTTTCTCTGTGTTGGGACTTGAGTCAATAACTTAATCTTTCTGGTATAGATTAGGGATACCTCGTGACGTTTTTACCATGTCTGCCCAGCACACAATGAAGTGATTGCTGATTATTTGGCTTAGGTGGTCTGTGAAGATACCAGAACCCGACAAGGCAAGTCTGAGACTTACATCCTTGACTTGCCTGCTTTGATTTCTATCTCGGCCTTCATTAGCAACTTCATGCACACATCCTTTCTCTTCCTGCCCAGCAAAGTTGACTGCAGTGTTGTTTTTCTCCCTCATGAAAATGAGCGATGTTTATATTATAAGGGCTGAAAGAAAAAAATTGAAAAATGATTAAAAAAAAAAAAACCCAGAGAATGGAAACTTTGTTTATGGAGGCCCTTCCTCTGTTTCCTTCTCTCCCTCAAATGTTAGCTCCCCACTGTCTTGGATCCCCTGCCTCCAACCCACTGGCTCTCAAACTTGAGGGAGCATCAGCCTTGTCTGGAGACCTTGTTAAACTCAATGTCTGGGGCTCGCCCCAAAAGTGTCTGATTCTAGCAAGTTCCCTAATGCTGCTGGTCCAGAGACTACAGTTTGTGTGAGACCCACAAAAGGAGCTGTGGTTCCTCCTACAGTTTTTACCTCCTGCCTTAGGTTCTTGCTTACTTCACTACTTGTCTTTACCTGGGGCCCAGGCCTCTTTTTGTTCTCTATGGGTAGCCCCAGCTGAGAGCTAACATGAAGGAGGTGAACTTCCCCACACCCATGCTAAAGCAGAGCTTGTTTTTTTTTTTTTTTTTTTTAAACAAAAGGAGATAACAAGAGGGAATTTCAGACAGGAATGGATAATGTGAAACTCAAATTAAATCTGATTGTTCTAGAACATCATTCCTCAACTTGTTTTGGTTATAACTTCCACTAAGCAGAATCATCAGACATTTTTTCACTTTAAATTGCATTTTACCCTAACTCCCACCCCTGCCATGGAACTTAAACACCACAGATACACTGTATGTTTATTTACTGTGGCTTTTTGGAGGGTCACTAACCATTCCAATGTCCAAGGTTTTTTTTACAGCCATTATCAATAAGTCTTAGTTCCCATGGTGGTGATATAACACCCCTTTTCATTGAAAAGCGCATGTTCCAGTGGAACAAGATAAAATCGTTAAGACAACTTAACTGGTCATGAGTTCATGCCCTAGGTACCATCCTGTCTTCACCTTGCCACCATGTTGCCAAGACTTCCCCTGTCTCCCCTCTGGGAGTAGACTCTTCTTCAGTCTTCTTGATACGTGTATCCTGCTCTTCCCTGCCCCCAACCTTTTAAGGAAAACTCTTCCTTTCTGATCTAAGATGAGAAGAGGAAAGACAATAACACCACCTAAGAGATCCCTAACCTTCTGTCCTCCACTTAGTTCCTAACCAACTGGCCTGAGGGGTGAAACTCTCTGGCAAAGGAAGCAATCCTATTAAAATCAGTTCCAGATGCTCCCTTTTGTCTGACCTCAAAGTCTAGTGATAACACAACAGCATTTCCCAAGATCTGAGTTATTCGTTCAGCAGCAAATAGCCCCATGGGGACTTCAGCAGGACAGTCAATAGCAAGCTCCAGTCACCCACGAAAAGCCCCTGCAAGATTTCTTCATGGCTAAGATGTATGCCTGCTTCTTATCCTCCTTGCAGGCTTTGGGAGAGTGACTATGAGCACATCTTCTTCATCTCCACCTTTCCCACTAGAACACACACACACACACACAACCACACACACCACAAACACACATGTGAAAGCACACACAAAGAAAAACCAACATTTCTGAGAGATTGAATAGGGTCGATTAAGGGCAAGAAACCTTTTTTCCCTCTAAATACAACATATCTGCCTAAATTTCTGTGCCCACAAGGGAGACAGACTTTTACATTTTTTATGCAGAACACTTTCAGTTGCTCTCTCCTGTTGTTAGATAATGCCCTGACTCCTGCTGTGAGAAGCCCATTAGAACATCTTGCCAAATGACAGTACCCTTTACCCCAATTAGAACTCCAAAATTAAAGCATTTTTCTTGTTTTTGTTTTTTAGTTGAGACCATTATTTCCTTTATTGAGGTATACAGTCGTAGAGTGGAAACCCATCTTCCTGCCCAGAGAAAGCACCTGGAGAGATAATGGCAGGTGGTGGTGCTAGTATTGCTCTATTAGTCACTTTTTTTTTTTTTTGAAAATGGAAAGCTAGGGTTTTTTTTTAGGACAGGATATATATTTTTTTGCATCTTCCAAGTGGAAAATGGAAGAAAAACTGTTGCTTAATTCAATGGATAAGATTTTTATATCTCCTAGGTGATATTTTGGCAACCAAGTCTCAAAATTAGATGTAGATGGCCTGGTTGCAAACCTTATCTGTGGCAGACTGGAGATGGTGGCTTCATTATAATGGCCACTGCCTGCTTTATCAGTGATTCCTGCTTCCAGGCCTTTGTTGCAAAGTCAGGATTCTGGTTTCTTCATGATATTGCTGGGATGTATGAAGTCTCACAAGGAGAAACTGGAAAAGTCTGCCTGAGTCTGGCTTCAGTTTTTCCAAAAAGCTGAAAGGATCAGCAGGATGCCATTTTGGCATGTGAGTCTGAATGGGGCTAAGGAGAGACCATAGAGGTCTCAGAAAATTTCCTTACATTTTTAGGAGCCTTATCATGAGAGCCCAAAAACATTTTCCTGTGGCTGCCACATGATCAACATGGAAACCAAGAAAGGAAACAAGGAAGCTAAGAGTGCGGGCAGGACAAGAATTCCCTCTCCTTCTTGAGTTCCTCTTCTAACACGTGAAGCAGTAGAAGCAAAATTCAATGATGTCAGCGTCCCTGGTGAAGAGGAAGACTGAAGTGGAGAGGATAGGAGAGGGGAATTAGCAGCCTGGGTGTGTGGGACCTAACAAATGCCACGTGGTATCCTGCAGCTTACTTAGTGGAAACACCATCTGAATGTGGCCTCCACCGCAGGGTTTGGGCTTAGATGTATTTATAACATAACCTAATTCAAATTTTTTAAAAATCAAGCTTTAATTATGTGCCAGGTGAGTGTTGTGGGACACAGAAACATATGACATGGATACTGTCTTCAAGGGATTAATTATCTAAAACAGGAGAGAAGGTCTGTATAAACTAGTAGGGTATAAGGCGGAATAAAACTGCACTATTAAAGAGGTAGAAACAAAGTTCTCTGGGAGCTCATGGCCGTGGCTGCAAATAAGCTCTTGGCCAATGTCACATGCAACTAGACCACCATCCGAAGGTTTAAAGAAGGCAGAAGTGAAGGGCCCAGGCTCGGAAGTAGGTGGAAGTTAGTTGGGGGTTTTGGGGTTAGTGGGTAACACAGAGGTTATCTATTGACTGAGAAACAGTTGCTTCTAACTACTCATTTCTGATCATTGAGGTCAGTTTTCAGATTTGCATCTCTAATTTTGGTGAGGTCCCTCATTCTACTCATATCTATGCTTGTAAATGACCAGTGGTTCTTTTCATCTGGGTAGTTAAGCAACTAAATGATAAAATATGCAAATTCAGGAGTTTGGACACAAATGCAACTATGTTAGCGGTTATATTACCCCAACTGGAAATGGAAAATTAACAGACAACCTATGAAAATTGTTACCAGTGTTTTTCTTCTAAACCATCAAAAATTTTGTGTACTTGATCTTTGAAACATGGTAAAAAATTTCCTAGACAAGGGACATGGCAATTTTCTTGTGTTTTTGAGTCAGTAGGATCTGTTTTAAAATCAGAACAAAACACCTAAATCACAAGATTCTGATTTTTTTTTTTTTTTTTACCATTGCAGTGTAAGTGGGTATAGAAATAAAGTGCCCACAGGATAGCAAGTTCGGAGTTTTGTATGGCAGAAATGGCTGCTGCATCACCAACAGTTGCTCCTCCTCTTTCCAAAGTGAAGTTGTTGCTCAGAGGAGGCTTCCAGGGCAGAGGCTGCACTTTTCAGGCTGTCTTCTCTCCCCAGCTTCTCATATTCAGCAAAATGTGATGAACGCATATGTGTCTGTTTTGGGCCCAGACGTTTAAAAAGTGAATGTGGCTTCCTCATTTTCTCTTCCCCATCTGCTGGTGGGATGCACATAGTGAACCACAACAAGGAAACAGCCTGGATCTGTACATGGTCATGAGAAGGAAAGTTGCCTACACACAATGAACATTTACGTTGGACTAATAAGTGAGCGAGAAGTCAAATTCTCTTGTTTGGTAGATTATATTTTTTTTCCCAACAATCTGCTGCCTGGTGTCTCCATGGCGATAGCTACTGGGGTCTCCATGGTGAGCTTCTCCAGAGGAAGAGTATGCTTCCTGGCCATTGATACTGAGCTTGGCCATATTACTTGCTCTGGCTAATGGAATGTGAGCAGAAGTGACATAGACCACATGCTAGTGGAAACTTCAAGAGCTATTGCCTGAGTGCGCCGTTATTCTTTTTCTTGTTCTGAGAACAGCATGTTTCAGGAAAGAGCTGTTTCTTCAGCCACAGGGTGTTAGTCTGAATCCCAGATAAGGAGGGTACAGCCAACACACACCACAAGCAAAAACTAAAATTTTGCTTATCATGGAGGAATAACTTAGCAAAGGCTGATCAGTGTGTTACAGTATAAAATACGGTATAGAATTTAGTGTTAGCCTAATTTATATACCCTGCAATTAGAAAAATTAAGGAATAAGCTGGAGCGTGGGGAGTAGTGGACAAGATGTCATAAAATAATTTTTAAAATATGGTTAAATACAAAATATTCTAATGGAATTAAAAGTCATATTAGATTTTATTGGCAAATCACAATAAATTCATTTTCAAGAATAAATTGGATATCAAATCATTAAGTCGGTGGATCACCCTCTGGCTCCACTGAGCTGTCTGACTCCTGCTAATCAAGAGTTCTGAGCAGACTTGAGGAGGTGGATTGAGGCCTGGAGATAGAGATCATGCTATAAAGATTCCTATGGTCCTGCAACCCCAGAACAGCCTACCTCTGCCCGTCATCTCCTCCTTCATGGAATGCCAGAAGGGTGTAGAGTGCCCAGAAACAAAGGTGTAGTTCAACTTCTCATTTTTGTGTGAGGCTGGACCTCTGCAGTCACCAGCTATTGTTTAAAGGAGGAGGTGCATTTTTGGCTCCAAGACATTTGAACATGGTGTGTCTGGTGGGTGTCTGGGGTGAAGTGTGGGAAGGGGTGGAAAGGAAAACTGATGATGGAGCTAAAGTGATACCAATGCTCAGAGACCCTAGGCAGTTAATACCTGGGTACCTTGGGTAGGTTACCCTCATCTCTCTCACTCAACAGGATGGCTATGAATAAAAACCTTTAAAATAATGTTTTAAATAAAATAAATTTTATAAGAAAAACTGAAAATGTTTCAGTAGGTTGAAACAAAGTCTGTCATATATTCTTTTATTTATATTATTATGACCACAGAAAACAAGTTTAAGGAAAATAGCGAAGACATAAAATTTTCATTTGTAAACTAGACAATAAAGAAGTTCTTGGTGATATCTGACTGAGTTGCAGAAGGCATGTGGGACAGGGAGTTTTATCATAGGTGATACTATATACTAGCCAGGTTTTAAAACATCTGATTGGCTCAGTCATACCATACCATGGTTATATTTCACTTGGGTGATATTGGTCACACAACCAACACATTCCTTTTGGCAAATAACTTTCTTTTTTGCTCTAGTGATATACTCTTTTTTTAAAAAAAGATTTATTAATTTATTTGAAAGGCAGAGTTACAGAAAAAGAGAGAGAGCGAAAGAGAGAGAGAGAGAGAGAGAGTCTTCCATCTGCTGGTTCACTCCCCAAATGGCTGCAATGGCTGGAAATGGACCCATCTGAAGCCAGGAGCCAGGAGCCAGGAACTTCTTCCAGGTCTCCTACATGGGTGCAGGGGCCCAAGCTCGTGAGCCATCTTCCACTGCTTTCCCAGGCCATCAGTGAGCTGGATTGCAAGTAGAGCATCTGGGATGCAAACTGGCACCCACATGGAATGCCGGCTCCTCAGATGAAAGTGTAAACTACTACGCCACAGCACTGGCCCCGTAGTGATAGACCCTTGCAGTTTCACTTCCCATGGTTTCAGTTACCCATGGTCAATGGTGACCTGAAAATATTAAATGAAAAATTTCAGAAATAAACAACTCATAAGTTTGAAATTACACTTAGCTCTGAGAAGAATGATAGTCTATTGCTGTCTTGCCCAGAACATTACACTCGTTTTGGCCAGCATATTCACACTGTATATGCTACCCACCAATTAGTCACTTAGTAGGTATCTCAGTTATCAGATAGACTGTTGAGGTATTTCAGTGTTTGTATATAGGGTTGAAGAACCTTAAAAATCAAACCAAGATGGAGTGACTTAAGCTAACACTATTAAAAACAAGAAGTCACCTTTGCCCCAAATAAAATTAAAGTTTAAAAATTATAGCCCTAAACTTTTTCCCCCAAAGCTAAAAGTAGGTGCAGCTATAAAAATAAGGGATCCTATGCTTAGCTAGCTGCGACACTTTGCCTGGCTGTGCTAAGACCTAACCCAGTTTGTATGCCTCCTAATACTCAAATAACGGTATGGGAAGTGGGACGCTGCTCTCCCTCCAGGGGAACGAAGGGAGCAAGACGTCGTCCCCCTCAGGGTGAACAAGATGACGCTGACAGGGAAAGGAACTGCTAAAGAATTAAACAACAAAATGGCGACGAGGTGCATGCCTCCCATGTGATCCCGTAGCTGATTGGATAGAAGACGCATGCCTTTCACATGATCAGCTCACGGATTGGACTGCTGTGTGCATGGATACTATAGTGCTTTTGATTGGTCGCTGCGGGTATATAAACAGTGTGGCTTTGTGCTGGGGGCGCTCTCTGGACTCCCGAGTTCAGGAGGCCCGTCTGCGCAGATGCCGAATAAATCCTCTTGCTTTTGCATCAGCTGGTCTGGACTCTGAGTCTTTGGGGTGTGCCTCTCGACGTGTTAGCATCCTCACTCAGAGGGTCTAACAGGGTTCAGTACTATGTTGTTTCAGGCATCCCCTGGAGGTCTTGGAACATCTTTCTCCCAGGCAAAGGGATGCATGGTTACTGTACTTTACCCGGAAGCCTCGTGGATGTTAATATATGTTTTCTTTTTATTTTTTTTCTTTAAAATATTTATTTATTTTACTTGAGAGAGAGATACTGACAGAGACAGAAGGAGAGAGAGAGAGAATTCCATCCCATCTGCAGATTCACTCCAAATGCCTGCAATGCCTGGGGCAGCATTAGGCTGAAGCCAGGAGCTGGGATCTCAATCCAAGTCTCTGACATGGGAGGCAGAGGTGTAACTACTTGCTGCCTCCGAGGGTGCACATCTGTAGGGAGCTAGAACTGGAAGTGGAAACAGGACTCAAACCCAGGCACTGCCATGCGGGAGGCAGACATCCCAAGTGGTGTCTTCATTGCTGTGCCAAACACCCACCCCTGGATGTTTTCTAAACAGGAAAGATGGGTGGAGACAAGGACCTGGCTTAGTTCTTTCCTGCATACTGTATTATATCACTGTAGACTTGTCATTAGCAACACTCCTGAACTACTCCATCAGCTCTGAACCCAAAATGTTTTTGTGTGCAGTTTATACTTACTTTATTCCAAAATTAGTCTTAATTTCTTCTTTGTCTTATTAAGGAATTAAATTAAATGTGTGAAAATTAGGAGGCTAGGCTGGCGCTGCGGCTCACTAGGCTAATCCTCTGCCTAGCGGCGCCGGCACACCGGGTTCTAGTCTCGGTCGGGGTGCCGGATTCTGTCCCGGTTGCCCCTCTTCCAGGCCAGCTCTCTGCTGTGGCCAGGGAGTGCAGTGGAGGATGGCCCAGGTGCTTGGGCCCTGCACCCCATGGGAGACCAGGAAAAGCACCTGGCTCCTGGCTCCTGCCATCGGATCAGCGCGGTGCGCCGGCCGCAGCGCGCCGGCCGCGGCGGCCATTGGAGGGTGAACCAACGGCAAAGGAAGACCTTTCTCTCTGTCTCTCTCTCTCACTGTCCAAAAAAAAAAAAAAAAAAAAAGAAAATTAGGAGGCTGTTGTCTAGCATGAATTGAAACCTTGGCAGTTGTATACAAAGTCTAACCTGGGAATGGTTGAGGTCAAGAATCAGACTATGCAATGCCTGGTACTATAAACTTTAGTGAATAAAAAAGATAGATAATTGGGAAATAATTTTCATCTCTTCCTTTCACCTGAAAAGTAGTTAATAAAAAGGTAATGTGGTTAGCACCAAAAAGGCAATGAAATATTTTAAAATATAGCAACAAAAAGATATAGTTTTTTTAAAATTTCAAATGTTGTCATTAACAAAACACAAGTGTTGTGATTCAAATTGTATATTTCCAACCTGACCCCTGTTTTCCCAGAAGAGCAAACCTGAGTTAGAAGTGAGGGAAGTGGCAGAACAAGAGCCAGAGAGGGATGGAACGACCAACAGGGACACAAGAAACTCAACACTGATCTTTGTTCTTTCGATGAGGACTGTAGTGTTTCTGAGGACGTCATTACAGCCATGGAGGCATGGGTTCATCTGATCTGCTATTCAGCTGTGAGGCTCCCAGCAAAGAAAGAACATTTTGTTTGTGGGGTTCAGCTGATAACTGGGGAGCTTTCTTTAAAAAAACATTTATTTTTATTTTATTTGAATGGCAGAAAGAGACAGATAGAGAGGTCTCCCACTCACGGATTCATTCCCCAAATGCCTGTACCAGCCAGGGCTGGGCCAGGTAGAAGCTGGGAGCTGGGAACTCAATCTAAGTTTCCCATGTGGGTGGCAGGGAAACTGCTGCCTCCCATGGTGCCCATTAGCAGAAAGATGGATTCGCAAGTGGAGTCAAGACTCAAACCAAGGCATTCTGATATGGGATGTGGGTGTCGGCAGCGGCATCTTCTCTGTCATCCCAAATGCCTGCACTGACCAAGGAGTTGTCTAAAGTAAGGATGATGTGAGAACCTTTCTCTCCACGTGTTATGTGAGATATTTGGGTTGTGTAGGACTCTGAGGCAATGAATCATGTTTGCTTTTAAATAATGACACAGCTTTTCAAAAAATGACACAAAGTATACATTCAAATTAGTATTATTCTTCCAGGAGTCTTCTTATTGGGACACATATACTTATCCCAATAAAGACATCATTGTTCAAAGCATTCTGGAACTCTGTTTTAGAGTTGCCTTCAGTACCAAGATTATGGTCTGTGAACCACTTAGGACTAAATACTTAGTGGTTTAATTTTTAGTCATATCACAGAAGGGTAATTACTTGTTTTTCTCCCCCTCTAGACTTAAGTACAAATAACTTGTGATATTTTAAAAGATGCAATATATTCATTTACTTAATAATGTATTGATTCATTTATGTGATAAATATTCATTGAGTGCCTCTATGTGCCAGGTTCTGTGTTAGAAGTCGAGAATTTGGTGATGCACAAGATAGAAACAGATCCTGTTCCATTGGAGTTGATGGTATAAAAAGAAAGGTCAAACCAACTCCCAAAATGAGATGCTGACAAACAAATTAATGAAATACTTGAGAGTTGGGGTAAGTGGTATGAAAGGAGCAGATCAGGGACTTTGCTAGAGAAATAACAAGAAGAAACAAAAAGGAATCACTTTGTATGATGGGAAAGGTGACATTTAAGCACAAATTCAGCCTTAAGAGAGATACATTTGCCACTGCTGGGAGTATTCAAATGAATTAGTTTTAATTTTGAGGGGATATTTTTTAAAAAAAGTTTTTTATTTTCATTTTACTTGAAATGCCCACAACAGCCAAGACTGGCACAGCCCAAAACCAGGGGCTTGGAACTCTATTCAGGTCTCCTCTGTGGGTGGCAGGGGCCAAAGTACTTGAGCCATCACCTACATCCTCCCAAGATATGCATTAACAGGAAGCTGAGCTGGAAGCTGAGTTGCCAGGGCACAAACCAGATACGGCCATTCCCCAGTCTCTTTGGCTTCCTGTCTGTCTAGCTGATTTGTCCTGGCGTTGTACTGTCATCCACCATGAAGTGCATTCAACAGGGCCCTCACAAGGGCTAGTGCCATGCTGCCTGAAGTTTCAGCCTCCAAAATAGTGAGCTCAATGAATCTTTCCTTCCCCAGCCCCAGGCATTTTGTTTCAGTTACAAAGATGGACTAACACAGGTATCTTTTTCCCTTCGTAATTAAGAAGTATTCACTGCGATGATATTTTGAGGCCATGTGAATTTCCTATTATATAACAATATATTTTGCTGCCAAAGGACAGTGTCCAAGTTCATGGCTAGTGAGTTACAGCACTGAGTCTCACAGGAAGTGATGTCTCCAACTCTTAATCCTGTGTCTTTCCATGCCACACGTTTTTCTCCCATTCATTAGCAAGTGGACATTTCAGGAGGGGTTTGAAGATTTCAGGGCACTAAGAAAATCTAGGTGCTATTTAGACCATTACAGTTTATTAAATGCATCGAATGTAAAAACTTTATTAGAAACTCCTATTTTATAGGAAATACTTAGATTTCCCTTGATGTGGCTAAGGGAAAGATGGTAATCCTGCTATATAAGTAAATTATTGCTATTGTCATTCAAAAGAAGCAAACAAATGTTGTAGCTAAGTTTCCTGCCCCCAAATATTCTTAAACAAGTTTAGTTCCTGTTTCCTTTGCTCTCTGTCACTTTGAAAGCCAGTATAGATTTGTTGGACAGAGACACTGGTTGGGTATGAGTCACACTACCTTTACTTAGAATCCATATCTAAAACTCTAGATTTGGTGGATTAATGTGCGACTTCAGTTTTTAAAACTGTACTGTGGTAGCTTTTATATGAACCCAATTCCTGTTACTGAGTCTTTCAAAACATTAGGAGCTGTCCCAAAGACTTCCTGAGGCAGTGTAGTCCATGGGGTAATTGTACTGGGATAATAGGGTAGAAACATTTCATAATTTAATGAGTTTGTGGATTTCTTATTCCCAGAATTTAAAAAGAGCCTCTATGAATTTCAGATTCAGTAATTATCAAACTGAACAGAATTTGGCTCTATTTAACCAACTGGCACACTCTCTGTAGATAACAACATGATTTGATATTTATAAAGAGCTTATTCTCCTCACCCCCCCCACCCTCAGACACCAGGAATTCATTAAATATAAAACCTTATATAATTCTGTAAAGAACTTCACTTCTCTGGAGCTTTTCATAGCCTCTAAATTACATATTAAATAACAGATAGCCTTTCTTTGGTACAGGCCTTCAGCTTCCCCTGAAATGGAGTGGCTAGTCATAGCCCAGCATACAAACCGGCTACAGTTTGGTGGAATTTAATGATAATGATAAGAATAATAAAATGCAAAGCCCTTATGGTGTTAGAGTGATAGACAACTGAATTCTGGGACAGGAGAGAGAGTGAAATTGAGTCCATCATTGGTCTAGGGCCTCATAGGTTCCTTCTGGTGTTGGTACACACATTTGGGTTGATTTGGATTAGAAACACAAAAGCATAATCTTTGCATTTAATTACAAAGTTGTCTTTTTTCCCTAGTATTACTCTTGGCAAATGTTCAAAGAAACGTAGAGCTGCACAGTAGAATAGCACATATTTGTGTCCTGGATTTTTTTTTTTTTTTTTTTGACAGGCAGAGTGGATAGTGAAAGAGAGAGACAGAGAGAAAGGTCTTCTTTTGCTGTTGGTTCACCCTCCAATGGCCGCCATGGCCGGCGTGCTGCGGCCGGCGCACCGTGCTGATCCGATGGCAGGAGCCAGGTGCTTCTCCTGGTCTCCCATGGGGTGCAGGGCCCAAGTACTTGGGCCATCCTCCACTGCCTTCCTGGGCCACAGCAGAGGGCTGGCCTGGAAGAGGGGCAACCAGGACAGAATCCGGTGCCCTGACCGGGACTAGAACCCGGTGTGCGGGCGCCGCAAGGTGGAGGATTAGCCTAGTGAGCCGCGGCGCCGGCCAATGTCCTGGATACTTTATATGAAAATCATTTCACCCTCACCATACAATCCTAAAAGAAGTATTATTGTTTTCTCTCTTTGAAATATGAAGAAACTGGGGCCCAGAGAGATTGAGCAACATTGTGTAGAATAAGCTGACGGCAAACCCAAATAAACAGCATGACTTCAGGGTCTGAGATCAAAAAGACAAGCAACATCACCCTACCAAAGCTGCTGCCTCTCCACTGATGGGTAGAGAGGTTTTCAGGGCTTTTCATAGCAGGGTCCTAAGTGCTTCACTTGAGTGTAGATCACTTCCTATGCAAACTCTTTTTTTTTTTTTTTTTTAAGATTTATTTATTTATTTGAAAGTCAGAGTTACACAGAGAGAGCAGAAGGAGAGTGAGAGAAGTCTTCCATCTGATGGTTCACTCCCCAGTTGACCTCAACGGCTGGAGCTGCGCTGATCCAAAGCCAGGAGCCAGGAGTTTTTTCTGGGTCTCCCATGTGGGTGCAGGGGCCCAAGGACTTGGGCCATCTTCTGCTGCTTTCCCAGGCCATAGCAGAGAGCTGTATCGGAAGTGGAGCAGCCGGGTCTCGAACCGACGCCTGTATGGGATGCCAGGGTGTTAACCCGCTGCGCCACAGCGTCAGCCCCCCTATTCAAACTCTTAAAATTTTTTTTATTTATCTATTTGTCTGAGAGACAGAGATAGAAAGTTCCCATCCGCAGGTTCACTCCGCAAATGCCTGCTGGGCCAAGCTGAAGTCACAAGCCTGGAACTCAAGCTAGATCTCTCACATGGCTGGCAGGAGAGCCCAATCACTCATGTGTCCCATTACCTGTTGCTTCCAGGGTCTTCATTAGCAGGAAGCTGAAGTCAGGATCTGGGTTTCAAATCCAAGCATTCAGGTATGGGATGCAGGCATCTTAAACACCAGGCTGTATGCTCTTTCCCACAGCAATCTTTTGAGTGCTGGAGACCCACTAAACGGGAAAGTGACTGGTGTAAGGTACTCTCTGGGCTACCTGGGGATCTGAACACAAAGTGAAGCGGCTCTTACCTTCAATCCTGGGAGAGCACCAATGGCTAATGCTCTTCTTAACATCACTTCATGAAAGACAATGGCTTTCTTCCCAGTCTGAGTGCTCTTCTGATGCTTGGCTCCCTTGGGGCCAGCTTTCCTGGCAAAGAAAATGAAACCAGGATAATAACCATCATAGGCATTATACAATTGCTTCTTATCCGAAATCATACTCTAACCCTCCTTTACTGCTTTCATAAACCATGGCAGACTGATAGAATTATCTATTTTATGACTCATGGATACATTTTACTTTTCCATGCTGATCCTTGTTACTTTCAGGGAGAAGGTCAGAGGATGAAGTAAGATTCACTCTGTAGTGCTAAGTGAGATCTTATTTTACCCTAATATGTGAACTGTGGGCCTAAAAATAATACATGCAGCTTAGCCTTACATATTAAAATACTTTTAAGAGTTATCAGAGTACTGGTTTGAGTTCTGGATACTCTGCTTCTGACCCGGCTTCCAGCTAATGTGCCTGGGAAAGCAGCGGAAGATGGCTGAAGTCCTTGGGCCCCTGCCATCTGTGTGAAAGACCAGGATGGAGTCCCTGGCTCCTGGCTTTAGCCTGTCCTTAGCCCTGGCTGTTGTAGACAATTGGGTATGGAAGAGCTCTCTCCCTTTCTCTCTCTTTCTCTCTCTCTCTCTTTCTCACTGTTGCTCCCCATCTCTATCACTCTGCCTTTCAAGTAAATAAATACATAAATCTGGGAAAAAAAACCCACACAATCCAGTGCTAAAATTAATTCATCTAGCAGTTATTGAATTCCTTCTAGCTATAAAGCACTTCAAAAGATGCTAAAGATACTAAAACATCATCCTTGCCCTCAAGACACTAATACTCGTTTGTAATATTTTATGATTATTTGTCTGCAGCTGCCTGGGACAGTACTGACTTATACCTATTTTCTCAATGTAATTATAAATAGCACTCCCTTTCACTCTCAAAATATGTTTGTGTGATAAATTATATATACCCTAGTAATAATATTTCCCACTAATGATGTTTTTGAAATACTTGTAATTCTTGGATATAAATAAAAAGTACACACAGCAAAGGTCCAAAAAAATGTACTGACACCCTGTCTTCATTCTGCAATTGCTATTTCTGTCACTGACAGTTTAAGTAAGTTCATGGGGAAAGTCTGACATTTGATTTTACATTTTTTGTAAAAAAAAAAAAATGCAACTACTCTTTCATCTCCATAGGGAGGATGAAATAGGTTGGCTGTACAATTTAAAAAGATGAGGGAATACTGCAGGAAATAGGGATCACATAGAATGTGTCATCTTCCCAACTTAAATTTTGGTGGGAACCAAAGGTGAAGAAGACAGGGAGGCCCTTAGGAGCCAGAGAAGGGTCAAGGAGAATAGTCATAGCAATGACCTTTGATGTCAAGAGCCTTTGTGCTTAGGATTCAAGGTGGCACCCACTTTTCTGTCTAGGACCCCACCATCTCCTCTCCATTTCTAAAGGTGCTGGACTCATTGCTTTTTCAGGTTGCCAGTGACGTACTTTTGTGAAACGTTGGTGCCTGTGTAACTTCTAATTACAAATCATTTTGTGTGCTGTTATCTGAACACATATATGTATCATATTTTGATTTTGAAGACAAGCTATTTTTAGTTTCCTTTTGGGTATGTTTGGAGAAACTCCTAACTGTTGCTATGCTACTATGGAAACGGTATCCACGTATACTGATATGTTTACAATTGTTTAAACCTCTATAAACTTTCTAGGGCAAAGGCAAACAGCTTACTTCTATCAAAGTTGCTCCATGCTTTCTTTTTTTATTAGTTTATTTATTACTCTCAGATCCATGCTGGAATTTGTTTCATCTGTGCCTGCATAAAAACCTTTTTTTTTTTTTTTTGCTGAATGCATCATCATTTAATTGATTTCACATTCATATTGCTGAGAGCAGATGAAAATTTTTTTCCTGAAATCAGAAATAGTCCTTAGTCTTGTTAGGAAATGAGTATCTCTTAGGTTCCCAAATGAAAAAAATAGAAATGATTTGTCCTAAGGGTATGTTGACCATCTTTCTAGAATTTTCAAGTGTAGGAAATTGCTAGTAGTTTAAATGTAACTACTGTGATTATTATTTGTGTATGCAAAATGAATTTCAGGACTATTCTAATTATTAGCACACATGCAAACCCAGAAAGGAGTGTTCTGGCTTTCTACAAGCATACTAAGAAAACTAGGTGACTGAGAAGCTTAAGAGTTTTTGGAGAAAGAATCTTAACAAAGCCACAGGAACCAAAGTAAGAACCATGTTTTTTTTGAAGACAGCAGAAAAGCTGTTTTGCCAAGAACTGTTTTGTAGGAGTCAAAAAATATTTGAAAGTCCAATGTCAATGTGAATCATATCCAAATAGATTCTTACTCCACAAAAGGGCACCTAACTCTAGGAAACCATCACCTCTTATAGGATTTTAGACACAAAGTCCTGTCTCCTTTAAAACCTCTACTGTTTCAAAATTTGGTAGCTATTTTGGGTAAGTACAAGGTAAAGGAAATTTAAGCTGTCATGAAGGAGTCAACTTCCTTCTCTCTTCTACTAAAATCTCATGTTTGTCATCTTCCTGAAATGCTCATTTGAAGTCACACATAAAATAAGTAAACACTAAACAGAAGTTTTGCAGAAGGGAATGATCCATGGAGAACTGCTTGCAGCCATGACCAGGGTCCTGGGGCTTGCCTGCATTTGGAGATCCAGCATTCACAGGGCCAGGCCCTCCTCCTGGGCCCTCTCCAGCTTTCTCTGTTTCAACTCATCTGTGGATGTTCCATTCTTAAGCCCTTTACAGAACAAAGTTTATGAGGTCCCCTCCCCCGCTTCCTTGTGGGAAGGATTCTTTCCTGCCTCTGGGAGCTTAGCAGCAGCTAAGATATGTGACCCCAAGGTCACATTTAGATTAGAACCCAGCAAAACCTGACAGACCGGCTTGCTGGAGCACGACCGACCGACCGTGAGAGAAACTCCCTGGGCGGGCGACGACTGGGCTGGCTTTTCCACCGCAAGGGTGGGGGTGGGGTGTCCCAGGAGGTCGGAACAGGAAGTGCATCTGGCTTAGCAGCCGCTCACGTCAAAAGGCTAAGAGTTGAGGCATTCATTCCCCGGGGCTGGGGCCTGGGCAGAGTGCGTGGCAAGTGGTTTCCTTCCGGGTTACCCGTAGAATCAGGAAGGAAAGGGGGCCGGTGGGCAGGAGCAACAGGCTGGCCTTTCTCAGAGAGTTCCCCAGGCAGCCACTAATTGGCTCGCTCCGTTGCGCTCTCTCCTCAGAAGCAGTTTCCGTTTCCGTTCTGTTGCCTCAGAGGGGATTTCCCAAGGCAGCCTTCT
The DNA here is from genome assembly GCF_051225735.1 of Oryctolagus cuniculus. NCBI lineage: Eukaryota > Metazoa > Chordata > Mammalia > Lagomorpha > Leporidae > Oryctolagus > Oryctolagus cuniculus. Next base: position 143,802,763 of record NC_142868.1, on the reverse strand, counting down.
CTCAGCCTTGCGGAGGGGCCGCTTCTGAGGGCCGGCGGGGGACTTTCCCCCTTTTGAACAAACTGTTGCCTGGAGCGATTTACAAGCCGGTCTTCTGGGGATTTTCTCACCGACTTCCTGTTTCCTGAGAGTCGCTGGCTCTCTGGGAACTGAAGCGCCCTCAAGAGAAGGGACACACAGCCTGCGGGAGAAAGGGAAGAGTGTGTGTTTGGCACGTGATGCTGTCTTTCCTTCCTCTGGGTCTGTGCTGCGGTGATGCTGGGTGTGAGGACCAGGCCGAGGGACCCTGCTGAGGGCTTCAGACCCTCTCCACTCAACGGGCCACAGGAACCTGGGCAGTTTGGCACAGTCACAAATCACACAAATGATTGGTTTCTTACACTAGCTCTCCTGGATTTGGGCTAGATAGAAACTCCCGTGTTAAACCATCAGAGTTCCTGGCTCCCTGGCTGTCTACAGGCAGCCTTTTGGGGAGTGAATCAATGAATGGGCAATCCCTCTCTCTCTCTCTGTCTCTTCCACTCTGTCATTCTGCCTTTCAGAGATGTAAAGAAATAACATAATAAAAGAGAAGTTACAAAGTTAAAAAAAAATCATTTCCCCTTTTACTTAGTGAAAATGCACTACCATTTGCTGAGTGCTTCCTGAGTGTCGGACATGGTGCTAGGGGCATTGCATACACATCTCATTTGATCCTGGCAACAGCCTGGGGGAGCAGGCCTTAGCGAGACCATTTTAACTGATGAGCAAACTGAGCCCAGAGGCTTTCAGAGGTTAGCTGAAAGCCCTCTTTTTTTTTTTCCCTGTGTACCATCAGAGATTCAATTCTGTGGGATCCCAAAGTCTACCCTCATATTTCTTTGTATCAAACTTGCATTTTGTTCATGGGTCTTTTAGGTATAATTAAGCACAAAGTAGTGGGAAGGATCTAAGAAGGAACAGACAACAAAATCCAAGAGTGAAAATGTTTTAGGGAGCAGTATCAATGGTCCTTAGCTTAGCTCTGTGCACCTGCCAGGCCCTTTTGCTGTATATTCACCCTTTTTAGCATCACCTGGAAAGAGTGGCTGATGAGGGGCCGGGTGGCAAGAGAAGTCTCAATCAAACCAATTCATACATTCTTTCTCTTAGAGAACTCTTCTATAATCACGGCAGCCACCCTGCTACTTCCTATCCTGGCTTTGTACGTTTTATCAGAGTTCTTAGAAATAATTCCCTTTGCAGACAGGTCTCAAATTTCTTTGGCCTGCTCTGAGGAGGTGTACTTACTGGGAAAGTAATATCCTAGACCGCCCTGCCTTTTTGACCCTTGAATGCTCTTATGCCAAATTAGTATCTGTACGTGCGTGGGTACATGTGTGTTCTTGTGGTTTGAGCTTCTTAGAGAAATAGATTAGTAGCCACAGCTGACCTTGCAAAGTTCTCCAAGTATTTTCAGTTCCCGCAGACAAGCGAGCAGCCTGCATGAGGGCGTTGGAGGCAGCCCTGGGACTGAGCTCTGGCAGGAAGGGAGCCACGGCAGTGGCATTGTCACCCCCTTGCCCACTGCACGCCTTACCATAGCTCTTCCTCTTCAGGGTATGTCTAGCAGGGCTCCTGGCCATGTCCTTCTCTTCATCAGAAGAGTGCAGAGGGTTTGCCTGATACCAAATCATTGATCTGCATTAACTCACTTGATCTCCACCCATGAAGGTAAGCAAAATGACTTCCATTTGTTTTTCCAATGAGGAATTCAAAGCCACAGAGGCTTAATAATTGGCCAGACTCCCCTAGCTAGTAAGTCATTGGGCTGAAATTCAAATATTTGTCTGTCTGATTACTACATGTGGCTTTATTGGGGGTAAGGGGCTTGGGGAGAGTCAACTTTATTCTTCAGTCATTAGGAAAACCAGTCATAGCCTGGAAGAGGTAAACATACAGGCTATTCAAGGTTATTCCAAGTGATCAGGCAGTGGAAAGAGAGTAAGATCCTAATCAGCAGGATACCCATGCTGGGGAAGGAGAGGGCCTGGGCTAGAGGCCCTGGCATTTAGTAAAGGAGGGCTCCATAGTGCTGGGGGCGTGCCTTGGCTTCCTTGTCTTCACTGTTACCAGAGCATCTTCTCAGTGGGGCCCGAGGGCGCAGTAAGCAGTGCTGAGTTTAGGCTTTCATCCCATTCTGTTGAGAACAAAACAGGTCCTCTCAAGCCCTGTCCTTCTTCTAACTAAGCAGCCAACACTCCATGTTTTAGTGTTCTTTCCCACTTGCCGGGACACATTATCATCAAAATCTCCCTTCTCTCAAGGGCACAGGGTCACTGCCCTTCCCACCAATAGCAATAGCAAGGGAAGGCAGTGTCAGGGGCCGTCATTGTAGGCAGTGAGAGGGGAAGCTCTGTGTGATGGGGGTCCCTCATGAATGACCTGGGGGTCAGGCTGAAAGATGTGATGTGCAAGAACCTCAAAGAAAGCATAGTTGTGTCTTGGTGGCAAGACAGGAATAGGTATCAGGAGCTTCTCGAAGTTCTAACCCTGACCACTTCTCCCAGCTCCACATCTTGAATCAGTTTCAAGTCCTTGAATATTAAAACCATACCAAAAGAAAATATCCTCCAGATATTTTTTCTCTTCAAACTAGAAATGATCTCATAGCTGTTGCTTTATGGCCTATGGAAAGTGGTGTGGTGGCATTCCTGGGATTTGGGAGGTTTTCAACAAACAGAATTGACTCTCTTTAAAAAAATAAATAAAAGATTTTTTTTATTTGAAAGGCAAGTTACAGAGAGATAGAGTGATCTTCCATCTCCTGGTTCATTCCCAAATGGCCACAATGGCCAGAGTTGGGCCAGGCTGAAGGTCAGGAGCTTCATCCAGGTCTACCACATGGGTGGCAGGGGTCTAAGCACTTGGGCCATCTTCTGCTGCTTTCCTGGGTGCATTAACAGGGAGCTGGATTGGTAATGGAGTAGATGGGACTTGAACTGGAGCCCAAATGGAATGCTTATGCTGCAGGAGGCATCACAGCACTGGCCCCAGAATTAACTTTCTTAAACTCCACCAGCCCACAGGCAGATCAGGGGACCTGCTAGCCCTGTTGTTACCTGTGTATCAAGAACAACTGGTACATCAGAGAGCTTTGGTTTGTTATGACAAGGAGATCCATTCTGTTAGACATAAGTTCTCACTGTGTGGTATCTGAGCTTTGGACAAATTTTTTGCTACCTCTGGTACAAAATTTAGCATAACTTTGATTTGTTTCTATGGATTAAAATGCCAAAGGGACCTAAGTGCCCAGTGGCAGATTAATCTGTTAATTGAACTTAATACAACTTTTGATTTTATCATCCCTTCATTTTATTTAAAATGCAAAACATCCATTCTTTTAAAAGACAGAACATCCCAGTCTCTCTCTTTTATTTAAGATTTATTTATTTATCTGAAAGTCAGAGTTACACAGAGAGAGGAGAGGCAGAGAGAGAGAGAGAGGGGTCTTCCATCTGATGGTTCACTTCCCAACTGGCCACAATGGCTGGAGCTGCACTGATCCGAAGCCAGGAGCCTAGAGCCTCCTCCTGATCTACCACGCGGGTGCAGGGGCCCAAGGACCTGGGCCATCTTCTACTTTCCCAGGCACCTGGGCCATCTTCCACTGCTTTCCTGGCCACAGCAGAGAGCTGGATTGGAAGTGGAGCAGCCAGGTCTCGAACTTCAGGCCAGGGCATTAACCCACTGCGCCACAGCGCTGGCCTCAACATCCCAGTCTTTAAAACAGATTCCTGCTCCTACCCTTGATGGACAGAGGCCAAATTTCTGATAGCCCTTCATCTTTTTGATTGTGGAAGGGGTGTGGGTTACAAACTCATCCACACACTTGCTCCTTCAAATCTTTGACTTTGTTATTGTAAGTGCTTGGTCCTGGAAGCTCTGCAACTTGTGGCTCACCAGGGCCTGAGCATGCATCAGTCCATGCACCACTTCTGCTGCATGGAGGCCTGGTTGCCCCATTGTAGTTGGTGCTGTGTGGGAGCCTGAGACCCTGTATCTTCCTGTTGTTTTCTCTTTCTGGACCTTTCTTCATGAGGGCTGTGCTATGCCAGGCTCTCCAGTGCCCAGGCCTAGGAGGACAAATCTACTTCCTGGGTTACCACAGTCATTGCCATTCCTGGAGCTACTGCTCTTAGTCATTCTGGTGGAATACAACTGGGCAGGTGCAAGCACAGGAATGAGATTTCCTCACAGTGTTTACACTTATGCATAATTACAAGGAGTCTTTTAAAAGTTCATGGAAAATGAACATTATGAAAAAATTAAACATAGATTTCAAAAAGTTTTTGCATTAAAAATAAGCATTTTTAAATTCCATCCTGAAATTTTGTAGTTAGTAGTTTTTACAGATGCCATTATCAATAAATTGTTGTATATTAAATATGATTTCAACATTTATTCTTACAAATCTATGTAACTAGATGAGGAATGATCTGCATCAGTGAAAGGATGTCAGATGAAACACCGTGTTACTTAGAGATGATCCTTATCTATGATGTAGATGCAGTACTTAATATTATCTTTCTGAGGTATTTTCAAAAGTATTTAAAATGATTTTAAAGTGTGGGTTTCAGTGGTAATCATTGTGCCCATTGGTAATGATGTCCTAGACTGGAGTGTTTGGGTTCGAGTCTTGGCTCTGCTCCTAATTCTAACTTCCTGCTAATGTGCACGCTCAGAGGCAGCCGATGGCAACTCAAGCGTTTGGGTTCCTGCCACCATGTGGGAGAAGTTGATTGAGTTCCAGACAAGCATAGGAAAGAGAAACCCAAAACATGTCAATTTGAAAAGGCCTCTTTTGCATAAAGGATCTTTATAATAGAGATGATTTTATAATCTTGGAAATGACCCATTCAGAAACTTGTATTCATAGTTTGTTAAATAATTCCATAGTACATAATTAATTTTACATTGATTACATAGTATTTACTAGACATTTATTAGATGTGCTTGCCTGCTTAGAAAAAAACAGGGCACCTATTTGGCAATTAATTTTTTGCATTAACACATGAAGAAAACATTGAAGAAAAATGGTATCTACAGCTCTAGTTTGTGCATTAAAATCATTTTTGTGCAAAGAAAATGTTACCTTAATTTGCCTTTTTTTAAGGAAAAAAATTTTAAATGATTATCTTTATTTGTTAGCATTCATTTCTCTCTACTTATTAACTCTTGAACCCTCTCCAAACGAATGTTTCTCTCATGAACATCTCTCAAGGGAGATGGTCTTTAAAAAAACAAAAACAAAAACTAAAGAGCATTTATCTATTTTTCAGTAAGATTTTATCTTGAGTACATAACTAAAGTGAGCCCCATCTTGAAGGGGTAGTAGAGTGGATGTTATAAAGCACACGTGAACAGTTTGAAGGATTTGAACCAACATTAACTGACAAAGAATGACTTCCATGTAAATTTTCATAAAAATGTTTAAGTTAAAATGAAAAGAGAAGAGGGGTCACAGGGGTTTAAGATGGAACATTATCCTCACACTTCACCTAATATAATTAATCTTAGGTAGAGTAACAAAATGGAAACAGGATTACTATAAGACTCCCACTGCAGCACACACCTGTACACACCTGTCTTCCAAGTCAGGCTCCCACCCCCTTGATGCTTCCAGCTCGGTTATTTTCCAGCTTCTTGGGCTTGCAAACCAAGGAGCACACAGTTCTTCTCTTTAATCCAACCTTTGCTGTAAGGCTGGTATCTCATAAACAAGACAGCTGAGATCTGGTAGATCGTCGATAAAATCAAGTGGACTGATGTTGCATGTAGTAGAGGGCCTCTTGGTAGGTTATACCAGCAAAATGGTGTGAGACATGGTGCCAAACTCTTCTCCCTTTTGCAGCCGCTGCTGCCACCACTGCCACACGGGAACTTAGCCAAACGTAGCATTCTGGTCTTTTCAGAGCATGCATAGATATATATATATGCATATATATATATATATATTACTTATTTGACAGGCAGAGTTAGACAGTGAGAGAGAGACAAAAAGAAAGGTCTTCCTTCTGTTGGTTCACCCCGAAATGGCTGCCACGGCCGGCGCTGTGCTGATCCAAAGCCAGGAGCCAGGTGCTTCCTCCTGGTTTCCCATGTGGGTGCAGGGGCCCAAGCACTTGGGCCATACTCCGCTGCCTTCCTGAGCCACAGCAGAGATCAGACTGGAAGAGGAGCATCCGGGACTAGAACCCGGCACCTATATGGGATTGCCAGTGCCGCAGGCAGAGGATTAGCCAAGTGAGCCATGGTGCCGGCCCCTCAGAGCCTGTATTTCAAAGATCTATATTTTCCCGAGTCCATCTGTTAGTTCTGAGGCTGCATCTTAGGGGTGTGTCAGCAGCATTGCGTACCGCTGATTACTCCCTTTCTTCTGAAACAGTTTTAACTTGCACACTCCTTATCTTCTCTGGGCCTTCCTTCTCAGACTTCTTTGCTGGTTTCTCCTCTCTTCTCTGATCTCATAACCACAGAGGACCCTAGGGCTTGGTCCTCAGGCCACTTTTATTTCTTCCTCACTCTCTAGGTGACCTCATGCTATTTCATGGCCTTAAACGTCATTGATAGCTATCAACTGTGTTTGTTTCTCCAGCTCAGACGCCTCTCCTGAATGACAGACCTCTGTCCAAGGCCTACCTGACACATCAGACTTGACAAGCTCACCCCTGGACTCCTGTTCTTCCTTTCAAAGCCTGTTCCAACCACAATTCACATGGCCTCAGTTGGAGGTGACTCTACCTAGAAACCTTCATGTTTTCTCCACCCTCCTGCTTCTGTTTTCTCACATCTAAATATCGCTGAGTCCTCCTTCGACAGGTAACCTGAATCCACTCCCTTCTCACCGCCTCTGCTGCTACCACTGTTCAGAGCCACCATCTCTCTTGGATTGTTGGGATAACTTCTACCTTTCTCTCTTTCCAGTGTAGTCTCAAGAACTCAGTCAGGGTAGAGGTGGGAGAAAGGGATATTTGGCATAATGGTTAAGATACTGTTTGGGATGCCCATATCCCAGATATGAGTGCCTGGGTCTGAGTCCTGGCCCTGCTTCTGATTCCAGCTTCCTGCTAATGTGTACCCTGGGAGGCAACGGGGCATGGCTCAAGGAGCTGAGTCTGCCACCCACATGGGAGACCTTGGCACTTGGCTTCAGCCTGGTCCAGGCCTGGGTGTTGCAGGTCTGTTGGGGTAATGAACCAGTGATTTGAAAATCTGTTTTTCTCTGTCTCTCTGCCTCTGAAATAAATTTTAAAAATTAATTAAAAACAAAACATACATATCTGAACTTGTCTTCTCTCTGTACACTCAACACTCCTCACTCCTTGCTCCTTACCCTGGTGTAATACTTTCTTTTCCCACAGCATTTATCTCAGCTAATATACAGTGAAATTACTTAGCAGGATTTATAGTTTAATTTTTCTGTCTTCTGCCTAGACTGTAACCTCCATAATGACAGGAATCTTGGATTTGTTCACTAATATGTTCTAAGCACCAGGTCATTCCCTGCACATGATAGGAAATCAATAAATATATTTGAATTATGAAAATTCAAAACTTCAGATACAGGAATGAAAGATATGAGAAGAGTCCATAAAAATCATATCTTTCAAATAAATAAATAGCAATCATATTTGTGTTGATTGAATGATTTTAAAAGAGACTTTATTTCTTACTTTCTGATGATAGAAGTCAGCATACGACTTTGTGAATTCACATACCAAAAGCACCCACAGAAGTTTGTTCACTTCAACTATTGCTTTTGTAAAGCTCAATAAGCATCTCTTCTCTCCCTCCCTTCTTTTTTTGTAAGCTTCCTTTTCAATGCTCAGATTACCTGAGTATTTCTGCTCTGGAGGCATCAGAAAGGCATTTGGCTGAAGGATAGAATGGATCAGGTTTCATGGTCAAAACAACTCCTCAATATTCATCCTATGCTACCTTTGAAGGATAATACTCATAACCCCCATCTCGATAGCGCTTGAAATAATCACAGCTCTGTTCAGGGGCCTTGAATTCATGTGACCTGTTTTTTCAGCTGCCAGTGGCCGGGATTTTGGCAGCAAGGTAGTTTGTGGGTGAAACTGTTGACTACTGCTGGTCCAGGTCTGAGGATTGCTATACCTGTTAGGTCTCCTTTTTGGGACCATTTAAGAAGTCCTTTTCTCAGTAATGTGAGGTTGGCTACATGTCCCAGTGATTCAAAATGGCTGAGACTTGAGTGCTGGCTGGTAAGCCTAACCATGACAATATGGGTGTGCAGCAGGTGACAACATAGCATGTCCAGAGGTTACAAAGTGTCATTCGCCTCACTGTCCCTCTCTTTGGAAGACCCTAAAACAGGATGAGCTCCTTTATTCTCCAGTTTCCATTCATGCTCATTTCTCTCCTCCCAAAAGCCATTAGTGGATTTGCAACAGTAAACATGTTATGCATATGATAGATGGCTCTGTTTTATGAGTAAATATTGATTTGTGTTTTTCAAAAGCAACTGCTTATCATTTAAAGTAGAAGTTCTACTGTTTAAAGTAACTTTATTTGAAGAGATAGAAAGTTATCATTAATTCATTAATTAATATTTAACACTAGGACTTTAAATTACTATTGTATTTTTAAATTAAAAACGTCAGAGAGGAATATGAAAATACTATAGGAAGGTTGGGACATTTAAAGTAATTACCAGTAACTCCATCTGATACAATCATTTGTACATACTTCCTGTCCATCATTCCTGATGTACATGTTGATCAGTCCTGGAACTGGAAGTAATACCACTATCACTGGATGCTAAGTACTTTGACAAGGGGAGCATTGCTCATCATTCTATATATACCCATAGTGTAGCAGAGCCCAGTAAATAGGTGCTTGGAAAATTATTGCATAAAGAATAAATTAATAAATGGATTTTCTGGGGATCTAGAAGTTAACTACAACCACTGCTGGACTGATTGTTTTGTTGGCTCACAGAGTGAGAGGCCAAAGTCTCAACAGCCAGCAAAGATCAGCAGTTGTGTGACTTCCTCTTTGCCCAGACCTCTAGGGAGAGCACAGAAGGGAAGAAGACCTGGTTATTCTTATGACTTGCTTGGAAACACCCACACTGATTCCTTTTACTTCTCTGTTCTTTGTGTGCAGATTAGCTGGGCCTGAGACACAGACTGAACGCTGATCAATGAGTTGCTGGTCCTAAAATAAAATCTCAAATCAAGATTGGCGTTTGATGTAAAAGCCTGAGAGATACAGGTTTATTGCTCATTTAGATTACAAATGTCATCAAAAATAGAAACCAAAAAGGTTAGGTAATTTTTAAATTAAACACTCTTTCTTAGAATAATTACCATGTTACAGCATCTGTGTACTTTGGTAGAATTTGAATAACACTTTATTGCTCAGAATAATGTTCTATTCTTGTCACCAAATAATACTTGACGCATTTGCTCTTACCCTCCCTAACTGCAGGAAGGGTGTTGCCTTGAATGCCTGGCACACCCTTGGCTTTGAGGCTTAGTTTTGCTGGAACTTTTCAGGTACCAAAAGAAAAACCCCGTCTGTACTCCTCATTCATTTCTAGGCATGAGGCCTGAACTTTATTCTATTTTCTAACTCTAAATTGACTAAGTCAGGGTTATGGCAGTCACCAGTCAGGACAAACTGCAGCAGCATGGAGAATATATGATCAGAATCTTCTTTCCTTAGGAAGCTAGCTATAAGGGTGGCCCGTCAATCCTAAGTTATAGGGCAAGTTACGAACCCTTTGATGGAGTCTCAAAAACTGTCATTTCAGTGGGCAGAACTGGAACTCTTTTTTCTTAGTTGAGCAAATACACCTGGTCATTTTGGATATTTCCATTTTGATAGCTTAGGCAGTGGGAGTGGGTTTGTGGGCTTAAATAATAGCTTTTCAGCATTTCATATTTCTAAGACAGTTTGAATTTAAGGAATGCTAATCTGTCTCCTTTTATACCACAACACCTACAGAATTTTTCTTTGAAATGACATGAACCGGTTGTCACAGTCTGGGAGATAGTTCCTCACTAGCATTGCCTTCATTTGAAATCCATACATGACAGAAGTAAACAATGGCTGGGTTTTGTGTATACTTTGTTATTTTAATGCACTTAAATTTCAATTATGGAGATTCAAGACATGATTTGTATTATTAACCTCCTCTTTTTATTCCTAAATGATGACTACTTTTTGCCTTTCTGAGTTTAAAAAAAAACTTTTAAGCTGTGGTCATTGTGCAGTGCAGTATATTGTGTATTTCAAAACTGCTAAAAGAATAGATAGTTAACATCTTCACCCCCATAAAAATGATGTTAGTGAGGTGATGGATATGTTAATTAGCTTGATTGGTTTTTTCTACAATGCATACATAGATCATAACATCACATTGTAACCCAAAAATATAGACAATTATTATTTTTTAGTTAAAATACTAAAGAAGGCAACTCTTTCAGCATAAGGGTCCTGGGTATTATAAAAATGATCAATAGGCAGAGAATGCTGCTATTAGGCCCTTAGGATATGTTCTCTCTCTCTCTCTTTTTTTAATGTAGGAATAGAGTCCCTGACTTTTTTTTTTTTTTTTTTTTTTTTTTTTTTTTTTGACAGGCAGAGTGGACAGTGAGAGAGAGAGACAGAGAGAAAGGTCTTCCTTTTGCCGTTGGTTCACCCTCCAATGGCCGCCGCGGCTGGCGCGCTGCGGCCGGCGTGCCGCACTGATCCGATGGCAGGAGCCAGGAGCCAGGTGCTTTTCCTGGTCTCCCATGGGGTGCAGGGCCCAAGCACCTGGGCCATCCTCCACTGCACTCCCTGGCCACAGCAGAGAGCTGGCCTGGAAGAGGGGCAACCGGGACAGAATCCGGCGCCCCTACCGGGACTAGAACCTGGTGTGCCGGCGCCGCTAGGCGGAGGATTAGCCTAGTGAGCCGCGGCGCCGGCCGAGTCCCTGACTTTTAAGTTGGGCATGTAGCTGTCCAGCCAAAAAAAAGGGCTATTTTCTTTTTTAAGATTGATTTATTTTGAAAGAGTTACAGAGAGAGAGGGAGTAAGAGAAAGGTGGGAGATCTTCCATCCACTGGTTCATTCCCCAGATGGACACTATGGCCAGAGCAGGGCCAAGCCAAAGCCAGGAGCCAGGGGCTTCATCCAGGTCTCCCATGTGGGTGACAGGGGCCCAAACACTTGGGCTATCTTCTGCTGCTTTTCCCAGACCATTAGCAGGCAGCTGGATCAGAAGTGGAGCAGCAGGGACATGAACCAACATCCATATGGGATTTTGATGTTGCAGGCTGCAGCTTTACCTGCTTTGCTATAATGCTACCCTCGCTCCCCCCCACCCAATTTTCTAGTTTCCTTTGCAAAAGACCAAGTGGAAATGTTATATGGGATCTTCCTTAAGTGACAGTTGGTGTGTGCCTCTCACCTTCGCCTATGATTGTGGGCACACCACAAGATCCACTTGCCATCTTAGACCATGAGAAGTAGGGCACCACTGCAGAAAAGTGGGCAGAAATGTCAAACCAACTGGTCTTTGTTTACAGCTTCATATGAAAGTTAAACTGTCTTGGTTAGATGATTTTCCTTGTGCATCTGTGTTTCTCAAAAGGAAAAAGAATCATCATGCAATCATCTATAATGGAAGCTACTGAACTATTTAATCAGACATAAAACAAACATACTATAACAGACATCTATTGGCTTATCTACCCGATACCCTTTTCCAGAATTGATCTGTTCCCTACTACTACCCACATGGTTATAATGGGAGTTTCCAAACTCTATGCTGTTGACCCTACTTTTGTTGAAGGATGATCCTAACCCCAAGTAGGTCAATCAAAATCTTTTCTTAAGAACTTGAAAATAAGATGGAACAAAAACAGTGATCAATCTCTTAGTGCTGCAAGACTATAAAAGTAGAAGTCTGAACTGCTGTAAACTGTTTTCTACCATGTGTTGGGAGAAATAGAAAAAACCAGTAGTGATGAGAAATAACAATGAATCAGAGTGGAAGAGAGCAGCAGAGATCTGGAGATGGAGGGAGAAAATACGCCTGGGTTCTCCAGAGTCTGGGACTGTTGCTCACTTACCATCCACTCTCCATTTCTCAATGCTGATGCTGTTTTGGAACCACCATTCCCCCAAGGGGTTGGCAAAGTGGTCTAGGACACTATGTGCGTGGTGAGCTTCTGGCAACTATATGGATCCAGTGATGGGCATGTGTCCCAAAACACCCCAATCCAATTGAAGGTTTGTAGAAATATTCCACACTTAAGGGAGAAATTAATATTTTTCGGCTGGACATGAGCAAGGAAGTGCATAATCTTGATTACCGTGGTCAGTTCTCTTAACTCCACAAAAGTAGATCATTATGGGATAAGGGTGACACTGAAGATGGCAGCAAGAAGAATTATAAAAATCTTAGTACTTTGATAGCATTATTTAGCCCACTGTGGTACTGAATAAAATATATTAGATATTGTATTATCCAATGAACTATTATAGATGCCAAGATCTTAAAGAGCCAGATGGTAAATATTTTAAGATTGCAGGCTGTAAGGTCTTTGATTCAAATAGTTAAGTCTGCTGTTGTACTTCTGAAGCAGCCCTTGACAATATACAGATGAATGGAAGTGAATATGTCCCAGTGAAACAGGTGGCCAACCTAAATGCTATCATTTGCCAATCCCTGTTGTAAGACATTTTGAATAAGAGTTTTCTGTTACTTGTCACCAAAACTACTATATATAATACACACAGATTCTCATCCATTTTGGGGGCCAGCTGCATCTTGTCCTTGGAGTCTACAAAGGACTCCAGTGTCCAGACCTGATGGCCAAAATATTTAGCGAAGTGTATAGCATGAACACCCACTAACCATGATCACATGGGCTATGCACGTTGGGGTGAACTGGCTGAATATCTCTGTGTTATCCCTCCGACAAATCCTTTTTGTTACTTAAACTAGCTAGAGTTTATTTCTGTTATTTGTAAACAGAAGCATCCTCAGAATTCTTGTTAGGCTTTCTTTTTTTGATGTTGCTTTAAATGTTTTACTCACTTCTTGGTTAAACACTGGTCAGCTTTTTGTATCTTATATTCTTTTTGGTTCCCCCTTTCTTTAGTTTGATATTTCAGTGCCAGGATTGTCAAACTTATTTTAAAAATTGGGCAAAGGCAAACTTTCCCTAGTAATGAGCTCTTTTTTGAGTTCTTCCAGACCTTCTGACAAATAACGCACAATCCAGCACTTGACACATGGGGTGTGACTGTAACATAACAGAAAGCTTTTAGCACACATGCCGCAGCTCATACATACAGTGTATTTCATTAGGTGCAGTTGCAACTCAGAGTTATATTCCAATAATGCTACCATTTCTCAAATCATCTTTGGAATCTCTCCAGTCTCCTCACTTTATTTTAACATCTGATATTGATAGAGATATGTCACATTGTCACCAGGGTTGGCTCTGAACAGATTCTTGCAGCTTGCAAAAAAAAGTAATCTGTCTTAATATTTGAAATTATTGAGTATTTTTTTTCATCTTCCTTACTTTTCATGCAATTATTAGCTACATATCTCTCCCAGTTACTCTTCCTGTGTTGGTGAGATAAAGTCTCTATCATCCAGTTTTATAGGGGAGAAAATAAGTGAATAGGTTATAATGTAACCCAGATTTGCCCAAGCACCATTTGTGAGCACAACCATGACCCCCATGGGAGAAATAACCCAGCTTCTTTGGGGTTTGCCCTATTCATATCTGCTAGAACTTGGCCTTCAGCTGAGGTTTTCACGTGTACTCCCACACTGACCACATACACACTCCTTGATAGCTGCTGCTTTCAAGCCTCAAGGATCAAGGATGCCAGGCGGCTAGTAGTTCTCATCTTCTTTTAATCACTTATTTATTTATTTGAAAGGCAGAAAGAGAGAGAGAGGGAGAGGCCAACAGAGAGAGAGATATATCTTCCATTTATTTATTCCACAAGTGGCTGCAATAGCCAGAGCTGTACCAGGCTGAAGCTAGGAGCTAGGACCTCCACCAGGACCTCCTAGGTGGGTGGAAGGGACTTGGACCATCATCTGCTACCTCCCACATGCATTAGCAGGAAGCTGGATTGGAAGCAGAGACAGGACTCCATCCCAGGTCCTCTGATGTGACATATAGACATTCTAAGTGGAGGCTTAACCTGCTGTGCCACAGTGTCTACTCCTTCCGGTTAGGAAAAGAGTTGCAGACTGGTGCCTTCTCACACAGGACACCAAAATGTTAGGAAAAGAGGCGCAGAATAGAGAGGAGGCAGTGTACGAATTTACAGCCAGACCGAATTTATACAGAGAAAATAAATCCACAGAGGTGGATGACCAACTGCCTATGTGCCCATGATGGAACAGGGGCAGAAGAACCCGACCCCAGGGGCCAGGCCTTTTTATATTTTAAGAGGGCTGGGGATGGGGGTGGGGTAGGGGGCAGCAGGCAGAGGGGAATTCCTGGAACTGGTCTTTCAGGTGTTCAGAGCAGCTGGTCTTTCAGGTGGCTATAAGGGGTGGGGTATGAAGGCAATAGGGTGTGAGACCTAATTGAATTTCAAGGGCAGGAATACATTCCAATGTTTATCTCCTTTGGGCAATGTGGGAGAATGGCTGAGGCTCATGTCCTTGTTCCATCACCTCCTTATTTTATAATTTCCTCTTTCCAAGTATACAATAGTAACAATGTGTCAAGCTCTGTGCTACTTGGAAAGCCACAGAAATTAAGGAGTAGCTCTGAAGAAGCATGCAGTATAGCACTAAAGAGGCAGGTGGCAAATAACTATACTGTAGGTAGGAAGTGACCCACAGTTCACGTGGCTAGCTATGAGAACTTCACAAAGGAAACAATGAGAATCCTGTGTGGGCTCTGAGAGGTTTCCAGAGGAGCTTTATGAAGAGTAAGTGGGATTTTAACCAGGGAGATGGATGAGAGCACGTAGGTAGTGGGAACCCCATCAACAAATTCAGTCCGCAGAGGAATATATTATAATGCTTCCAGAATTTTCTCTAATTTTTTTATCAGGCATGTGTCAGTCTCTTCAAACATAATATAGTCTCTTAAGACATAACCTCATATAAATACTGGTTATATGGATCATAACCAGCAGAATAGTGGCATGGAGTGTTTTTAGAATTTGCATTGAAAGAGAGGGTTTCATTGAACAATGCTGCTGGCAGTATTTTAAGGAAAGACTAAAGTAGTGTGCTGCATGTGAATCAGTCTGTCCAATTCTGCATGCAAAGCAGATGGCTGTTAAATGTTTGTTCCTCCTGGTATTGTCTGCCTTATAAATGCTAAAGAGGAGCTGCAGTGGAGAATTCTATCATGTTAAAGGAATTTTTGCCTATAATTTGTTTATACCAGTAACGTATTCTTGACTAACGGGCAAGCTCCCTGCTCCCTGGAGCTATGCTCTAAGTGCACACACATTCCAGAATGATTAGCCTTTCCCCTGTTGCTGCTAAGAGCCCCAAAAGCCATGGAAATCAATACGTATAATAATTTATCACTGACAGATTAAGATTTTCTATTGATTTCTTCTGCAATGGGAATTTGTGTCTCCCAAGGTGCTTCATTCCTTTAACAGACAACTAGGCAATCAGTTGTAATTTCAAGTTTTGAAATGCTTTGGCAACAGTCTTTATGAAGCACTCGAAAGAAAAATAACAAGAGGCCCTGGATAGTTTCAAAGTCTTGCTGAGCTGTGCAGAAGCAAATTTTGCTTGTCTGCCTGTGCCCACGGTGCACCTCTGTCCCCTACAGCAGCTGTTCTGTTCTAAGCCAGGAGTCTAAGGATTGCTGTCAATTTGCAAGCCTTGAAAGTCTGGTGGGCTCCTTGTCTTCCTCTCCTTTCTGAAAAGCACTGTCAACTTGCATTGCTATCTCAGGCTGCATTTCAGAAACCAGCAGGCAGAGATGTTTGGAGGATCCATCTCTCAAGCTGGCTTTAACCTCCTGCTTCTCTGACTTGAATGTTTGCGCAACTCCCCAAGGAACCGCATGAGAGTGCAGATTCTGATGCTGGCATGGGTCTGACTTTATGTGCGTCCAACAGGTTCCAAGGCACGCCCTGTGGTGGGTGGGAATCTTTTCCTCGATAGGGTCCATCTCCAAGGTAGAAAAGACAGGTGCTATGACAAGGGCAGCATGCTGAGCACTCAAAGGCCATTTGATGACATGAAGCCCTCACCCAAAGTCCCACAAACATCAGGGACAGAATCAAAGCTCTTCACTGCTAAAGCTTTGTTCTCGTTATGTGTGTCTCTAAGGCAATGCAAGGATAGGATTACAGAGGAAGAGAAGGAAAAGAGATAGTTCATTCCTCTATTCTGCACGTTTGAGTCTCTTACCATGCCTTCAGGCACAGTAGATATAGATTATAATAAGAAATGGATGTAGAAAAATCTGGGAGAGGTGGATATTGATAACATTCCCCTCAGCCCCTTGATTTTTGTCAGGAAACGTTTACTCTGGGGGACTCTACACACAAGGGATGCAGCCATTGAGCCTTTCTTAGTAGAACAGCATTATCTGCCATTGTTCTTTGTCTTCAAAGATACTCTGGCAATGATGTTACTATTTCTGTGTATGAGTCTGGCAGGAAACCCCAAGATGTGACCTAATTTCCAAGTCACTTGTCCTTCTGGGGAGCTGTAATTAGTCAAACCTGCTGTGGTTTATGACTGCACCCTACAGACTTCAGGAAACCAGTGAGGAGTGGTAAGGAGAGTTCCACCTGGACTAGGTTGTGTGACAAGATGATTCTTCCATCAGAATAGCTTCTATTATTTGAAGAGATGATGTAGAAACCAATATACTGTCTAGTCTTTCTGAGAAGGGCTCTTAAAAGCCTGTAAGTGGAAGATCATTAGGCAATTTATTGTTAGCTTAAGAAGAGCACATCTTGGTATATTTATAGTCAGGCTGCCTTGGGAGGGGGGAGTGTTTATGTACAGACCTGTCTCATTTTCCCTTCTATCTTGAGTGGATCTTGAAAGTTAAATTATAACATTGCATTATGCTTAAGAGGGAAAGATGCTTCATAGAAAAGGCATTTGCCAAGCTTTTGAGGGACCACTGTGTCATGGTCAAATGACAGATGGAGTTCAGCTTTCCCAATGGAGGAGTGCTGCAAGAACGTGGGGGTTACAGTGAAACCATGGAAAATCATAGAGTCAAATAAGGTTCAGTCTGGCGTGAGAAGAGGAGGATAAGAAACTACCAAGAGAAGAAAGGAAACTGAAGTGAAACATGACAGTACTTCAGTTTCTGGAAAACAGATCTGCCCCTAATTTAGCTGTAAAATGTTGGATGGGTCACCAGTGTCCCTGGACCCTGCTTGGCTAGTACAAAAGAGGAGAGAGTTCTAGATGACCAGTGAGCTTCCTCTCTGCACTGTAACTCTAGCTCACTGATCTATGTGCTGGATGAACCATGAGATAAACCCCTCTTCCTCCTCTTCCTCTTCTTCTTCCTTCCTCCCCCTTCCTCCTCCTCTTTCTTTTTTTTATTATTTTTTAAAGATTTATGTATTTGGCCGGCGCCGCGGCTCACTAGGCTAATCCTCCGCCTAGCGGCGCCGGCACACCGGATTCTAGTCCCAGTCGGGGCGCCGGATTCTGTCCCGGTTGCCCCTCTTCCAGGCCAGCTCTCTGCTGTGGCCAGGGAGTGCAGTGGAGGATGGCCCAAGTGCTTGGGCCCTGCACCCCATGGGAGACTAGGAAAAGCACCTGGCTCCTGGCTCCTGCCATCGGATCAGCGCGGTGCGCTGGCTGCAGCGCGCCGGCCGCAGTGGCCATTGGAGGGTGAACCAACGGCAAAAGGAAGACCTTTCTCTCTGTCTCTCTCTCTCACTGTCCACTCTGCCTGTCAAAAAATAAAAAAAAAAAAAGATTTATGTATTTGGAAGGCAGAGAGACAGAGCGGGAAAGATATAGATAGAGCCACTGATTCACTCCTCCAGGCTGAAGCCAGTTGCCAGAACTCTATCCAGGCCTCCTACATGGGTGGCAGGGACCCAAGTACTTGGGCCATCCTCCACTGTCTTCCCAAGTGCATTACAGGAAGCTGGATGGGAAATAGAGCAGATAGGACTTGAACTGAGAAGAATGTCTTTGGTATTTTGATTGGTATTGCATTGAATCTGTAAATTGCTTTTGGAAGAATGGACATTTTGATGATACTAATTCTTCCAATCTGTGAACATGGATAATTTTTCCATTTTTGTATCTTCTATTTCTTTCTTTAATGTTTTGTAATTCTCATTGTAGAGATCTTTGATAATCCTTAGTTAAATTTATTCCAAGGTATTTGATTTTTTTTGTAGCTATTGTGAATGGGATTGATCTTAGAAGTTCTTTCTCATCCGTGGCATTGCCTGTGTATACAAAGGCTGTTGATTTTATATCCTGCTACTTTACCAAACTCTCTATGAGTTCCAACAGTCTCTTAGTGAAGTATTTTGGATCTCCTATATATAGAATCATGTCATCTGCAAATAGGGATAGTTTGACTTCCTCCTTCCCAATTTTTATGCCTTTTCTTTCTTTTTCTTGCCTAATGGCTCTGACTAAAACTTCCAGGACTATATTGAATAGTAATGGTGACAGTGGGCATCCCTGTCTGGTACCAGATCTCAGTGGAAATGCTTCCAACTTTTCCCCATTCAATAGGATGCTGGCTATAGGTTTGTCATGAATTGCCTTGATTGTGTTGAAGAATGTTCCTTCTATACCCAATTTGCTTAGTTTCCACATGAATGCTTTCTTTGCATCTATTGAGATAATCATATGGTTTTTGTCATTCAGTTTGTTAATGTGTTGTATCACATTGATTTATTTGCAAATGTTGAATTATCCCTGCAAACCAGGGATAAATCCCACCAAGTCTGGGTGGATGTTCTTTCTGATATGTTGTTGGATTTGATTGGCTAGAATTTTATTGAGGATTTTTGCATCTGTTTTCATCAGGGAAATTGGTTTGTAGTTCTCTTTCTCTGTTGCATCTTTTTCAGGTTTAGGAATTAAGGTGATGCTGGCTTCATAGAAAGAATTTGGGAAGATTCCCTCCCTTTCAATTGTTTTGAGTAACTTGAGAAGAATTGGAGTTCTTTAAATGTCTGGTAGAATTCAGCAGTGCAGTCATCCGGTCCTGTGCTTTTCTTTATTGGAGAGACTTTACTACTGATTCAATTTCCATCTTGGTAATGGGTCTGTTTAGGTTTTCTGTGTCTTCATGGCTGAACTTAGGTAGGTTGCATGTGTCCAGGAATCTATCCATTTTTCTGCTAGGTTTCCCAGTTTGTTGCCATACAGCTCTTTGTAGAAATTTCTGATGATTCTTTTTATTTCTGTGGTGTCTGTTGTTACATTTCCTTTTTCGTCTCTAATTTTATTGATTTCAGTTTTATCTCTACTTTTTTTTGGTTAGTTGGGCCAATGGTGTGTCAATTTTGTTTATTTTTTTTCCAAAAAACCCAGCTCTTCATTTTGCTGATCTTTTGTATTTTTTATTTAATTTTTTATTTCTTCTCTAATTTTAATTATTTATTTTCTACTACTAGTTTTGGGATTTTTTTTGTTTTTCTAGATCCTTGAGATGCATTGATATTTATTTATTTAATGCCTTTCCAATTTCTTGATGTAGACAACTATTGCTATTGAAGAACCTTAAAAATCAAACCAAGATGGAGTGACCTAAGCCAATACCATTAAAAACAAGAAGTTACCTTTGCCCCAAATAAAATTAAAGTTTAAAAATTATAGCCCTAAACTTTTTCCCCAAAGCTAAAATTAGGTGCAGCTATAAAAATAAGGGACCCTATGCTTAGCTAGCTGTGACACTTGTGCCTGGCTGTGCTAAGACCTAACCCAGTTTGTATGCCTCCTAATACTCAAATAATGGTGTGGGAAGCGGGATGCCACTCTCCCACCAGGGGAACAAAGGGAGCGAAACGTCGACCCCCTCAGGGTGAACAAGATGGCGCTGGCAGGGAAAGGAACTACTAAAGAAGTAAACAACAAAATGGCGACGAGGTGCCTACCTCCCATGTGATCCCATAGCTGATTGGATAGAAGACCCATGCCTTTCACACGATCAGCTCACGGATTGGACTGCTGTGTGCATGCCTCCCATGTGATCCCATAGCTGATTGGACAGAAGACGCATGCCCTTCACATGATCAGCTCACGGATTGGACTGCTGTGTGCATGGACTCTATAGTGCTTTTTTTTTTTTTTTTTTGACAGGCAGAGTGGACAGTGAGAGAGAGAGACAGAGAGAAAGGTCTTCCTTTTGCCGTTGGTTCACCCTCCAATGGCCGCTGCGGCCAGCGCACTGCGGCCGGCGTGCCGTGCTGATCTGATGGCAGGAGCCAGGAGCCAGGTGCTTTTCCTAGTCTCCCATGGGGTGCAGGGCCCAAGCACTTGGGCCATCCTCCACTGCACTCCCTGGCCACAGCAGAGAGCTGGCCTGGAAGAGGGGCAACCGGGACAGAATCCGGCGCCCCAACCGGGACTAGAACCCGGTGTGCCGGCGCCGCTAGGCGGAGGATTAGCCTAGGGAGCCGCGGCGCCGGCCTTCTATAGTGCTTTTGATTGGACACTGCGGGTATATAAACCGTGTGGCTTTGTGCTGGGGGAGCTCTCTGGACTCCTGAGTTCAGGAGGCCCGTCTGCGCAGATGCTGAATAAATCCTCTTGCTTTTGCATCAGCTGGTCTGGAGTCTGGGTCTTTGGGGTGTGCCTCTCGACGTGTTAGCATCCTCACTCCGAGGGTCTAACACTATAAACTTTCCTCTTAACACTGCTTTTGTTGTGTCCCATAAGTTTTGATATGTTGCATTTTCATTTTTTATTTGTTTCCATAAGTTTTTAGATTTCTCTTTTGATTTCTTCTATTACACACTGTTCATTCAGGAGGATGTTGTTCCTTTTCCATGTGTTTGCATATGTTCTAGAGATTCCTGAGTTGCTGATTTCCAGCTTCATTCCATTTTGGTCCAAGAAGATGCATGATATGTAGTGAGATTATTTTTCAAATGATTTCATTTTTTTTTTTAATTTACTGAGACTTGCTTTATTGCCTAGTTGTGGTCAATCCTAGAGAGTTCCATGCACTGCTGAGAAGAATGTGTATTCTATAGTTGTAGGATGGAAAGTTCTGTAGATATGTTATGTCTAGTTGGTCTATAGTGTTGATTAAATCTATTGTTTCCTTGCTGATTTTCAGTTTGGTTGATCTGGTCATTGCTGAAAGTGGGGTATTGAAGTCCCCCATCACTATTGTATAGGAGTCTAAGTCTCCATTTAGATCCTTTAGTATTTCTTTTAAATATCAAGTGCCCTGTAATTAGGTGCATATACATTTATAATAGTTATATCTTCCTATTGATTGATTCCTTAATCATTACATATTGCCCTTCTTTGTCTCTTTAACAGTTTTTGTGTTAAAGTCTATTTTGTCTGATATTAGGATGGCTACACCAGCTCTTTTTTGGTTTCGGTTGGCATGGAATATCTTTTTCCATCCTTTCACTTTCAGTCTGTGTGCATCTTTGTTAGTGAGATGTGTTTCTTGTAGGCAGCAAATAGATGGGTTTTGTTTTTTAATCCATTCAGCCAGTCTGTGTCTTTTAACTGGAAAGTTGAGGCCATTTACATTCAAGGCAGCTATTGATAAGTAACAACTTTGTCCTACCATTTTCCCAAAAATATTCCCATTTTTTACTTTGAATTTTCTTTGAACTTTTACTGAGAGATTTTCTTTCTTTACTTTCTTTTGCAGTGATGACCATGTTTCTGTGTTTCTGGGTGCAGCACATCCTTAGGCATCTTGTAGGTCTGGATGGGTGGTGACAACTTCTTTCAGTTTGCAGGGTATAATATTCTGGGTTGACAGTTTTTTTTCTCTTAAGACTTGGTATATATCTCACCATTCTCTCCTAGCCTATAGGGTTTCTGATGAGAAGTTCACTGTGAGTCTAGTTGGAGTTCCACTGAAAGTAATCTGGTGTTTCTCTGGTGCATATTTTAGAATCTTTTCTGTATGTTTTACTGTGGTGAGTTTGATTACAATGTGTCATGGTGAAGATCTTTTCAGGCCATGTCTATTAGGAGTTCTATGTGCTTCCTGTTCTTAGATGTCCCTTTTTTTCTCCAAATTAGGGGAGTTTTCTGTTATTCACTACAAAGGCCTTCTAATCCTTTTTCTCTTTCCATGCCTTCAGGAACTCCTAGAACCCATATGTTGGGTCATTTGATAGTATTCTATAGATTCCCAACAGTGTTTTTTAGTTTTATAATTTCTACTTCTTGTCTTTTCTTTTGACTATAATTTCCTGTGCTGTTTTTTTCTCTTCTAAGTCAGATATTCTTTATTCTGCTTCACTAATTCTGTTGTTAAGGGTTTCTGCTGAAATTTTTTTATTTGTTTTATTAAATTCTTCATTTCATTTTGATTTCTCTTTAAGATCTCAATTTCATGGGAGAAAATTTCTTTCATGTCCCATACAGATTTTAGTATTTTGTTCATTTGCTTCTGATTACTTCTATGTAATCTTATGATCAATTTTTTGAACTCCATTTCTTGCATTTCTTCCATCTCATCATCTTCACAATATAGTATGGAAGTGTTATGTTCTTTTGGGGAATATCATATTGTCTTCCTTATTATTTCTTGAATTGGTGTTTGTTGTTTGGCATTTGTGGAGATACTCATTGGTTTCTTTTCTTTTTTTTCTTTTTATGATGTGGCAGCTTTTATCTTTGTACTATTAATCTGTAGATAAGTGGAGTATCTGCTTTCAGTGAATATCTAGAGGCTTGTAGTGGGTGTGGCTAGGGAGCTCTGTTCAGTTTTCCAGGGTGAAAGGCATGCCTAAGGTGACACACCCAGGTTTGGCATGGTAAATCTTTCTCTCTCTCTTTCTTTTTTTTTTTAAATTAGAAGGGAAGTTTATTCTGTTCAGCTGAGCTAGCTCCTCTCCTCAAAGGAGACCAATGCTTGAGCACTAGCCCAAGGTGGTATAATATTCATCTGCTCTGTCCCAAGGACTACACAAAGGATCTGTGCAGTCTTCAGTGTAAGTTCAGATTCCCCAGCAATGTCTCTCACCAGGTAACCAAGAGGCCCTGAGCATGTGGAGTCTCCCCCTGTGGTTGCCCAAAGTTCTAGCCACGCTGTGAGTCCTCCTACACACCTTCAGTTTTTTTCACAGTCCCAGCACAGAAGCCTTGCACAGTCACAGGCTCCCAGCCCCCTGTTAGTTCTCCCTACTAGAATCAATAGTCTCCACTCAGCTGGTTACTGGGCTGAACATGAGCTGGCACAGCTGTAACTTATGTACAAAATGGCACCCATTCTATCAGTTTGTTACAGGACGCTGTTGTAAAGTGACTGGGGAGAAAGAAACATGTCTGTCCTTTTTTTTTTCTCCTCTAGTTTGGCAGGTACGCTATTCCCCATGGGGCTCCAAGCTGGGTTCCCTCTAGGCTATTCCTGCAGCTTTATCACCAGTGGCTTGGGCTGCTGTGGTCTGGTCTCACCTCACTTTCCAACACTGGTGCATAAGCTCTGGGCTGCTAGGGTCCTGAGTTGTGGGTGTCCACATCTTCCACGTGGGTCCACCATGTCCTTCTAATTTCAGTAGGGTTTCCTCTGCCATTTTCTTCCTAACTCTTTCCAGAGACTGAACTCTCCACTTTTTTTAAACTGTCTTCTCCTGGACTAGTGTAATAAGCTCCCTCCCTACTCTGCCATTTTGGAACCAATCCCCTTCTACACTATTCTTGACAGTTGCTCTTTACCTTGGCAGGCATATTTCAGTAATAGTGAGCTTGCTATTTGTTTTTGAGAGGCAAAGAGCCAGAAACAGAGGGAGAGAGACAGAGAAAGAGATAGATAGATAGATACACAGACAGAAAATGTTCCCAACCCTTGGCTCATTCCTAATATGTCTAAAATGGCTAGCACTGGACCAGGCCAAAGCAGGAGCCAGGAAGTCAATGCTGGTCTTTAACATGGGTGGCAGAGACCCTGTTACTTGAGGCATCAACTGCTGCTTCGCAGGGTCTGCATTAATAGGAAGGTGGAGTAGAATAGGGAGCTAGAGCTGGGCTTGAAGCCAGGTACTCTATTATGGGATGCAAGCATTTAACTGGTTAACCAGCACCTTAGCTGCTAGGCCAAACCAATGAACTTACTCTTGTTTTAAGATTTACTTGTTTATTTAAAAGGCAGAGTTAGACAGAGAGAGAAGGAGAGAGGGAGGGACAGGAAAGAGAGAAAGAGACAGATAAACATATCTTCCATTTACTGGTTCATTTCCCAAATGGCTAGGACTGGGCCAGGCAGAATCCATGAATCAGAAGCTCCATCCAGGTCTCCCATGTGAGTGGCAGGTGCCAAGTACTTGGGATGTCTTACAGTATTTTCCCAGGCACATTAGCAGGGAGCAGGATCAGAAGTGGTCTAGCAGGGACTCAAATCAGCGCCCAAATGGGATGCTGGCATTGCAGGCAGCAGCTTAACCTGCTGTACCACAGTGCTGGCCCTGAGCTTGCTGTTTTTCAAGAATGCTCATTGCATTTCCTCTCATATTGAACTCTTCTACATATTGAGTCCAAAATCGATCTCATAACAATTTCCAGTCATTTTTTCAAATTCTACTATTTGGAGCTGTATAGTCCAGCTTTATACCATAACTCACATCATAATTCTTCCGATATCTGATTTTCTCCTGAATAAACCCACCATTTTTTTAACTGTTTTTTTTTTCAATATTATGCTTTCTGAGCCTTGCACCATGCTAGCTGTTATACAGTTGTTCCTTGTTCCTGCTCAAGTTTGCTATCCATAAAGGGCAGAGAATTTCAGATAGGATCTGAGAAACTAGAATTAATTGGGACTTTCTTATTGGCTTACTTACTATAGTAATAAGATTTGGTTTTCTTTTAAAAAAAGATTTATTTATTTATTTATTTGAAAGTCAGAGTTACAGAGAGAGAGAGAGAGAGAGAGAGAAGTCTTCCATCCGCTGGTTCATTCCCCATTGTCTGCAATGGCTGGAGCTGCGCTGATCCGAAGCCAGGAGTCGGGAGTTTCTTCCGGGTCTCCCACATGGGTGCAGGAGTCCTTGGACTTGGGCCATCTTCTACTGCTATCCCAGGCCACAGCAGAGAGCTGGATTGGAAGAAGAGCAGCTGGGACTAGAACTGGTGCCCATATGGGATGCTGGTGCTTCAGGCCAGGGCGTTAACCCACTGCGCCACAGCGCTGGCCCCTAAGCTTTGGTTTTCTTCTAAAACATGTTATTTGTTTATTTCACAGTAACCTCTCAATGAGAGTAATAATTAAAGAAATCATTCTTTTAATATGAACCACTGAATTCAGTGCTTCTCTTTCCTGAGTTTAAATTTGACACTTTTACCTTGCATCTTAACAATCATTATCCTTTCTTGAGTGCCTATACTGCATACTTTATTTGCATTTTTAGGTTGTCTATAAAGTAGGTATTCTCCCATTTTGCATTTGTGAAAACTGAGACTCAGAGGTGCCCAGCATATTCACACAGCCAGTAAGTGTGGAGTCTGGAATCAGATCCAGTCCCTATAGCTCTATTCTCCGTGGGCTGCCAAATGCTCAGTCTATTAACTTAAAATACTGACTCTATCACAGAAAAAAATGGTGAGGGGAAGGTAGCCATTATTTTGTTTCTGGCACCATAAGAAAGTCAAGCACTCCATTTTATTATTTTTTTATTTAATAAAATCTCAATTTATTTAAAATATAAAGGAGGGGATACGTACTAAATGTCATCAGTGGCTATCACTAGGAAGTGAGATAAAAATGATTTTTGTTTTTTTTCTATTACTGGTTTTGTAGTTTGTAAGTTTTTGAGAATAAGCTCTACTTTCAAATAAAAAATTTCTGAGGCTGGCACTGTGGTGTAGAAGGTTAAACTGCCATCTGATATGGGTGCTGGTTTGAGTCCTGGCTGCTCCACTAGCAATCCAGCTCCCTGTTTTTTTTTTAAACTTTTATTTAATATATATAAATTTCCAAAGTACAACTTTTGGATTATAGCGGCTTTTTTCCCCCTCCCACCTGCAACCACCCCATCTCCCACTCCCTCTCCCATCCATTCACATCAAGATTCATTTTCAATTATCTTTATATACAGAAGATCAATTTAGTGTATACTAAGTAAAGATTTCAACAGTTTGCACCCACACAGAAACACAAAGTGTAAAGTACTGTTTGAGTACTAGTTATACCATTAATTCACATAGTACAACACATTAAGGACAGAGATCCTACATGGGGAGTGAGTGCACAGTGACTCCTGTTGTTGATTTAACAATTGACATTCTTATTTATGGCATCAGTAATCACCCAAGGCTCTTGTCATGAGTTGCCAAGGCTATGGAAGCCTTTTGAGTTTGTCAACTCCGATCTCATTTAGACAAGGTCATAGTCAAAGTGGAAGTTCTCTCCTCCCTTCAGAGAAAGGTACCTCCTTCTTTGATGGCCCATTCATTCCACTGGGATCTCACTCGTGGAGATCTTTCATTTAGGTTGTTGTTTTTTTTTTTTTTTTTTTTTTTTTTTTTTTTTGCCAGAGTGTCTTGGCTGGACACTCTGAAATACTCTCATGGGCTTTTTAGCCAGATCCAAATGCCTTAAGGGCTGATTCTGAGGCCAGAGAGCACTCCGTTTTAAAAAATAAATAAGAAGGAAATTTCCATCTTGACCATTTCCTGGTTAACTCTTACTGGTTCTGTTATCCACTCAGAGTGAGTTCATGTCTTGGTGAGTGGAAATCAAAACCTTCACCAGACTTTTTAGTCAATGAGAAGTAATTTTTATTTGTAGGAAATGAAGCCCTGGGGATCATTTCCAAAAAGCTTAACTCCCCAAGCAAGAGAAAGCAGATACCTCTTATTTTGGGTGGGAAATATTCAAAAAGGACAGTTTTTTAGTACAGGTAGGGGTGGGTATAAGTTTCTGCAGACACAGTTTGGAAACATGCTTTTGCAAACTTTGCACATTATCGTAATGAGGCTTGTGCTCCCCCAGGACAGATATCTTGGTATTAAAATTAAGCAAAGGGTGACTTTTGGATACTCTTTGGCCTGTCTGTGCAGGTGTTGCTGTTATGGTAGGCTTTGGATCAGTTTAGGGTGACTGTGGATTCTATCTCTTCCTGGAACATGACTGACAAACAGCTTATTTTATTTGCAATTTGACAGACATGTAAAATCGTACGTATTCATGGGTACAATGTAATGTTTCAGTAGATGAATACATGGTATAATACCCAATCAGGGTAAAAATACCTATATCTATATCTATCTCTTTGAACATTTAACATTTCTCTATGTTGAAAACATCTAAAATGCTATCTTCCAGGTTTTTAAGATATAGAAATACACAGTACATTAACATTGTTTAGAGTCAACCCATGGAAAAGAAGTTTGAAAAATATCAGATGCTTTGAAAACTTCAGGGCCTTGAAGGTGAAATCAAGATAAATACTTTTGAGTTGCTGCGGGCACTAACTGGTGGCAGTTCTTAGTGGTCCTCTGTTTTAAGTGCTCGCTTGCACCTTGCTTAACTCTCTAATCCAGAACTTTGCTGGGAATTAATGGCAAATCCATCTGTCTATGATTTCTAGACTCCATAGTGACTGGGACATTTGTTTATGTCCTTTGTGTGACCCCTGCCATTCTTCCCATGGGCTCTCAAAGCTGCTCACTGTGATTCTGCCGTTCTGTCTGCACACTGGCTCCGTTCTGGGGAACGCAAGTGGGTGGGGGATGTGTTTGTTCCATCTAAAGTGGTTAAATGCTTTCCTACTATATCCCCTCTTACTCTTGGTCTCCTCCCAATAATGTTATTTCTTCCATTTTCAATTTGTAGGTAAGAAGCAGAGACTCTCCTAATGGAGGGATTAATGGAATAGATGCACTCAACAAAGTTTCCAGCAATTTCTGTTAAGTGAATTCTAAAGTGAACTCTTTTATGACCCTAACAACAACAACAATAACAAAAGACAGTAAATCCATTTCCCAAAAAGATCTCTTCTGGGAAATCTCTCCATCAATAAAAATGGAAACCACATATGAGTATTAATATGTACAGTTAATCTCCTGATGGTGTCACAGCTACATCTCAGAGTACATGTATTTTTAAAAAGTTTCTAGCCTATGACAACAATGACACAGATAAGAAAACAACAACAACAACAACAAAAAAAAACACACACACACACAAAAAACCCTGTAGATTAGATCCATTAAGAACATGCGTGAGTGGTCAGTGCACATGTTTAATTGGATAAATGTTACGAAGAAAATCCTTAATACTCAGCCAAAAGCCAACCTTGGTGCTTGCACGCTTCTCAGGCCTAGAGAGAGCCTGTCTGCGAAGCACCGGTAACTGCACGCTGTTTGCGTGGAGGGACAATAAAAGAGTTGATAAACTGCAAGGATTGGGGAGCTCCCTTTAAAAGCTTGGCCTTTCCAGGATTAGCGACCTTGGACTTCACTTTCTGCGTGTCCCTCCATGTAGTCCTCAAAAGCAAGCCCTGACAAAGCCCCTCCTTCCTTCTAACTCCCTGTCAGGAAGCTCCTTTGGTCTTTCTAATCCCTTTAGAGACCCTGAAATCCCAGGCTCTGAGCACAGGGTGATCATGAATATTCATCAGGGGCGTGGCCCCGCCTGCGTGCCTGGCTCCAGGCAGCTGGGGCCAGCGGAAAGGGCGCGCCAGCTGCGTGCAGGGAAAACAGTCCTCATTTTGTGTGCTCGGCTGACTGTGCGTCTAGGCTCCTGCCGGCTGCAGACGCCACATTGTGCGTATGTGGGAGGGACTTTGCCAAAACGAATGGACTTATTCTGAGGCAAGACCCAGGAGCTGTAATTCGAGGGGCCTCAAATCTCCCTGCCACCCACCTGCCAGGGCAAGTGAAATGCCACTGAGAAAAATCCAAGCACATCGTCTCCAGGAGATTGTCTCTCTTTAGGAAACAAACGCCCCTTGTGTGAATAGTTGGCGGCCTTTTTTCTCCTGGGCTGGCGTCTCCTCCTTTGCTATTCTCTTCTTGGAGACTGCTGTTTCTCCCTTCTCAGTGCAACTGCTACCTGCAAATGTGTAGTTGTTTCTGTTTTCCTGAATCATAAAGCCGTCTTGTCTCCATCTCTCCTGCTTTCCATCCTTTATTTAGTATTAGGGATAATAATTATTATTAGAGATAATTATTATTAATAGATTATTATTTAGTACAAGTTCAGACATCCTGGGTTCAGATTCCCGCTTGACTGCTTACAAGCTCTGCAAATGCAGCGGGTTAGCCTCTTTTGCTGCAGTTTCTTCGTCGGCATAGTGGAGATAGTAAAACCACCTGCCTTATGGATTTGGGCTGAGAATGAAATTTTATATATGTTGCTTGGGTGGTGTCTGGCGTGTAGGAAGCACACAGTAAAGGCTGATTATTACTGTTAGATTTTCTCTCTGGGCCGGACGACCCTTGGGGGAAATGGCTGAATGTAAAGCAGAGTGGGAGAGGGCCGGGGCAAATGCCACAGAAGGTGGAGTCGCCTCAAAGGAGAAGGGGCCGAGGAGCCACAGTCACCAAAGTCCAGGAGAAAGTTGTGCTGACTGCGGAGACGAGAGGGAGACAACCCCGCCCTGGGAGCTGGGATGCAGCTGAGAGGAGGCCCCTTGCAGAAATGTCAGAGTCCAGGGCGAGGAGGAGGGGTCACGTGGTGTCCTGAGAGAATAAACACCGCACTGCTGTGAGCTTTTCAGTTTGTTTTTGGATCTGAGTGCTAGATTCAAGGGTGCAGTTTGCTGATTCTTTTTAAATTTAGTTATTGTTTCTATTTACTTGAAATCCAGAAACAGAGAAAGAGAGACAGACAGACATAGAATCTTCTGTTCACTGGTTCAGTCCTCAGATGCCCACAACAGCCCAGGGCTTGGCCAGGTTGAAGTGAGGAGCCTGGAACTTCATCTGGTCTCCCACATTGGTGGCAGGGATCCAACTGCTGGGTTCATCATCTGCTGTCTCCCAGGGTGCCCATTAGCAGCAGGAAACTGAGTGGATGTAGAGCTAGGACTTGAACCTAGGCACTCTAATTTGGAGTCTGAGCATCCCAAGTAGCAGCTTAACTGTTGTACCAGATGCTTGCCTTTCAGCTGATTCTTTTTTTTTTTTTAAAGATTTATTTATTTATTTGAAAGGCAGAGTTACAGAGAGGCAGAGAGGGAGAGAGAGAAAGGTCTTCCATCCACTGGTTCACTCCCCAGATGGCCACAATGGACAGAGCCAGGCTGATCTGAAGCCAGGAGCCAGGAGCCTCCTCTGGGTCTCCCATGCGGGTGCAGGGGCCCAAGGACTTGGGCCATCTTCTACTGCTTTCCCAGGTCATAGCAGAGAGCTGGATGGGAGTGGAGCAGCCGGGTTGTGAACTGGCGCCCATATGGGATCCCTGCATCACAGGATGCAGCTTTACTAACTGGCCACTAAAACTCATTTGTATAAAGGTAGCCTGCTGTACCCACTATGCCACAGCATCAGCCGCTTTGCTGATTCTTAAAACACTGGGAACCTTGGACTCGAAGCAGGGGCTAGCCCTTTACTTGGAGTGCTCAGGTTGACAAGGTTGAGCTGTAGGATTCTGCATAAACAATGCTTTTTCTCATTTTGGTGTCCCCGTAATTGTGTCATGTGGATTGCCTCATGTGGATTGCCTCTCTGTTTTCATACCCTGCAGCTAGTTGCTACTATCCTTGGAGTTTCCTTGATGCTTTTATTTAATGATTTTTAAAAAAGATTTATTTGAAAAAGCTACAGAGAGAAGGGGCGAGAGAAAGAGAGAGAGAGATGTTCCACCCATGGATTCACTCCTCAGATGGCAGCAATGGCCAGGGTGTGGCTAGGCTGAAGCCAGGGTTCAGGAGCCAGGAGCTTCATCCAGGTCTCCCTGGGGAGACCTAAGCACTTCGGCCATCTTCTGCTGCTTTTGCTGGTGCTTTAGCAGGAATCTGGACTGGAAGTGGAGCAGCCAGGACATGAACCCGTGCCCAAATGGGACGCAGTGCTGCAGGTAACAGTTCTACTTGCTACACCACAATGCTAGCCCCCTCCTCTGCGCTCAGCTAACATGTTGCCCTGGGTTCTGGCCGGAGCAATAAGATGAATCTTGGCACCAGAAAGGAAAATGAAAAGGGAAGAAGAGGAGTACCTTTGGTAGAAAACTCCATAGTGTGCATGATGGGTTTGAGGGTGGGACATCCAGGCAGATATGTCCAAAGAGGCATTTGGATATGTGGGTCTCAGATAAGGGGAGAGGCTTGAGCTGGAGGCAGGGAGAGGGTAGGAGGCATCAATACAGAGGGAGAAGTGGGCAAGATCACCCAGGGAAAACTCGTAAAGTAAGATAAAAAGAAGGAGGAAGATGGAAAGATGGGCCCCAGGGGAACAGCATCATTTAGGGAAGGCAGAGGAAGCAGCTTTTGCAAACTTCACAGCTTTGTAGTGTTCCTTCCCCTGTGGGCCGTTCAGGATTGAATGTGAAATCTAACAATGCAGGCCGAGTATGTTGAACATTCACCAGTGTGAGCTTCATTTTGAAGAAAACAGGGTGCTATGCAAACAAAGCTGGCGAGTACACCTGAATTGCTTGTTTTATTACTGAGAAAATATGCCTGTAAAAGTTCAACTTTAATCATGTCAAAGGAAACTGTAAATTGGTAAATTTAATTTAAAAACCTATCCTGGGGCCAGTGCTGTGGCTCACTTGGTTAATCTTCCGCCTGCGGTGCCAGCATCCCATATGGGCGCCGGATTCTATCCCGGCTGCTCTTCTTCCAGTCCAGCTCTCTGCTGTGGCCCGGGAGGGCAGTGGAGGATGGCCCAAGTGCTTGGGCCCTGCACCCGCATGGGAGACCAGGAGGAAGCACCTGGTTCCTGGCTTCGGATCGGCACAGCGCCGGCCATAGCAGCCATTTGGAGGGTGAACCAACGGAAGGAAGACCTTTCTCTCTGCCTCTCTCTCACAGTCTATAACACTACCTGTCAAATTAAAAATAAAAATAAAAAAAAACCTATCCTGGCTTTTATATTCCTGGTTTTCCTCATTCTGAAATCTTCTGACTTATACCAACTCAAAGGAATGAGATCATTGCAAGGATGTTTAACTTGCTATAGGAAAGACTAATCTTCACCAGCCTACATTTTGTTTTGTTTTGGTTCTCTTCTTCATGAGATTGCTCTTTGGAAGCAATTTTTAAATTGGTGTAAATCATCACCATGTTATCACAGTCCTTTAAATGGCACCTGGACAGCTGTGGTGGCTCAAGAGAAGTAATTGTTCTCTATTTCAAGACCAGCAGAAGATCATTACGGTTCTTTCAACACTGTTGCCATTTAACACATACAGTCTCAGAGATTCCCAAGTCCACATTGCTGGAGTGTCACTCATTCAGAAGCATATCTGCCTTTGAAATCAGCTCAGGCCGGCACCGCGGCTCAATAGGCTAATCCTCCACCTTGCGGCGCTGGCACACCAGGTTCTAGTCCCGGTTGGGTGCCGGATTCTGTCCTGGTTGCCCCTCTTCCAGGCCAGCTCTCTGCTGTGGCCCGGGAAGGCAGTGGAAGATGGCCCAAGTGCTTGGGCCCTGCACCCCATGGGAGACCAGGAGAAGCACCTGGCTCCTGCCATCGGATCAGCGCGGTGCGCCGGTCACAGTGTGCCAGCCATGGCGGCCATTGGAGGGTGAACGAATGGCAAAAGGAAGACCTTTCTCTCTGTCTCTCTCTCTCTCACTGTCCACTCTGCCTGTCAAAAAAAAAAAAAAAAATCAGCTCGGTATGAAAAATGGACAATTTCCCGTGACATGGAGATGCCGAGGTGTTATCAGTGATCATATTCTCAAGTAAATGTCCACTTTTGCTTTCCTGGTTTAATGTCGCTTTTGGTTGAGAGATGAGAATCCCCAAGTTTTCAGTAGCCAACTCTGACACAATCATGGCATTTGTTGCAGCATCAAGTAATTTCATTATTTCTTAGATTATTGGCAAATTTAAGAGCATATTACTTTTGCAGTCAGTCTTGAGAGTCTGTTTAAAAATGTAGTCTTCAGGGGCCACATTGTAGCATAGTGGGTAAAGCTGCCACCTATGATGCTGGATTCCCATATGGATGCCAGTTCATGTCCCAGCTGCTTCTGTTCTGATCCAGCTCCTTGCTGATGACCTGGGAAAAGCAGCAGCAGATGGTTCAAGTATTTTGGCTCCTGCCACCCACAGGGGAAAACCTGGAAGAAGCTCCTGGCTCTTGGCTTCCACCTGGCCCAACCCTGGTTGCTGCTGCCATCTGGAGAGTGAACCAGTGGATGGAAGATCAATCTCTCTCTCTCTCTCTCTGCAACTCTGACTTTCAAATAAATAAATAAATAAATAACTTATTAAAAAAAAAAGTCTGTCAAGGACCAACGCTGTGGTACAGTGTATTAAAACCCCAGTCTGCGGTGCCAGCATCCCATATGGGCACCAGTTCAAGTCCCGGCTACTCCACTTCTGATCCAGTTCTCTGCTATGGCCTGGGAAAGCAGTAGAAAATGGCCCAAGCCCTTGAGCCCCTCATCCGGTGCAAGACATGGAAGAAGCTCTTGGCTCCTGGCTTCGGATCAGTGTAGCTCCAGTCTTTGTGGCCACTTGGGGAGTGAACCAGCAGATGGAAGACCTCTCTTTCTCTCTTTCTCTTTCTCTTTCCCCCTCTCTCTAACTATGCCTTTCAAATAAATAAAATAAGTCTTGCGAAAAAGTCTGTGTGGTATATGATATGTCATCATGAGTATGTGGTGTATTTTCTGGTATATTATATATCATCATATATTTTTTTTCTTTTTCTTTTTCTTTTTCTTTTTCTTTTTTCTTTTTTTTTTTTTTTGACAGGCAGAGTGGACAGTGAGAGAGAGAGAGACAGAGAGAAAGGTCTTCCTTTGCCATTGGTTCACCCTCCAATGGCCGCCGCGGCCAGCGTACTGTGGCCGGCGCACCGCGCTGATCCAATGACAGGAGCCGGGTACTTATCCTGGCCTCCCATGGGGTGCAGGGTCCAAGCATTTGGGCCATCCTCCACTGCCTTCCCAGGCCACAGCAGAGAGCTGGCCTGGAAGAGGGGCAACCAGGACAGAATCCGGCTCCGACCGGGACTAGAACCCGGTGTGCCGGCGCCGCAAGGTGGAGGATTAGCCTAGTGAGCCGCAGCGCCGGCCTATATCATGAGCAGTACCCTTGACACGGAGCGGGCTGGTCTTTCATGGTCTGTTTCTCTGATTTTAATATATGATGATATATATTTATATATATGATATATATATTTATATATATATGATGATATATATTTAATATATGATGATATATTAAAAGCAGACAGAGAAACAGACCATGAAAAACCAGCCCGCTCCGTGTCAAGGGTACTGCTCCAGGGTGACATCTGATTATGAGTTGCCAGACAGCATTTTTCTCACACTGAAAAAAATTATCCTTGTGATCAGCAGATTGAATGTGCTGTCCATGTGCTTATTAATTACTTCAGATTTCCTCCCATCAAGGCAGTAGACGCCTTCACCGGACCTCTAACTCTCTGACGCTCTGCTGCTGTCTTAGCTCTGCTGCTCTGCCATTGTCATTAGCATGTTGTTGGTTTGTCTCCAAGTGCCTGCTATGCACCAGACATTGTTTTAGGGGCTTTTGGCACGTCTTCCGTGTGCACATCAGTTCTACAAGACAGGTCAGAGCATTTCACTTTATAAATAAGGAAGCTGTGTCTTGGAGAGGCTGCGCTGCTGCAAGTCACAGGTGCTGAGTGACGGGCTTGGAGTCAAAGCCGGCACCTTCTGCCTCCCGAGCTCATGCTGTCTCTCCAAGACCTTGGGGGCTTTTCAGTGAGAGCCACCCTTGGGCCACCTTAGAGATCTTCCTTCACAGCGTCTCACCTGGACTCTGAAGCTCCTGTATCCTAAGCCAGCCGTTGGGAGAGTTCGCTGAGTTAGTTCCAAGCTTCCTCCTCTGTGAGTTGAGGGAACTGGCAATTCTCTGGGTCAGGACCTCAAATACCATTATTCCTGGAGCTCTTTCCTCCTCAGCTCCTGGCCTCGTCAGTAGCTGGCCAGGTTGGTGGTGGCCACTGGGGATTGTGCTTCTGGACTCTTGTCTTGGCTGAGTGACCTGAGATTGTCACTTAACTGGTTCATGTCTCTGGTTCTCTGCATATAAGATGGAAGTATAGTAAGTGACCTGCTGTTCTGAGGGCTTGCATGGGTCAGAAAATTAGGCACTGGACTGCATATAGGATCTTTGAAGCAAATTAATTCAGTCCATCAACATTTATTGAGTGCCTGCAGTGCACATGGTCTTGAGGTGGCTGGAAGCCTGGTGTTCTTGACATATAAGGTGCCGCCGCCTCCTCCTCCTCCTCCTCCTCCTTATTTATTTATTTTAAAGTCAGAGTTGAACAGTTGGCTGCAATGGCTGGAGCTGTGCTGATCCGAAGCCAGGAACCTCTTCCGGATCTCCCACATGGGTGCAGGGGTCCAAGGACCTGGGCCATCGTCTACTGCTTTCCTAGGCCACAGTAGAGAGCTGGACTGGAAGAGGAGCAACCGGGACAGAATCCGGCACCCCAACCGGGACTAGAACCCAGGGTGCTGGTGCCACAGGCGGAGGATTAGCCAAGTGAGCTGTGGCACTGGCCTCTTTTTATTTTTTTTTTTAAGATTTATTTACTTATTTTGAAAATCAGAGTTACAGAGAGAGGGGGAGAAACAGAGAAAGAGAGATTTTCTGTCTGCTGGTTCACTCCCCAGATGGCCACAAAGCTAGCGCTGAGCCAGGCCAAAGCCAGGAGCCAGGAGCTTCATCTGGGTCTCCCACGTGGGTGGCAGGGACCCAAACAGTTAGGTCATCTTCTGCGGCTTTCTTCAGGTCATAATAAGGGAGCTGGATCGGAAGTGGAACAGTTGGGATGTGAACCGGCACCCATATAAGATGTTGGTGTTGTAGGTGGCAGCTTTACCTGCTATGCCACTATTCCACAATGCCCACCGCAGGTTTTTTTTTTTTTTTTTTTTTTTTACTTTCTTTGTAGGCCAAGACTCATTCCTGAGCACATTAGTATCTTTGCCTGCTCTGCTTGGTTTGCAGTGAAACATAGCATAGTTTCTTCTTGGCCTTGGGATTCCTGCCAGAATTCAACCAGTTTTGAGAATTATTTGTTACTGCCCTGTTAAGCTGATAATATTTCAGCAAGTTGGAATGTGCCATGGTTATACACAGATCTACACTATTAACATGGAGGAGCATGCTTGTCGATTTTTTATTTCAAACAGAGCACCTGACTTTCAGTGGGGTAATGATAGTGACAATCGAACCTTCATGTTCTCTGCCAGTGCATCCGTGAGCCTGAGCTGCAGCATCCTGATTCTCAGGGCTGCTCTTCCTTGGTCTCTGTGCCAACCCATGCCTGCATGCTGTGAACAAATCGGGCACCACATTTACCCTGTCTGGAGCTGGCTCTCAAAGGCAAAACTTTGCCTTTCTCTGTTGAATCCATTTTCTTATATTTTTGTTATGGGATCTTATAGTAGTAAGGCAATTCCCCAGTATTCTGTTGTGAGCGGTTCCAGAGTTGATGGGTATTTTTTACAGTGGTGTACTTTTTAAAAAGATTTATTTATTTATTTGAAAGGCAGTTATAGAGAGGCAGAGGCACAGAGAGAGAGAGAGAGAGAGAGAGAGAATCTTCCATTCACTGGTTCACTCCCCAGGCGGCAGCAATGGCAGAGATGGGCTGATCCAAAGCCAGGAACCAGGAGCATCCTCTGGGTCTCCTTTGTGGATGCAGGGGCCTGAGGGCATGGGCCATTCTCCACTGCTTTCCCAGGTGCATTAGCAGGGAGTTGGATTGGAAGTAGAACAGCAAGGACTCTAACCAGCACCCATATGGGATGCCAGCACTGTAGGAGGCAGCTTTAACCTGCTAGGCCACAGCAGTGGCCCCTGGGATCACTTATTTCAAAAAGCTTTTTTCCCATGGTGATGATTGACATAAAGGCCTAATATAACAAATAGCAATTCTAGGCCAAGAAATGCAATTAGAGTCATTAGCTGTACGTTTTATCTAAGATGCAGTTGCACTTTAAGAATGACCCCTACTAAAATTCACCTTGCAATAAGATTTTACTTAGAAACACCACAGATACTCACCTTTAATTTCTAGCATTCACCAAGAAGAAACTAGCTTCTCAAGGAATGTCAGCCAAGCTGACTGTCCTATAGACCCTAAATCCTGTTATTTATGCAATCAGTTATTCTAATTGACTATTAAGTCACAGTAAGTCTGGTTTCCTGCTAATTTTGGAAACTGACTCGTCTTTTTACCAAGCAAGCCATCCATGGGGTAGATTGCCTTTTCAGGAGCCGAAAAACCATAAGTGCTAGAAATTTAGAAAACTTGAAGTTTTTCTTGAAGAGAGGTCCATGAGAGGGGTGAGGTGGGGGCTTTGTAAGATTATCAGTGGGAGGGGTGCAGCACTGTGGTATAGTGCCAATTGGTAAAGCCAATGCCAGCATCCCACAGGGGCACCAGTTCGTGTCCTGGCTGCTCCACTTCCAATCCAGCTCCCTGTACCAATTTGGAAGACCTAGATGGAGCTCCTGGCTCTTGTCTTTGGATTGATCCAGCCCTGGTTGTTGCAGCCATCTGGGGAATAAACCAGCAGATGGAAGACATCTTTCTGTCTCTCCCTCTCTCTGTAACTCTGACTTTCAAATAAAAAAAGTAATTTAAAAAAATCACTTGTGGTGTACTGGGTTAAGCTGCCACATGCAATGCCAGCATCCCACATGGGCAACGTTTCCAGTCCTGGCTACTCCATTTCCAATCCAGCTCCCTGCTAATATACATGGAAGATGGCCCAAGTCCTTGTGATGTGGGTGAGTGGGATATTAATTTTTTTATTACAGAGCTTTGTCATGCACAGATACACATTTAAGTGCTGACACAAATAAAGTACACAGCGTGATAAAGTTTACTTGAAAGGTGAGAAAGTGAACACACACACATATATAAGTATGGTTGCCTCATGCAGAGAAATACCTGTCATGAGTGGGCAGTGGGCCAGGAGATTTGTCCAAAAGGAGAAGGAGTTGGAGGAGGGAGACAGGGAGGGAGCCTAGCAGCCCCTCCAGCTGTGGTCTGTGGCAGAAGAGAAACCCCCCCTTTCCCAGTTCCTGGTCTCCTTTATGAGCTTGGGGTGGTGCCTCTCCAGGCTTGAAGCTACCTAGGAATTACATGGCACTTCCATATTTCCATGTGGTGCTCAGCGTCCTTATTTTCATGGTGTCTTCTTCTTAGGTCCCAGATAAAGCAGCTGCATCCTGAGAAAGGGGCCGTTTTGATTGAGAAGTGGGAGGAGAGAATTACACACGGGTTTGTGAGTTCCAGCTCACCAGACCTACCTAGCTGTCTGTCTAGCGTCTTTCACATGGGCCCCCACACTCATGTGGGAGACCAGATTCCGTTCCAGACTTTTGGCTTTGGGTTGTCCCAGCCCTGGCCATTGCAGCCATTTGGGGAAGTGAAACAGTGGTTGCAAGATCACTTTCTCTTTCCATCTCCCCCCCACTCTGTCTTTCAAATAAATAAATAAACCTTTAAAAAGAGATTATCTCTTGGTTGCATACATTCTAAACTCCCCAGAATGAGAAGGAATACCACGGCCAGTCTTTTCAGTATTTAGTCAAGCACACATCATGAAGCAAAGGCGCTGTCATTTCCAGATGGCAACTTCAGAATTTCTTTCCATGTAGCATTGTTAACATTTTGCTGCTCTGAGTGAAGCAAGATGAAGAAATGTTAGGGGAACTCAGTGCAAGTAAGCCAAAATGCTGCTAGATTTTTGTTGTTGTTGTTAGCTTTGTGCTCTTCAACTTAAAGGAAGGTTCTCATCTCAGGCCTGGGTAAAATATCACATGTGAAGACATGTTTTCCTCAAATGTAGTTGCAAACATTGGTCCCTGTTGCTGGACCCCTTCAACATATTAAGTCAAACAATTAAGGATGTGTGCTAAGGTTTAGTAAGAAGTTGACAATAGCAAGAAATTGGAAACAACCTAAATGCCAAACCTTAGGGGAATAGTTAAATAAATAATCACACACACACACACACACAAGGTAGACTTCTTGTAGCCTCTTGAAAGATGTTAGAGAGGAGTGTTTAATGAACATAATGACAAGATGTGTAATGGCACTTTGAAAAGCTAATGGAGATTGGGATTAAAAGAGTTTACTTTTGTGCAAAAATTTTTGAAATGTTTGCAGAATTTTTTATAATATGCATTTCCATGAATTTTTAAAGACCCCGTGTACTGAGTGAAGAACACAGTTTACAACACAGTTATGGACAGCGTTCGGTTTTCATTTTAGAAAAAAATTTCATTTTATTTCATTGGTTCACTTCCCAAATGCCTGCAATAGCTGGAGCTGGGCTTGGCTGATGGGGTCACATGGCTGACGGGGACCCAAGTCCCGGAGCCATCACCTGCTGCCTCCCAGTATGTGCATTAGCAGGAGGCTGGAATTGGAAACAGAGCTGGGCCTTGAACCAAGCCGCACTGATATGGCATGTGGGTATTCCAAACATTGTCTTAACTGCCGTGCCAAATGCCTGCACCAGCATTAGTTTGTAAAGCTTTTTGTGTCACATACCCCTTTGAGAATCTGAGTTAAGGATGTACATTCACTTTAGGCTTCCTGTATCACAGCTTCTCTTTTCTTGGCTTCCTGTGAGCATATAGGAGCACGTCGCTGCTCTCTCCCAGGTGGTCTTTCCCAAGCTGTACTCTTGCAGTTTACCTGTCAAACTGGGGTTTCTCCCAGGGCTGCAAGTTAGATAAATCTTGTAATATTGAACCTCAGGACTCCCCTAAATTCTACGTAAGCAAGAAGTTTCACATGTAACTTGTTTGAGATGAGATTACTATCCTCTTAGACACTTTGAGTGCTCGCTTTTGATGGTCATTGATTCATTCATTCTCTATAATTCTCACATATAAAACACTCCATAGAGAGTCTTGCATATAGTAACAAATATGTACATATATATATATTTATAAATGTTATTTTCACTCACATTTATTGGTTTATCCATTTGATAAACATTTATTAAACATTATCTTAGACATGGCTAACCAGCAGTGAATATTATGCTTCTGTTCTCCTCCAATTGTTTCCTTGTTTATTGGGGAAGCAGACATCAATCAACCACTAAGGAAAAGAAACAAACAGAGATGGAGAACATATACTGTGGGCACTCGGCCTCCTTTGAGGAGTCAGGGAGACTGGAATTCTCGGGATGAATAGAAGTTAGGGTAAGTGGGTGGGGAGGGAAAGCGTTCCAAGCAGAGGGAATAGCGGATGAGCAGAGCTCTGCCTCAACACTTGATCTGGATCCCGGTAGTTTTTCATTATTAGGAAAGTTACACTCTGGGGTTGGTGCTGTGTCACAGAGGGTAAAGCTGCCGCCTGCAACACCAGCATCACACGTGGTTGCCTGTCTGTGTCCCGGCTGCTCCACTTCCAGTCCAGCTCCTGCTTATGGCTTGGGAAACGCAGCAGAAGACTCAAGTGTTCGGGCCCCTGCCACCCATGTGGGAGACCTGGAGAATCTCCTGGCTCCTGGTTTCAGCCTGGCCCAGCCCTGACTGAAAGACAGATGGAAGCTCTCTTTCTCTCTTTTTCTCTCCTTCTCTCTTTGTAACTCTGCCTTTCAAATAAAATAAATCTTTAAAAGAAAAAAAGGTACATTCTTAGCCATTGCCAGTCAGGAGATTTAAGTACAACCCCTCCAAATGGGCTGCATTCTGTTTTCAGAGTTTGTTTTCTTTAACTCTTTTTAGAAACTGGAAGATTGGTTGTCCGTTTTAGTTGTGGTGAGCTTCTCAACAGCTTCAAGAATATGTAGGATGTATTGTGGGAAATAAGCCAACAAAGTTGCTACTACAGATCTCAGATTGGAGTACCTGACTGTGAGCCCTAAATGGCCCAGGGAATTTTAACAATGTTATCTCAAAATTGCATTAAAAAAAGGGAAAAGTTCTTCCCCACATAATGTGTGAGATAATCTGATTTGCTTTCTTTGAAATGAATTTGAACACACAAATAGATACAAACTCACCAGGTATCATGGGTATGGTAGATGGTTTTGTCAGTGCATGTGACTGGACAAAAATCCTCTTATCAAGTTCCTTTTTTTAAAAAAAGATTTATTTTATTTTATTTATTTGAAAGAGTTACAGAGAGAGGTATAGACAGAGAGAGAGGTCTTCTATCCACTGGTTCACTCTCCAGATGGCCACAACGGCTGGAGCTGAGCCAATCCGAAGTCAGGAGCTTCTTCCGGGTCTCCCACTTAAGTGCAGGGGTCCAAGCACTTGGGTCATCTTCCACTGCTTTCCCAGGTCATAGCAGAGAGCTGGATCGGAAGAGGAGCAGCCAGGACTAGAACCAGTGCCCATATGGGATGCCGGTACTTCAGGCCAGGGCTTTAACCTCCTGTGCCACGGTGCTGGCCCCATCAAGTTTCAGTTGTATTGAATTTTGCAGCAGTCTTGAGTCCATGAAAACAGACTTTCTGGAAAAGAAAGTTCAGTGTAAGTTCAGGGGCAATGTTTGTAACAGAACCACTTTGCAAACATGAAAGATTGGGGGTAAAAAACAATATTATTTCCTGGTATTTAGGCATGGGTAGCCTTTCTAAAAAGCTTTGCATTTTTTTCTTCTTCCTACATAACATCACGTAAGATAATTTTGCAAAGAAATGCCCAGACGGGTGCTGAATTATTAATAAGAACAAGCTATGATACAGATTGGAGAGGAGAAATAACAAAGCAATAATAATGTTATTGGGACAAATAGCATACAAGGACACAGGCCAAAGTGAGTGCACAGTGTCTCTGGAGATGATACCCACAGGAAAGCTGTGTGCCATCACTTGGTTCCTTGAGGATAGAAACAGCACCTGGGGAATTAGCTGTACTGTATTATTTAACATTTATTTATAACTCTTCAGCAGTTTCCATAACCAGCATTGTTTAGTCAGAGATGTCTTCGGAGTCAGGGTCACAGCCCTGCCAGCCGTGTTCTCTGAGATGATTTGGAGAACCTCTCTGATGTTTGACAATGGGACTCCTCTGCTCCTTGCCTAGTCACCATTGTATTTTTACACCAGACTACGTCAGTGATGGCAATTACAGGATTTAGACGCTCTCTTCTAGTGCTCTTTCCAAAAGAAATAGCTAAAGGCTGTCTTTCTGAGGACTTTATTATTCTGTTTTCTCTGAAGTGAGTAGTCAAGATAGTATTAATATGTTGGCTGAGAGCCAGCAGGAAATCTCTGTGACTATCACAGAAGAGCCGGGGACCCTGACGGGGGCCTTGCTCTCGTCACAAAGATTGCTTTGTGGTGTGGATGGGTTCCCTAAACCTTCCGAATAGACTGCGTCTAATGAATGCCTCCAGTTTTCCAGCATTGCGTGTGATTTCCTTATCACTTAGCAATACCATGCTTAAATTAATTTCCATGGGCCAGCATCGAGGTGCAGCAGATTAAGCCATCACTGCGATGCTGACATCTGCACCAGGGTGCCAGTTTGAGGCCTGGCTGTTCCACTTCTGATCCAGCTCCCTGCTAATGCACCTAGGAAAGCAGTGGAGGGTGACCCAGGTACTTGGGCCCCTGATACCCATGTGGGAGACTCGGATGGAGTTCCTGGCTCCTGGCTTTGGCCTGGCCTGACATGGTTGTTGTAACCATTAGGTGAGTGAGCCAGTGGATGGAAGATATTCTCTCTCTCTCCCTCCCCCCGCCCCCGCCTCGCTCTCACTCTGTCTCTCCTTCTTTCTGTCACTCTGCCTTTCAGATTAATTAATTGTAAAAGAGATAAAAATTACATTAAAAATAAATTATAGCTTTAAAATTAAAAAGTATATAATTCTGTCTGTTCCTAATGGGATTTGGAGGGCATATAGTGTGACTTTGCAGATGTTTTTGCTTCATGAGGTCAGATTTGTGTTTTCACTCTTGCATTCCTAGTACCTC
The DNA here is from genome assembly GCF_051225735.1 of Oryctolagus cuniculus. Classification (NCBI taxonomy): domain Eukaryota; kingdom Metazoa; phylum Chordata; class Mammalia; order Lagomorpha; family Leporidae; genus Oryctolagus; species Oryctolagus cuniculus. Next base: position 143,759,539 of record NC_142868.1, on the reverse strand, counting down.
GGACAGTGCCTGGCACCAAGTTGGTGCCGGGAATGATTGACTAATAAACTTTAACAATTAAAGTGAGTTAGAAAAAAAAAAATAAAGTGAGTGAGAAGCAATCGTATAACTTAGACATATAGATTTCAGTCATCTAAGTTCACCAGATTAAGTCACAGTTAACATCCCTTTATGGTGACTTTGAGCCTCTGCCTGGCTCTCCAGGAAGTTAGGCCCCATCAAATACTCCTAGACATTTCTTTGAAGTCACCAGGGTGAAGGCTCATGTGTGTTTAGAAATAGGGCTAACGCTTCTTGCCCAGCCACACGCTACCTGCTGCTGGTGCTCATGAGGCCTCCACCTCCGCATCCTACCAGAGCCAGACCCTGCCTGTGGCACTGAGGAAGATGTTACTGTCTTCCTTGTGACTACTCCATTCCAACCCTGGCACAGGCCTTTCCTAATTCCCCATAGCACAGCTGAGACTAGGCTGAAATTCTGGGTGAGACTTGGCTGAAAGCTTAGAACAGAGAAAGCCCAACCCAGTGGAGGTATTAAGGATTGTTAAGTGGGTAAGTCCAGCCTCACAGGACTGGAGGTGCTCATCTATGCCCATGTAGCAAGGGCCAGCTTGTTCCTGCTGCTGGGAAGCCCTCCAGCTTGTCTTCACTGCTTCAAACCCAAGCCTGGGAGAGGAGGAAGAACACCCATTTCCCACAGAGATCTAAGATTTCTCTCTCAAGTTCCTATTTCCTGTCCCCAAAGCCATCTTGTCTAGGATGATGGATAGCAAGAATGTTCACTCATTCTTAAGGAAAGCTCTGTCTTCCATTCCATAGCTCTGTCTTCCATAACCAGCCTTCAGCAAAAGCAACAAAAATCAGCATATACATAGATTTAACCTAACTAAATTGCTAAACAAAACCCTTAGTTTATTGATAGCTTTCATCAGACACAGAGTGGGTATTTGCTTTTTTTTTTTTTTCTTTTTTTTTTTTTTTGACAGGCAGAGTGGACAGTGAGAGAGAGAGAGAGACAGAGAGAAAGGTCTTCCTTTGCCGTTGGCTCACCCTCCAAAGGCCGCCACGGCTGGCGCGCTGCAGCCAGCGCACCGCGCTGATCCGATGGCAGGAGACAGGTGCTTCTCCTGGTCTCCCATGGGGTGCAGGGCCCAAGCACTTGGGCCATCCTCCACTGCACTCCCTGGCCACAGCAGAGAGCTGGCCTGGAAGAGGGGCAACCGGGAAAGAATCTGGCGCCCCGACCGGGACTAGCACCCAGTGTGCCGGCGCCGCAAGGCGGAGGATTAGCCTAGTGAGCCGCGGTGCCAGCGGGTATTTGCTTTACATTTGTGTAATTTAAAATCACATTCAAGGGCCAGCACTGTGGTGTAGCAGGTAAAGCTGCTGCCTGTGGTGCAGGCATCCCCTATGGGCACCAGTTTGAGTCCCGGCTGCTCTATTTCCAATCCAGCTCCCTGCTAATAAGCCTGGAAAAGCAGCAGATTATGGCCCATGTACTTGGGCTTCTGCACCCATGTAGGAGACCTGGAAGAAGCTCAGGCTCCTGGCTCTGGTCTGGCCCAGCTTCAGCTGTTGTGGCCATTTGGGGAGTGAACCAACAAATTTAAGATTCTCTCTCTATCTCTGTAATTCTGCTTTTCAAATAAACAAACAAATAAATAAATAAATCTTTAAAAAAGAAATCACAGTCAGTGTTTTTTTTCCCCAAAGAAATGGTTTGCCCTAAGGATAAATTAGTATCTCCACTCTTTTTTTTTTTTTTTTTTTTGCAAATCTTAAGTAAATAAATTTTTGAATTTCTAGTCATTAAATTTCTTTTTAAAAGAAAGATTTTATTTGCCAGGCAGCATGACAGAGAGGGAGAGAGTGAGAGGGAGAGAGAGCACGTGAGCGTCCATCTGCTGGTTTATTCCCCAAATGGTCATAATGGCTGGCATTGGGCCAGGCCTAATCCAGGAGCCTGGAATTCCATCTGGGTCTCCTACATGGATGGCAGTGGCCTAAGCCTCTCAGATGCATCAGCAGGAAGCTAGATCTGAAGTGGATAAACCAAGATTTGACCCAGGCATATGGAAGTGAGATATAGCAGGGACTTAACCCACCAAGGCAAAATATCAGTCCCTAGCTATTACAGTTGATCATTAAATTTAGTGCCAATCTTCCAAGAAACTAAGACATCAAGGGCACGTGTAGATTATATAATTCTCATAAGAAAAAAATAATAGATTGACTTGAAGACAAAAATTTTCTGTTTGGGATTTCAGAAGGAATTTTTTAAAAGATTCATTTATTTATTTGAAAGAGTTAGAGAGAGAGAAAGAGAGAGAGAGAAAGAGAGAGATCTTCCATCCTCCAATTCACCCCCTAGATGGCCACAATAATTGGGGCTGGGCCAGGCTGAAACCAGGAGCCAAAGCTTCTTCCAGGTCACCCATGTGGGTATCAAGGCCCCAAGTACCTGGGCCATCTTCTGTTGCCTTTCCCAGGCCATCAGTAGAGAACTGGATCAGAAGTGGAGCAACCAGAACACAAACTGGTGTTCATATGGGATGCCAGTGTTGCAGGCAGCAGCTTCACCCACTACTCTATAGCGCCAGCCCCTCAGAAGGAATTTACTACATGGATACTTGTATAAGAAATAGATGAGTAACCAAAGGGATGATGTGTTCAACTAGTACTTAATAAAAGAAAATAAATGATATGAAACAGATTTTTAAAATATTGATTTTAAAAAATGTCAGGTGCATAACTTTAAAAACTCGTGTTTTTGTTTGCTTGGTCCCCGCCCTCACTTGGCGAGATGAGAAAGAAATACAATTCTACGTTCTAGGCAGATTACTTTCTAGTGATCTTACCTAGAGAAGTTAGAAATATAGAAAGTTAGGATCACTGTTTAGAGAACCTAAATGAAGGAAACCAATATATCCTTCAGGCCGAGTCTCTTAACAAAATTGTGTCACAATCTGTTTTTAAACCTGGCATGGTTCATAAACTCATTGTTGATTCAAGGGGAACTGCTCACCCTTAGAGATGAGCGGTACAACTGACAAAGATGCATTAACTTCAGAACCTTACAGATTGCACCCTGAGAGAGGTTACACGAGGCCTAGAAGAAGAACTTTTATTTATTTTTATTCCAAAATGATTTTTTGAATCTGCTCAAATAATTGAACAAGTATGTGACATAACTGAGACTTTACACATTTACGTGTAATAGGTGATTTGAGCTGGGACATTTTCATGTGTTTTGCCAATCAACTACACAGAGCATGAGCAAACACATACTGTAGTGTGTTCCTGTACAGTGCTTTTGAGTAAACTGTATCCTGAAATTCCTTACCAGGCACGGTGACTCCTCTGTGGTGGAGAATGCCTGCACTACAGTCCATGCTCCTATTTCCCAGCCTCCTTTGGAGTAGACAAGGTTTTGCTACTAAGCTCTCATCAGTGCAGTATAGGAGGAGCTGATATGGGCAGCTTCTACCTCATCCACTTAGTAGGAATCTCTGACCCTGTACTGCCCTCTTTTGCTTTCTGGATGGCTGGCATAGGGCAGCCTTGGAAGGCACAGGTTGAAGATTGGCCGGGGTATTGTCAGCTCTGATCCCTGGGTGACTGTGCAGCACAGACCTGTCTGCCAACCCTGAGCCGTGCATCTTGGCCTGAAGCGCCACAGAGGTCCTTCTGAGGCACAGCCACTTAACTGACCTGCACAACGCAGGGATTGTGTTGGGAAATAGGACTGGGATCTATGTTCTCCCATCTCTGAGTCCAAATGTCTGTTTTGGGACTCATAAACTGATGTGTGCTCATGAGCAATTGACCAGTCCTGAAGTTCAGATTCCAACCATTAACTCAGGCTGCTGGGGAGATTCCAAGTGCATGTCATCTACCCAGTTAGGGCTGACTTGGGAAGGGAGGAGAATGATGTGTCTCCCAGGTGAGAAGCCTTCCTGGTATTCCTACTATGTTGACATAGGAGTATGGGTTGCACTCAAGACAAATCTGAACTAGGTGGTCTGCAGCCTGTTTCTGGGATAGGAGGCCTGCAACCCACCGTCCACAAGAGTGTGACTCAATCAATGTCAAGCTCTGACCAACTGGAGCTGTTACTCCTCCCCTCAAGAAAAGGTTGCACGAGGATGAGGGAGAATCTGGAGATTCTCCCTCCGTCATCCCCAAGAAGGGAGCACGGTGGACATTCTATATGAAATGTCAGTATTGATTGGAGTTGTGAAAATGTTCCCTCTACTCGAAAAAGTGAGTTGATTTGTTGGGGAAAGCCTAATTGGTAGCATCTACTCAGTATAAGAGAATGTTTGCCAAACACGATGAGTTGGCTTTGGCAACCCTGGGTTTTTCAGGCCACACCTTCTGGGAGGGAATATATACGTGTTGGGCAATAGATGCAGAGATGATGGATCCTCACATAGCAGAAAGACAGCCACAAAGGCTGCATCTTTCCCTTCTGGGGCCGGGGTCTTGGGTAATTCACAGATAGGCCTACCCTGACCTTTGGAGATCTGAGACAAATGTGTGAATGGAGTGATTTAAATGTTTTGAACCAAGCTAACAAATTATGCTATAAAGTATGTGACCTTCTTGAACCACAAATTGAAATATTTTGTAAAAAGCAAGAAAATTTCCTCTGAGCACCACTGCAAATCAGCACATTTTTATGTGATAATTGACCCCCTCCAGGCTATCTAGGAGGAAAGACTGGGGAGATTATACTTGTTTTCTTCCCTTATGTGCCCGAGCCTCCCTGGTGCTACCAAGCCTGTGAAGCAGTGTCCCTCTCCAAAGTGCACAGCAACAAAACCCATGGTCTCTGATGGTGTGTAAGTCAGGAGAACTGATGTTTAGGGTAAGGCTCTCCGTGTGCAAGAGCTGAGACCCAGACCCTGGGCCACAGAGGCAGACAAAGAACTTCCATCTACTGTTCACTCCCTAAATATCTGTAATAGCCAAGGCCAGGCCAGGCGAAAGCTGGGAGCTTGGAAATCAATTCACGTCTCCCAAGCAGATGGCAGGAACTCAACTACTTGAACCATCATCTGCTACTTCCCAGGGTCCACGTTAGCAGGAAACTGGAATGGAGAGCAGAGCCAGGACCTGAACCCAGGCACTCTCCTATGGCGTGAGGGTGTTCCAAGAAGCAGCTTGACCACTGGCCCAGCACCCTCCCTCCTGTGTTCTTTAACATGTTTTTTGCTTTGTGTTTGTGACACATGGACCCTCCAGCCTGCATCTAAGGGCAGTGTGTCTTATCCATGCCTCTTAGATGCTTTTGGGGAAGATTTCTTGCTGTTGTCACTGGAGCCACTTCTTCCCTGATGCCTATAAACTTAATGTGCACGTTCTGACTAGGGGTGAGCTTTCTTTTGAAGGATTCTCCCGTTAGCATCCTAAATGGGCAGACTGTCTTTTCTGTTTCCTGATAGTCCTGTTTCTAGGGAACGTGGGACAAATGCCCTGGAGTTGGGTAGGAGGTGATTTGAGCAGCTTTATTCCTGTACTGTCCACATCTGCAGTTGGCCAGGGCATCCAAGCAGAATTCAGGCACCCGAGTCCTTGACAGCTTCTCCAATCCCCTTCAGTTCCCAAGCTTTCTTATTCAGCCTTTTCCCCCAGGGCTCACTGAGTCCTCCAGCAAATAAATAAAGTGGCCAAAGCCAGAGGTGGGCCTGCAGACTAGCATGGCCCCTTCCCCACTCCCATTCCCACAGTTTATGCTTAGCTGGACTCTCTGGCGAAAATCACACAAAAGGTTACTGCTCTATAAAAATGCCCCAAGTCACTATGATCAACTCACAGCAGCAGGAGGGAAGACACTTATCTTTCTGTTCTCGACAGCTGGGGCGCGCCCATCTGATATATTCAATGGCTGTGCCAAACAATAGAAGGAGAGAGGGCTAACATAAGCCTTGCTCTATGTCATTGAAAATTGGGATTTTATCTGTCAAAAGACTAGTCCTCCCCACTTTAAGTTTGGGCATGTGCACTTATACAGGACTTAGAGCCTGAAATCTACACCGTGATTATACAGATGGTTTTTGTTTATGGTCTCAAAAGCCAACAGAAAGCCCTGGAGATATCTAGACAAAGATGATGTGTCCTTAACCGTGACTTTGGCGAGATGAGGCAGAGCACCGTGATGATTGGAAGGGAAACCTTGAGCCTAAATCCAGCATTTATTATCATTAGACTGAAAGGCTAGATTCTTGAGTATGTTGAGGAGAAAAACCAATGTTCAATTTTGAGGGACAGGTGGCAGAGTTGTGTGACAAATCAGAGAGATAGGGTGTCTCCTTTTTGAATGTGAGGTTGACTGCACTGCACTTATTTTATGAGAAATCCAGACATGTGTAATTAATTTGGATGTTTTAGCAAGGAGCGAGATCCAATTAGAATTCCACATGCTCATTTTGCCCATCTTTTTGGTTCATTTGTTTATGTATTTTGCTTGTAAACTAATACTTGAACTTGCTAAGTTCTAGGCACTATATTAGGCCCATTCTCAACATAGTAGTTCATTTACTCCTCCCTAAAAATTTTCATAAGACAGGTATCCTTGTGTTCATTTTATGGATGATGAAGAGTGGAAAGGGTGAATAACTTGGCAAAAAACTCTCCTGGCTACACATCTCAGCGCTGGAATTTGAGCTCCTATCTGTCTGATTTTAGGCCCTTTGCACTAAGCTGCACTGCCTCCTGCAATATTTGCAAATACACGAGTGCCCTGTGCCTGGTGAAGCCAACAAGTGCTAAGGGGATTCAGGTCCGGAGTGGTCCAGGGAAGCTTCATGCCAAAGGTGAAACTAATAGGTGAGAGCTGTAACTCCTTGAAAACACAGCGGTGAACGCCCAGACGGTCCTGCCCATGGCTGCTGCAGCTGCAGCCACTCTTCAGCACAGAGAAACAGCTCGGCTCAGGCTGAACAGCCAGACGGTTTTATCTGGGGAGAAACTGCCCTGCATGGCGTCAGAGTGCTGGGTCTCACGGCGTGTCAATCTCACATTCGTCTGTTAGGGCAGGCTATCTTCAGACAAATGCAGGAATCTGCAACAGGTCTGTGTGTGTGTGTGTGTGTGTGTGTGTGTCTATGTAGGCTTAGATTTGCTTCTAAGGCCAAATGCTACAAGAACGTGATGCAGCTAGCTGAAGAGTGGTGGTTGCTCTAGCACAAGGCTGTGCTTCCCTCCTGGCAGGCAAAAAGTTTCAGCGAATACCCCAAGTTCCCCTTTCTGTTTGCTCTCAGCGCTCACCCTTGATTGCCCCAGCCTCTGTGCCAGCAGCTGTAGCCATCCTGGAGTTTCCTGGGGGGTGAAACAGCTCACTCAGGGGTCTCTGTCAATAGAGAAGAGACAGCGGGACACACTGTCTTCCACGGCCTTTGGCAATGGGAACCTTTGGCATCTCCTGTTCTGTCAATGTTGAGCTTATTTCTTGGCGTGATGTGGATGGAAGGACAGTCACCTCAGAGGAGAAGGAAGACTGTGGGCCTAGTTCCTTTGGGGTCTCCATACACCTGCCCAGCCCTTCCCACTGGGCTCTGAACAAGGGTGCTCCGAAAAGGTGATGGAAAATTCACCTTATTTGTTAAAAAAGAATTGTTAGTTTTTATTTGGAGAGATGGAGAGACAAAGACACAAAGATGTGCTGGTTTACTCCCCAGGTGCCTGCAATAGCCAAGGCAAGGCAAGGCCAGGCCAAAGCCAGGAACCCGAGGATCCACCTAGGTCCCCACGTGGATGGCAGAGACTCAAAATACTTGTGTCTTCATCTACTGCCTCCTGGGGTTCGCATTAACAGGAACTGGGAATCAGAGGCAGTGCTGGGACTGGACCCCCACACTCTGATATGGGATGTGGGTGGCCCAAGTCACACCAAATGCCCACCCCACACATCATCTTTTGGTTTCATTTTTTTGTGTGTGCACCTTGTATTCTTGAAGTCACCTTGTATTCTTGAAAACTACCAATATTTTCACTGAGGATTTTTAAAAAATGTTTCCTGTGTCACCTCCTTTTATATTTTTTCTGTTTCTTTATATCACATGAACTAATCTTATTACAGAGAGGAGGTGCCACACAACAGTTGAGAATAAGGATTATGGAGGCAATGGGTCACCCCTGTTGCTGACTTTCTTGTTGAGGGCTTTGGCCAAGCCATTCGGGTTTCCCAGGTGTCCTTTGTAAAATTGGGTGGGGCGAGGCCTCCCACACAGGGTCTCTGAGAGGCTTAAATGCAAGGCTGCGGGAGAGCGCCGATGCGTTGTCCATGCTCAACGATAGGGAACCAGGGCTGCCATTTGGCTCAGTGATTAAGACACTGCCTGGGTTGGAGTTCCTGCTCTGCTCCAGATTCCAGCTTCCTGCTAATGCACACCCTAGGAGGCAGCAGGAATGGCTCAAGTATTTGAGCTCAAGTATTTGAGATCTGGCTCCTGACTTTAGCCTGACCCTGTCCTGGCTGCTGCAGGCATTTGGGGAGTGAACCAGTGGATGGAAGATCTTTCTCTGTTTCTCTCTCTCTCTCTCTCTCTCTCTAAGATTTATTTATTTGTTTGAAAGGCATAGTTACAGAGAGGCTGAGGCAGAGAGAGAGTCTTCCATCCACTGATTCATTCCCCAAATGACCACAATGGCCAGAGCTGGAAGCCAGTAGACAGGAGACTCCTCTGGGTCTCCCTCGCAGGTGCAGGAACCCAAGGACTTGGGCCATCTTCCACTTCTTTTCCAGGCCATAGCAGAGAGCTGGATCAGAAATGGAGCAGCCAGGACTTGAACCAGTACCCATATGGGATGCTGGCATCGCAAGGTGGCAGCTCTACCTGCTAAGCCACAACGCTAACCATGTCTGTCCCTCTTGATCTCTCTGTGTTTCAAATTGTAAAAAAAAAAAATACAATATTTCAAAGAGAGGGGTAGCTATTACTGTAATTGTTTTTTCTCTTTCATGTTTTTATTTCTTGGTAGAAGACTTATGACTATTTTTGTTTGTTTGTTTATTTTACCTGGTACCCAGCAAGAGTGTTGATGGTTGTCTGTGTCTATACCAGCATTTATTTAGTCACTTATACAGGTTGTGGAAGCAAAATGTTCCTGCCTTTGGTTTCTTCTTCTCCCTGTCCTGCCTCTGGGTGTTCTCTCCCCTCTCCCCTACCCCATCTCCTCTTGTACCATTTATGGGAATCAAGGTAGAGCATGTAGGCATGCTGCTACCACTTTTCAGTATAATTTTAATTGAAAAACCCTATTCAACAAAATCCCACAACACTGGGCTAGTTTCTAAAAACAAAGAAAGTTACTTATTGCATAGACTCAAAAGCATATTTGGCAACTGAGTTTCCTATTTTTTTTTTTTCAACTAGTAAGGCAGTGTATGCTTGATACAACTCTGAGGCTCCGAGGAGGAACTTGCAAGAACAAGAACAAATTTCCAGATTAAAAATTTCTTGGTTTAAGCCCAAGTAAATAAAGGGGTGGGAATGCTGAGTGGCCAAAAGAATTGTTCTGGGGCCCAAGGAAAGTGGCCTGGGAGGGGTGGAGAAGTTCTCCATCCATGGGGAGTCATTGGTGCAGTCCTGTTCACATGGTCTCAGTCATACTTCCGACTTCGCTGGAAGGGTCACTCCACTCAGGCGTTGCTTCAATGCTGGGCCAGTTCACCCCACTTTCCAGTCCTGCTGTGGCCACACTCAGCCCGGTGGCCCCTCTTCCTTTCCTAGGGAACTCATGCTTTATATTAGAAGCAGTGGAGGTTCAGGAAGAGGAAACTAAAGAGAGGTTGTGGACTCTGTGAGGTAAATTGAGTTCAAATCTGGGCTCTAATATGTTCTGGCCATGAGAATCCGAGTCAGTTATTCAGCTGTTTGGGTCCAGTTACTTTATCTGCATAATCACGCTTCCTTACTCATCAGCAACTATTTAGTGAGTACTTACCATGTGCTAGGCATTGTCCTCAGTTGTCCATTAGTGCCAGGGAAGCAGGTAAGAGGCTATTGGGAAAGGATATGGGGACAGAGAGTCTAATTTTAAGGTGGATCAGAAATCTTTTTCTTGAGAAGATGACATTTGCATAAACACTTAAAGGAAGTGGAGTAAGCCACAAGAGTTTCTGGGGGAAGACTATTCCAAAGGAGATAGCTAGTGCAAATACACTGAGGTAGAGTGGGTTGGAGAATCTGATAGGCTAGAAGCGTGTGAGGTCAGTGTAGCCAGAGCAGGTGAGCAAAGCAGGCAGTGGCAGCAGATGGGACCATGGGAGTAACTGGACAACACTAAGTTGGGTGATGTCTGGTAGTGCTGGTGATGTCTGTGGTTTTCACTGGGAGTCACTGGAGGATTCTGAGCCAAGTGCTAATGTTTGGAAGGGTCTCCCTGCTTTCTGTGTTGAGAATAGACTGTAGGGGACACGGAAGAGAAGCAGGGAAAATATTGTAAGGCTTTCACCTCTAGATGAGGGGTGAAGTTGAGTGGGACCACAGTGCAGCCCCAGAGGTGGTGAGTTGTGGTTGGATTGTGGACATATCTTGAATGCAGAAAGAACAAGATTTGCTAATGGATTGGAGGTGGGTATGGGAAAAAGAAAACAGTCAAGAACTCCATGTTGCTTGGGCCAAGCCGTTGGGGGGTTTGTGACACTGCTAACAGAGATGAGAAAGCTGGAGAAGGAATGGGTGGTGGTGGTGGTTGTGGGGCGTAGGTGGAGAATTTAGTGCTAATAAAATTTGCCCTGCCTCCCTCACAAAATTAAATGTGACACTTTCTTTGTGATTTACCCTGTAAACAGGCCGTTGTTCTTAGCACTGAAGGGACTCAGCATGGATGCTCTCCTCTCCTGCACTCCTCAGGTGGTTCCAGTTGGTGGTGGGGGACGTGTTCCTTGCTCAGGGACTCTTAGATCTGGTCGGTATTATCTGAGCTATGTTTAGGCGGATATTTTAGGATAGGTCCTCACAACTGTGAGTCATGTATGACTTAACAGTTAATACCTTGATTTTTCCCTAACACAATATTGTTTCTAATTTTTCTTCTATATAGCAACTGATGTTGCCATGCAGATCCCTTGGTTGCTATGAGATGGCTGCATTATTCTGCCCTGTGATTGGCCAGTGCCTTCTGTGCTGTGTGGTTCTCACATGGGCCACTGACACAGAGCTGTTACTATGGTGAACTTTGCAATTTTCTTTGATTGGTGGATTTCAAAAATAGGCCATAAGTGGAATTCATTATATTCAGCTACGTAAAAATGAAAAAGAAATATCAGAACTTTTCTCCATTGCCAGCAAGGAAAGAGCTGTGGCGGGCACATCATGACATAACGAATCATCATTAGATGACATAGGGCGCCTCAGAAAACCAAAGAATGACGAGAATCCTAGGCCACATTTGGGTGGGAATATTCTTCTTCTTTTGAGCAGAGTTGAGGTCACTGGACTGACCAGGGTTGGAGGCATCAGAGCTGGGAGGTGGTGTGGGGTGGATTGAAATGTCAACACTGGTCTCTCTGAAGGGATGAGGGTGATGCTGGTGCTTGGGGAGGGGGAGTGCAGGTGGGCTCCAGACAGTGCTGATTTTGTATCTCAGGAAAGAAAAAGAAACCCCGGAGACCTCCGGCTGGAGGCAGAGGCAGAGCAGGGTCCCCTGTCCTCCCATCGTGGCTGCAGGCTGGCTGGCTTCTCACTGATGGGCGCACTGGAGCAGTGCACGTGAATCCTGGCTGTGCAGGCTCCCACTCATGGTGGAGGACTGGGTTTTAGCAATTCTAATGTCATAACCCAATTCTCTTTTCTACAAGGAAAAGTAGGAGACGGGAGGAGAAATTGGGAGGGTGAATGGATTCTCCGAAGCTCACCAAATCTTTTTCTAATGTGTCCAGTGTGAAGTGAGGGGATGAGGGGGCGGGCAGGGGAAGGAAGAGGCTGGCTGGGTGGGAGTCAGGGAAGCATTAAAACCAAACAGGTGATGGATGCTAGCCCTGGGGCTGATATCTGACATCTGAAAGGCATCACTTTTAGCATCCCTTTCCTCTACATGGCAAAATTATTTTCATTAATCACAAAATGAGGCAAATAATAGTGATGGCCAGAAAAGAAATGTTCTTTCATTCCACTTTGATCATATCAATAAAACATGAAAAATTAAATAAATATGACGTCCCCCAAAGGGAAAAGGGTTTTATGGAATGATGCTTTTAATTTCACTAATGTATTTTTTGAAGAAAGGAGTGAAAGCATATACCGTGTGTTGGCTTTTCACAGTAGTGAGTAGTCATTTTACAGTTTTTGTGATTACTTTCTGCAAATTTGTCAATGACTTTGTCAAAGTTGTTTTTCCTCCAATACTCTTGAAGTACCAATCTATCTTTGATCAAAGAATGCTTTTTCTTAATTCTAATTTTGAAAGACAAAGGACGAGATTAAATAGGAAAAAGTCTGTTAACAAAAGGATACATTTGTCAGAGATGCATCAATGTCCCACTTCCCAATAAATTCCCGAAAATGTAAACACAATGAAAATGCACACAGAATGACAGAATTAAAGTAATTCGAGTTCTGATTGTCTTTGCCGTCACTGTGCTGACATTGTTTATTCTGAACTGATTGTTAGAACATAGGATTATGTAGTACCAGGGAGGCCGAGACACCAATTGTGCCCAGAGCAAGCTGTGTTATGCTCTTACTCTGGAAAGAAATGCATGGAGTTAATTCTCTGAGTCAACTTCCATGTGGAATGCATTGTTTACTCAAGAGAAGCAATAAAAAATGTGCTAAATCGAAGCTTACATTTATAGTCTGAAAACTCAATTGCAACTTCAGCGATTGTTTAGAACTTACACCAACAGAAGATTTTTGTTTTTTTGGCTGGGGGAGAGCAGTTTATGACTGACATTGTTTAGAATTGCTTGCCATGGTGCTAATAAAAAGCAGACTGGCTTTCTGAAGGTTTGGGTCTTGTTTTTAACGCTTTTCCTGGCCAGCATCCCTGAATTGCCTGACTCTCCCCCTACCCTGGCCCCAGCCTGGCTCTTGGGACCACATTGCGGTAGAATCACTACCATTGTGTCTTACTGGAGCTGGAACAGCTAATAAAAGGCAACAATGCATGAGTTTGGAGAAATGACAGACACTGAGATGCAGTTAGTTAGCAAATACTGAGTAAATTCTCTAACCCTGACACAACCAAATGGATTTTTTTCCCTCTACTTTCATAGTAAAAGTAGGAAAAAATTGAGCGTCATTAGCTTGTGCATAGTTTTTCGGGAAAACAGCAGGGTAGCTGCAGCTCTGCGGCTGGTGGTGCCAACTCTTCCGTGGCCGCGCATTTGCACCTGAGTGTCTCTCGTGTTCTCGGCTGTGGCGTGGTTTCAATTCTTGCTTTGATTTTGCATTCAACTCAGCCCTGGCGTCATCTTTGCTACGAAGCTGTGTGAGGTGCACTTTGTGGGATCTTCACAATGTTAGTCATGCTGGGTGGTGGGAGCAGGCACGAAGTTGAGGGAACCACCATGAGGGCTAGAGAGGCGAAGGGAAGAAGGAAATAAAGAGAGCAGAAGCGTGGCTTCCCTAAGTTGGCTATGTCTGACACTCCCTCTTTGTCCTGTCATCTCATCAGACAGATGTCTCTAGAGCCACCCTTGTATTAATAGATGGTTTCCTGGGTAAAGTGATTGAAAAACTCTGTTACTTGAAAATCTACCATTAGTTCTGTGTATTCCTTTAGGTTAAATATTATTTGCTTTTTCAGGCCTTTGGAAAGTAACTACTTATGGAGTACAGACATCCTGAGATAAGTAGCACATCAAGTCCCTAACACTTTAGTATAAATGAGCATATTACATTATTTCCTTTGCTATCTGATGAACAGGCTTGGGACCCTGCATACGTAGAAAGTCTTGTAGAGCTCTCTCAACTCAGTCCTGCCTCACCATGGCTGTGCACATTTTCTTTAAGGAGCTCTAATTCCCACTCTGAGGAAGGCAACAGAAGAAGACCCACCCTGTGGGTGACAGGTCTCGGGGGACTTTGCACAAAAGGGAGAACAGGCTTTAGTTTTATTTCTCACCCAAGAACCAGAACATCCTCCTGGTCAACACCACAGCACCTCGCTTTGCTCCTCAATTGCTATCCATTATGTCTTGTTTTTATTCTACTCACGTATGTCAGGGGAGAGGCCCTCTGGGATTTATTCCTGGCTCTGCTTCGGGTTCCGTAACAGCAATGGAGCCCCGCTTCTCAGTGTGAGGGCAGGTGGCAGCAAGCCAGGGTGGCCTCCATGGAGTATGTGTGCAGGGGTGGGATTTTCAGCATGCGTTAAAACAAGGAGCTGGTCAGGACAAAAGCCCTAAAAAGGCTGCCTGCACCAAGCTTCAAAAAAAAAAAAAAAAGAAAAAAAAGAAAAAAGAAAGAAAGAAAGAAAGAAAGAAAGAAAGAAAGAAAGACAGGCATTTTCTCTTTAATGACTCGAGGTTCTGTGCCAGCTTTTGTTCCTAGGAGCATTGTGCATGTGCACACGTGTGGGTGCATGAGCACATTACTAGTTGCTCCAACGGCTGCTACCTGAAAAACCGCACAGGCCAGTTGTAGAAATGGAACCTGAAGAGTTGAAGAAGGCAGCCGAGAGGGTGTCCGCAAAGGCTGTCACGAGTGAATGAAATGATGTTAACTTTGCTAATAATTTGTCTCCAGGTTTCAAAATATGTCAAATAATCCAAGAACATTCATTAATTATCTAGTGGGATGCTTCTGTTCATAATATGCATTTATTCCAAACACAAGTTGTTTATAGGAATAGCTTCCATTATTCTTGAGTATAAAAGTAGACAGAGGGGCTGGCACTGTGGCATAGCAGGTAAAGCTGCTGCCTGCAGTGCCGGCATCCCATATAGGTGCCAGTTTCAGTCCTGGCTGCTCCACTTCTGATCCAGCTCTCTGCTATGGCCTGGGAAAGCAGTAGAAGATGGCCCAAGTACTTGGGCCCCTGCACCAGCGTGGGAGACCCAGAAGAATGGCTCCTGGCTTTAGATGGGCACAGCTCCAGCCCTGTGGCCAAGTGGGGAGTGAACCAGCGGATGGAAGACCTCTCTCTCTCTCTCTCTCTCTCTCTCTATGCCTTTCCTTCTCCCTCTATGTAACTCTGACTTTCAAAAAAAAAAATGAATCTTAAAAAAATTAAAAATAAAAGTAGACAGATAAAAATACAGTACCACATAAATTTATATTCCATTTCATAAGCCATTGTCCTTCACTGTATGTAATTGTGTTTTCCCAGGAATGTGTATATAAGTGAAATACTTTTAAATAAAGGCATATTTTGATTGCTCTAAAAAGTTGAAATTCTCGTTGCAAAACTTTCCTTTCTGAAAGTATGAATTGGCAGTAGTGTCAGCTGCCAAGTCCTTTTGTGCCTGTGAGCTTGGTTTTTTCCTCTATAAAAGCAGAGGGTGCGGACTGGCACTGTGGTGTAGAAAGTTAGGCCTCCACCTGTGGCACCAGCATCCCATATGGGCGCCAACTCGAGTCCCAGCTGCTCTGCTTCCAATTTAGCTTCCTGCTGACATACCTGGGAAAGCAATAGAAGGTGGCCCACGTGCTTGGGTCTGTGCACCAATGTTTTGGAGACCTGGAAGGAACTCCTGGCTCTTGGCTTCAGCCTGGCCCAGTCCTGTTTGTTTCGGCCATCTGGGGAGTGAACCAGTGGATGGAAGATTCTCTCTCTCTCTCTCTCTCTCTCTCTTCCTCCATCCCTCCCTCCTTCTCTCCACATCTCTGTCTTTCAAATAAATAAATCTTTTTTTTTTTTTAAGAACTGTAACTATCCCTTAAAAAAAAAAAAAAAAAGCAGAGGGTGAATGTAATGAAGACATCACATGCCCCTTTCTAGCTGTGTTGCTCTGGATCCTAAGAACTGTTTGGCATTGCGACCAATCCTTCCAATATGTATCTATCATCTTTTAAATTTGTGGCTTTTACTCTGCACAGCCTTATGTGTGGTTCACCCAAATAGGGACTTACAGTTGCCTGGATTCATGATTCCTTTCCCTGATTTCTTTGGGATGAGGAGGAATGAGTCTTAAGTGATGAGGTTCTAGATGCACACACAGTGCAACAAGAAGGCAGAGACTGGAAAAGCAGCAGCAAGGCACGTCAGCACTTTGCCCAGATGGTTTGATTGCAGCAAGCAGCGGAGTCCTCCACGTTCACTCACAGCTTTCATGTGCTCTCCTGCCAGCAACAGACACCCAGCCACAGGGGTACAGCCATACGCCCTTCCTAGAACCCAGTGGGCCCCCCCCCCCCATGTGAGCCGCTGTCCTCTGGATGTCTCTACGGGAGAGGAGCTAGGAGCTGTGTGAGTAACAGGAAGTGGATCCACAGGATCAGCATGGGGCAGGGCTCCCCTGCCTTCGCCCTGTGACTATTTCTTGGAACTCTCCCTGAACCAAAGAGTTCCTTAAATGAATGTCTTCCTAGTTTTCCTACTGTGGGAAATTGGAAGTGTCTTCCTTGATGATATTAAAAAATAAGTAATTTTGTACCCTTCATTGGGAAAGAGCCCATTGAGTAAGAGTATGTGTTAGCATACTTTGAAGAGAAGTGGCAGAATGTGATCTGCCCCTGAATCTCACACATTACTCAATTAGATGTGTAATTACTCCATTTACCAGAAAAAAAAATCACTTGGTGTAGTTTAACATCACTTTCTGCACACTACCGTATGTCAGCAATGTGCTGGGGATGAAGAGATCAAACTTCCCTAGCCATGTTTTAATATTCCTGCATGTCTCTGTGGTGGCAGCTCTGTTTCTATAACCACATATTTATCTATTTTTCTGACTTGGGATTTTGTGGTGTGCAACAGCACATGAATAATTCCAGTTTATCTTTGGTTGGTTATAAAATACCAGGGTGGCTAAGATTCTCTGTTCTACATTTCGATGGCCAGTAATTCTCTAGTAATGGCTGTTTTGCATTACAGTCTTTGATTTTTGGTATGGTGCTAGACTATTAGAAGATGCCTGTTTTGTCTATAGTCTTAGCACAGTTATTAGCATCACTTACCATAGGAAGAGGTAGAGTTTACTCTAAGGTTGAAGACTCTGTTTATAAATATCAAATGGCTGTTTTTTATATAATCTTTTTTTAAGATTAATTTTATGTATCTGAAAGGCGGAGTTAGAGAAAGAGAGAGAAGGAGAGACACAAATCTTCCATCTGCTCTTTCACTCCCCAAATGGCCATAATGGCTCAGGCTGGGCCAGGCCAAAGCCAGGAGCCAAGACCTTCATCCAGGTCTCCCACATGGGTGCATGGGCCCAAGAACTTGGGCCATCTTCCTCTACTTTCCCAGGGAGTTGGATTGGAAGTGGAGCAGCAAGGATTCAAACTGAAATGTTCGCACTGTGGACAGCAGGGTTCAAATTAAGGATGTTGGCACTGTAGACAGCAACCTAACTTACTACACCACAACACAAGCCCCTGTATAATCCTTTTCAAAAATCACAACCTTATTGTTAATTGTGTTGATAGCCTCCTACATCATCAGAATATATACCTTGGCTGAATAGTTTTGGATGAATTGGTGTGAATAAATACCAAAAAGCTATTCTCTAAGTTAGAGTATGGTGTACTCTTGCAAACACCATAGAATGTCAGTCTTTCAGACACCTCATTATTGATCAAGAGGTGATGTTTAGGGACCTAGAGCTGTCATACATATTATATGATATGGTTATGTTATGAAAATGGCAGCTAAACCCCAAACCCTATAACAAGATGATTAAAACCAAAAACTGAATATGGAAGCAAATAGAACTTTAAAAGGAAGTGTGGGGCTGGTGCTGTGGTGTAGTAGGTTAAGCCACTGTGCAGTGCCAGCATCGCATATGGGCTCCAGTTCAAGACTGTCCTGGGCTGCAACTGCATGGGAAACCCAAAAGAAGCTCCTGGCTTTGGTCTGGCCCAGCTCTGGCCATTGCAGCCACATGGCGAGTGCGCATGTCTTTCTCTCTGTCTATCTCTCTCTGTAACTCTGACTTTCAAATAAAATAAATAAATCTTAAAAATAAATGAAAGGAAGGGTATAGAAAAGATGACAGGAAGTGGTAGAAGGCAAATGCACTGAATAATTTTTCTGTGGACATAGTAGCAGTAACCATTAGTGCAAGACTGGAAAGACTTATGACACACTGTCTAAATGTAAGGCAGGGAACATGCTAAATCGATGCAATTACTATAAATTGAATTTTTAAAAAGAAAGAGAAATATCTTCAGTCTGCCTGTTCATTCCTCAGATTTTTACAACAGCCAGCCCTGGGCCAGGTCAAAGCTAGGAGCCAGGAACTTAATTTATGTCTACAGTGTGGGTGGCTGTGGCCCAAGAACTTGGGCCAAACTCCACTGCTTTTCCCAGGCCATTAGCAGGGAGCTGGATTGGAAGTGGAGAAGCTGTGACATGGATCAGCACCCATATGGGATGCTAGTGTCAAAGGTGGTGGCTTTACCTGCTACACCACAACACTAATCCCTAATTTGAACCTTTTTGTCTGAGGGTCCATTTCTTTTTAAAATTTTTCAATTTTATTCTTTTTAGAGGGAGACACATACAGAGAAAGAGCTTCCATTGGCTAATTTATTCCCCAAATGCCTGCAAAAGTCAGCGCTAGGCCCGGGTTGAAGCTAGGAGCTGAGAACTCAATGATTCTCTCACGTGAGTGGTGGAGACACTTCTACTTGAGCCATCCCTGGGTCTGCATTAGCAGGAAGCTGGAATCAGGAATCAGAGCTGGACCCAGGCACGCTGATATGTATGTGAACGTCTTAACTGCAAGGCCACACACCTGTACCCGAGAGTCCATTTCTACCTGCCTACCTTACAGTCTTGTTCCCAGTGCTACTGGGCCATGCACATGGAGCAAGAGTGACTGGATTAGCTAGGTTTCCAGCTACTCTCCTTCTTCCTGGTGGCTGCACCCTGAGTCTCCCAGGTTTAGGTGAAGCTATTGTTCTACTCATGGATCCACTCCTCCTTCAAATCCTAGGCAAAAACACTTCACAAGGAGATCGTGAGCTCTTGCTGGCCTTGATCTCTGAGCAGGAAAGCTGACTCTGAAGTGATTAATGAGCTCAGTTGCACTTGGCCCAGTGACCTAGGGGATGATATGGGCTCCACAGAGCATTTAGAGGAAGAGAACCAACGTGCTCTGATGGCGGTTGGGCTTCTAGGGATAGCGAGGCTTGGAGGAGGGGCTTTACGCCAGCAGGCCCCTCTCTGATGTGGTGGCAGAAATATGCTGAGGAGGACTCTCACTCACAGAGAAAAATACCCGCCTCTGCTAGCTGTGTGTGTTCTATCTTATCCAAGAATGTCCCCTTAAATATGGGAGCACCTGAATTAATGGAGGAAATGGGTATGGAGAGGAGCTTAGCTAAGCGGGAGGGAGAGGATCTGGACCACAACCAGCCCCAGCTCAGAAGGGCTGTCATCACCACTCAGTGCTAGACGGGGTTGTGACTTCTTGGTAACCTGTGGTGTTCGTTGCAATGTACGGACTCAGCTCATCTCGATAAGCTTTCCTTTCTGGGGAGAAGTGTCCCCTTCTGGTGAAGGCAGGTTTCTAAACTGAGTGGACACAGGAATGCTGTCGTGGCCTTGGCTGCACAGTGGGGCCTTGGCTCAGTTGAAGGGCTTTAGCAGGGCCTGGACAGAGCCTGCCCACCTTGCTGTGCTGTTCTCTCGCCCTGGGCTGAGTGAGCTGGTGAAGGAGCACTTTGTGGAACTGGTTTGCCTTTTTGCCTTTTTCTAGTCTGTAGAAAAGCCCCTTAAGGTGCCAGAGGTTTGTGACCATCATCCCAGGAGGGCCCAGGAGCCATGTACAGGGCATCCAGGTACTCATCATGGGTAACTCATGGGCAAAACCAACTAACCTATTCCTGTTTAAGCTGCTAATGCTACCACTCTTGCACCTGAACAGCGACAAAACGTTGGCCTTCAAGAATTGGCTGAATGACTGTGCTGGTCCAAATTTCCTTCCCACCCATGCTTAGGAAATGAACCCTTGACTCAGAGACAACTCAGAAGACCTGAACTTTCAGTCTGATTCCATCTCCAATAACTGTTGACCTAGGGGAGACGTGTGACCCTTTAGATCTTTCCCTTACCTGTGAGACAAGAATGACAATTTTCACATCAAGTGATTGTCCTGAGGATTGAATAAAATAATGTTCTGGAGAGCATATCATGACCTGCAATACGCTGAACAAATGCAACTACTAGGAATGAGCATTACTTCCCCTGCACCCTGAGCCTCTGACTCACCCAGGGTGGGGGGAAACCAGATGTTCTTGTTTCCCTTTGTGCAGTGGCTACTTCAGAGTCTTGCTAAATCTGCTTAATGTAAGGCTGGCATGAAGCAACTCATGTTCTGGAAGCAAGGATGCATTGCGAACTCTCTGTTGCTATTTTGTTGTAAAAAATTTCTTTGGAGATGAATTGCACTGCTTGTGGGGACTTTGGAAAGAAAATTCTCAATGTGTTGTACAAACAAGATTGATCTTTGTGAAGCTGAATATTTGTAAAAAGTAAAAAAGCTAAAAGATCAAGGGACAACCAAAGTCAGGAGTTTGACTCTCTTTAAATGGGTCTCAAAATGTTTGTATTAGGTTACAAGTGGCAAGAATAAAACACTGGGTTGAGAAGAGACAGTTCCAACTCTTGGGCTGTGTCTTTGACTCCAGAATGCCATTTTCGGCATTCCCCCGTTCGTTTCAGACCAACCTCTCCTTCAAGTCTTTCTCCACACCCTTGTAACCTTCTTAACTTTTATTAAGCTCCTCCATAGGTGGACGTATGACTCGGCTGGTGGATAGGTGGAGTCAGTTGTAACCTATCTTAAGAAACTCCTCCACCCCCAGATATCTCCTGAGTATTCCATTGCTAATGACTGAAATCTTGAAATTATTAGCCATTAATTCCTTCAGATAAAGAAATTACCTCCCTATTAAAATTCAAGTAATCTCTAGAGGAGTAGCATATTAAAAACTCCCATTTTTAATGCAAAATACTTGATTTAAGGTCCAGGAAACTTTTTCCATAAAGGATCAGATAGAAATGATTTTAGGAATTATGGGCCAAAAGATTCTCCTTGCAATAATGCAGTTCTGTAGGGGGCAAGGCAGCCATAGACGCTGCATAGACAAGTGAGTGTGGCTGTGTTTCTATACAATTTTGGAGAGGAGGTTGACTGCTTTGGGCACATGGCCCATGGTTTCCCATCCCTGACTCAGCTGGATCCTTTCCAAGAAGGCAATCCTTTGAGAGCAGGAGAAGAAGGAGGGAGGGGACACCTAGCTTTTGGTGTCAGAGAAGGGAAGGTGACCAGTACTGTGTGAGGATGTGGAACAAAGAGCAAGATGGATCCTCAAAACCAAACTTCTTAAAAACAAGTCCTGTGTAGCCATTTACACATTTTGTTTTTCTGGGTTGAGATTAGTTGATAAATCAATTTGTTGACTTTCTCTCTCTCTCTCTCTCTCTCTTTCTTTCTTTCTTTCTTTCTTTCTTAAGTCAGAGTTACACAGAGAGAGCAGGAGACAGAGAGAGAGAGAGAGAGAGAGAGAGAGGTCTTCCATCCACTGGTTCACTCTCCAATTGGCCACAACGGCCAGAGCTGTGCCAATCCGAAGCCAGGAGCCAGGAGCTTCTTCCATGTCTCCCACGTGGGTGCAAGGACCTAAGGACCAGAGCTGTGCCAATCCGAAGCCAGGAGCCAGGAGCTTCTTCCATGTCTCCCATGTGGGTGCAAGGACCTAAGGACTTGGGCCATCTTCTACTGCTTTCCCAGGTCATAGCAGAGAGCTGGATCAGAGGTGGAGCAGCCGGGTCTCAAATTGGTGCCCACATGGGATATCAATACTGCAGGTGGCGGTACCTGCTACAGCACAGTGCTGGCCTCAACTATATTTATTTCTATAATTTCTTATTTGGTGCTGGTGGGTACACATTTTTCACTTATTTTTATTAGTATATCAACTTAGTAGTCACAAGACAAGGCAATTGCTATTCTTCCATTTAACAGCTTAGAGAGCTCTTCTTTTTTTTTTTTTTTTTTAATTAATGAGTCTATTTGAAAGGCAGGGTGACAAAGAGAGAGAGGTCTTCCATCAGCTTGTTTACTCTCCAGATGGTTGCAATAGCTGGGGCTGGAACTCCATCAGGGTCTCCCTTGTAGGTGGCGGGGATCCAAAAGCTCAGGGTATCTTCTGCTGCCTTCCCAGGCGCATCAGCAGGGAGCTGAATCAGAAACAGAGCAGCAAGGACTGGAACCAGTGCCAATATGAGATGCTGGCCCTGCAGGGGGGCAGCTTAACCCACTGCACCACAGCACTGGCTCCAGCATACTAGTTTTTTAAAATTTACTTTTCGTTTATTTGAAAGGAAGAGAGAGACAGATCTTCCATCCGCTGGTTCACTCCCCAAATGCCTGTGATAGCTAGGGCTGGGAGAAGCCAGGAACTGGCTGAGAGCTGGGAACTGAATCCTGCTCTTCCATGTGGGTGGCAGGGACTCCACTGGAGCCATCACTGCGCCTCTCAGGGTGCACACGAGCAGGAAGCTGGAATCGGAAGCAGCGCTGACTCAAATCCAGACAACTGGATATGGGATGGAGGCGTTCAGGTGGTGTCCTGACTGCAGTGCCAAATGCCTGCCCCAGAACAGTACTCACGTCACAGGAGTTGCTCAACACTGAAGGGGCAGTGCCTGCAATCACAAATGAATTTCAAGCTCCCTTACTCTCTCGCCTTCCTCTGTCAGCCAAGGGCACTCTCTGACACCTGAATCACTTTTGGGATGGTTGGAGAAGTGAATGGTGTTCTGATTCATTGGTAGCTGTGCATGAAAAAAAGCTTGTGTGTGTGTGTGTGTGCAGACAGCCTTTTATTTCAAGATCAATGGTGGCTGATGCATAGTGCTTATTCTTAGTCGTGAGATATTCTTGAAGTAAAAAGAATTATTTGTAAGCCTTTTCAAGCCCCCTTTGGGTGTTGTGTGGGTCCATTTTGCACCCTACTTGCAGAGCTGGGCTGTGATCCCCATGTGTAGGCTGTGAGCTTGGGTGGTGTTCCAGGAGCTGGGTGGTGAGACATTGGTCTGTCTTACCCGGGCCCTTCTGTGACAGTGCAACCTGGAAGGTGGTAAATTTAAAACTGCAGCAGGGGGCCAGGCAAACTGAAATCGTAACCTCTGCCTCTAGGGAGGCTACACCCGACCACCAGGGTGGGAGAGGCCCGGGTGGGGGTGGGGGGGCTTGTGAAGTCGGAGCCTTCATTTTACTCTGGCACAGGCTGGCTTCTCTGCACCTTTGGGAACAGGCCCAGTGCCTTGGAGACAGGCTAATTACTTTTTACACATTCATAAAGAAGTTTATTTTTGGTAAAGATACTCAAATTGGAATGCATTTGATTGGTTTACTTTGGAAAAGTAATTTGGGACTCATCACCCAAATTACATTAAAAATGCTGAAATGCATTCCCGTTATTATCTAGTCTTCTTACTGTATCAGGGAGCACCATCCAAATTATTGGGTTTGCATCTATTTTGCATTCCTAAATATGAACCAGTAAGAGAAAAACTTTCTGTGTAAGAGGAACTATTAGCATGCACTAGGAGGTGTCTGTGTGGACTCCTTTCCTCCTTCTGCAGGCTTCTGTCAGGGATCTGAAAGGACATAAGGTTCTCGTGACTGTGCTAGGCAGGGCCCTGGAGGAAAGGGTGACACTGCACCTGCGTCAGTCAGGGTGCTCCTAGAGGGTGCACACATGTGCACACACACTGCCAACTCTTGTCATTTGTGGTAGTTAGGTTCTTTGAGGTCACCCCAAACACTGATGAGCAAACACAGTCATTGTTCCTAGCAGAAATACAGGGTTAGGTCCCTGTAAGCCTTCGGCCAACATTTTCCTTAGCTAATCAATATACTTGCATACTTGATGCATATGTTGAAAGATGCTTTACTTAATATATGTTATTGATTTCTTAACATGGAACTCAAGGCCAACCCCCCTGTAACTCATGCCTGAATGAAGTGCATCCAACACATTTTTTCCATAAGTCGCATCACGTCTTTTTGTACTTAGTATTAGACAGCACTGTAGCACTATGTTTAAAGGTCATTTTTAAAAAATATTTATTTATTTTGAAAGAGTTACACAGAGAGGGAGAAATATATATATGCATATATATATATATATGGAGAGAGAGAGAGAGAGAGAGAAAGAGAAAGAAAGAGAAAGAGAAAGAGAAAGAGAAAGAGAAAGAGAAAGATATTCCATCTGCTGATTGACTCCCCAGATGGCTACAATGGCTAGTGCTGGGCCAGGCCAAAGCCAGGAGCCAGGAGCTTCATCTAAGCTCCCAAATGGGTGGCAGAGGCCCAAACACTTGGGCCAGCTTAGCAGGGATCAGATGTGGAGCAGCTGGGACACAAACTAGTACCCATGTGGGATGCCTGTGTCACAGACTGTGACTTTACCTGGCACACTGCAACACCAGTCCCTTAAAAATAATTTCAAGCAACGGAAGCACTAACAAAAAGCACAGAAATGTGAAAATTTTGGTACTGAATGGGCCTGGATGAGGTCACTTGTTTGTAGTGCTGAGTTGAAACGATGAAGTGTTACCACATTCAACCTCGGCTGCAAATGCGTGCATTGGGAACATTTTCATTGCTCTGAGCATCCATGCATGATCATGAAAGTCCTGCAAGTACTGCTTTGGAGACTACTAGTGAATTTTGGCAGGTAGGCAAATTTGCAAAAGGAGAACACATGAGTAATGAGGATCGACTCTGTATATGAACAAGGTTTATTTCAAGGAATTGGCGTATGCAATTGTGAGGACTGGCAAGTCTGCAATCTATAGGGCGGGCTGGTGGGCTGGAAGCTGTCCGGCAGGAACTGAAGTTGTAGTTGACAGGTGAAATTCCTTCTTCCTACTTCTCCCTCAGTTTTTCTCTTCATGTCTTTTAACTGAGTGCAGGAGGCTCCTATAGATGATCAAGAAGAATGCTTTCTTAATGTCAGCTGGTGGCTGATGTCACTCACATCTGCAAAATGTCTTCCCAGCAATACCAAGACTAGGATCTGATTGAACAATGGGGGACTGAAGTCTAGCTAAAGTGTCACATGAACCTGACCATCACAGCACCCAACTTAGAGCCCCAGGAAAGGGGCCCTGGAGGAGCTCTTCCCTGAACATCCCAGAAGGTAAGTGTGAAAGAGCAGTCATCTATATGCCCTACCTCTTGGCCCAGATCACAATGTTTGTTCAACATTCTTTTTTTAAAAAGATTTATTTTATTTATTTGAAAGAGTTACAGAGAAAGAGAAAGAGAGAGAGAGGTCTTCCATCCACTGGTTCACTTCCCAAATGGCTGCAATGACCAGGAGCCAGGAGCTTCTTCCAGGTCTCCCATGTGAGTACAGGGTCCCAAGGACTTGGGCCATCCTCCACTGCTTTCCCAGGTGCATTAGTAGGGAAGTGGATCGGAAATGAGCAGCCAGGAATCGAACTGGCGCCCACATGGAATCCAGCGCTGCAGTCCAGGGCTTTAACTGGCTGTGCCACAGTGCCAGCCCTGATGTCTGTTCAATGTTCTATGAGTTCCACTCTGCAAAGGGACCTCACTCACTCAAAGCCCTTACTACATTGAGGGTGATGAGAGATCCTTTATTGAGATATTA
This sequence comes from Oryctolagus cuniculus, assembly GCF_051225735.1. NCBI lineage: Eukaryota > Metazoa > Chordata > Mammalia > Lagomorpha > Leporidae > Oryctolagus > Oryctolagus cuniculus. The sequence goes on along the minus strand of NC_142868.1, from coordinate 143,733,788 downwards.
AAAAGGGACAGAGATTGGAACATCTTCCTCTGACTCACCAAATATGACCCATCTTGATTTCTAATGAAGCAATTTTCTTATGCGCATTGATTGAGGCTCCTTCTGCCCTGAGCCTCACTTAGCAGCCAGTTGCCCAGTGCCTTCCAGGCCTTACTGAGAGGGCTCTGACTGCTCTCAGCCTGTGGCTGCTCTATTCGTCCAGCAGGTACTGGACAGTGGCGGTGGTATTGTCCAGCCTCCAGAGGACCAGGCTTCCTCATTGCTCTGGAGACAATGAACCTTGGGAGAACAAAGGCCAGAGACCATGCTCCTTGACATTCAAAGTGTGGTGCATGGACATTAACCAAGAACTTGGGGCTGGGTGGGGGAAGCAGAACTCAAGAACAATTGAGTCAGAATCTACATTTTTTACAAGGTTCCAGGAGGTTCCCATGCACAGTGAAGTTGAAAGTTGTGCTCTGGCTATCTGCAGCCTACTGCTCCTACGACCCTATCATTTATGTCCTGAGCCCTGACCCATCTTTCTACCGATTTTGAAATGGATATCCCAGAATAACCCTGCTCCCCGAGGCACTGATGGCTGAACACCTTTATCCTGCTTTCTATGGCGAGAAGCCCATGAATATCCCCCACCTGCCAAACAGGCTTGCTTTTGAGTTTCTATTTGCAGCTGTCCTAAGGGGCACTACTTCTGCCCCATCCTGCCCTGTGTTCTTACAACTCCTCCTGCTTTTGGACTCCTTCCAGGTTTTACCTACCAGAGCACGTGGGGAGGAGTGACTGGAACGTCCCCCTCAGCTTTGGATTCATACACTGCTGAGTACAGTTCAGGGAGGAGGTAGGATTCACTGAGTATTCCAGGGAGTGGGGGGCCAGGTTCTGGGTGTCCCACTTCCGGAGTGACCGGAGGTCAACATATGACCTCAATTACGTCTCCCTTACTTCAATTCTAAATTTATGGGAAAACTTCCTTTGAACCTTCTGAGAAACCCACTAAACCAGTTTGGAATCTTAAAGGTTCTCTACAGCTTTGCTTTTGAGGCCAGTTTAACTAGCACTCCGTGGCCTGCAAAGAGTTACACTGCTGATTTTACTAGAACTCTAATGGTCTCTTTTATTTTTATTAAGCATGGAATCCATTAACCTGTCATTACTGGGATATCCTAATGCCATGGAGTTAAATGGTTACTTGAGTAGCATGCCCTTAATAGTATACAGTCTGTAATTATAAAAGCTATTATCAAAATTCTACATAGAATCATTCCCAAAAAGATGGATTTTTCACCATGAAAAGCAGCTCTAGACTTGGATGGCAATTACTCATGTTTCCTTTTCTTGCCATTAGGAGTAGACAATGGATTGGTTCCAAAAATAATCTCAAGCTTTCCCCCCTTAAAGTATGTCAATTTCTAGACTTGTCCCCATGTCTCCAGAAGTGGAAAACACAGACACAAACTACAGTCAACTGCAGCCTGCTATTTGCTGAGGGTCATTTTCTTGACTGGTCTGAATTACCACATGGTTAATTTGATTGTCACTGTATCCAACTGGACTAAGTGGATATCTGCAAATGTACAAATTGCTTAAGCAAAGTAGATTGATTACACAAGTGAGTTGACTTCCATGTGCCTGACATACTCCAAGCTGTTGTACTGCACAACTCTAGGGACGCCATTGTTGTGTTAGTAAGTGGATTCCATATGCGGTTCATCCTGGGAGCACTTTTCCTGAGTCTGTGCGTGGTTCATGCTTAGTTCAGCTTCAACCAACTGTTATCTCCTTGACCATTTCATCTGAAGGAACCATTTTTCACTCCCCAATCACTTGGTTCATTTTCTTCATGCTAGTTATATTCTGAAATGATCTAGTTTAGCCTCTGACTCTCTACCCCCAGCTGAAAGTTTGTGGAGGGCAGGGAAAGTTTCTATCTGTTCCGAAGCCTGTGTGATACACAGCAGATACTTAACAGGTATTTGCTAAATGGGTGAATTATATATTCAATATATGCATTTGAAATAATATCTGTAAACTGGGAGATTTCTTGGAGGATCTTTTATACTATCACCAAAATGCTAAACTAAAATTTCTTCTATGGATATTTTTTCTGGAAATATTTTCTGTCCTGTTTTACTTTTTGTCTTATTTTTCCATTGTCATTTTGATTGTTTTCTTTTGTTTATTTTTTTTTTTTAGAAAAGCAGAGTTATATAGAAAGCCAGAGAGAGAGAGAGATCTTTCATTTGCAGGTTCATTACCCAAATGGCTGCAGCAGCCAAGGCTGGGCCAGGCTGATGCCAGGAGGCAGGAACTCCATCCGGGTATCTCACACGAGTGAGAAGGGGTCTAAGCACATGGGCCATCTGCTGCTGCTTTCCCATGTGCATTAGCAAGGAGCTGGATTAGAAGGGGGACAACTGAGACTTAAACTAGAGCCTATGGGATGCTGCACCATCATCTGTCCCTTCTTCTTAGATTTAAGGTACAAATAATTACCTCAAACCTCTTTAAAAGAAAAGAACCAACTGGTATTTGAGTGCCTACTGAATATCAGGCATTGTTACAAAGTAGTGAAACCTATGATCCTTATATCAAGAATGCATCAAGACAGAAATGTGAAACACTGATATTGTGAAATTATTCAAATTATATTATCCCTGTATTCTTACTGATTGAGAAAGAAGGGAACTATCTTGATTTTCCATTCTTTATGTTCTAATAATAAAAAAATACTCCTTTAAGAAATATTTTTAGCACAATAATTGTTTTTTAAATGTTTTGACAGGCAGAGTGGACAGTGAGAGAGAAAGACAAAGAGAAAGGTCTTCCTTTGCTGTTGGTTCACCCTCCAATGGCCGCCGCGGCTGGCGCGCTGCGGCCGGCGCACCGTGCTGATCTGATGGCAGGAGCCAGGTGCTTCTCCTGGTCTCCCATGGGGTGCAGGGCCCAAGTACTTGGGCCATCCTCCACTGCACTCCCTGGCCACAGCAGAGAGCTGACCTGGAAGAGGGGCAACCGGGACAGAATCCGGCACCCCGACCGGGACTAGAACCCGGTGTGCCGGCGCCACAAGGCGGAGGATTAGCCTAGTGAGCCATGGCGCTGGCTTTAGCACAATACTTTTTTAAAGCTTATTTGCAAGGCAGAGCAACAGAGATAAAGGAAGAGACAGATTGACAGAGAGAGAGAGAGAGAGAGAGAGATACCTTCCATCCCCTAGTTCACCTCCCAGATGGTCACAACAGCCAGGTATGGGCAAGCTGAACTCCATTCGGGTCTCTCACATGGGTTGTAGGGGTCCTAGTACTTGGGCCATCTTCTTCTGCCTTCCTGGGGGCATTAGCAGGAATCAAGTCAGATTAGCTGGGTCTGGACTAGTGCTCCAGAATGGGATGCCGGCATCACATGTGGAGGCTTAATCTGCTGCCCCGTAATGCTGACCCAGTCCAGTAAAAATGTTAACACCAATTTTCAGAAAGAACAGAAGAGTTGTCACAAGGAAATACGTGATGAACAAACTAATTGTGCAACCATGATAGCTGCAGAGACCTGAGTTTATTTAGCCTGAAACAACAAAGATTTTATGGAAGCTGGCAGAGTCTCAGGTCTCACAGGGCATGTAGTAGGATTCCTTGTTTGAGTCTAGAATAGTTCCACAAATAGGACTAGAGTATTTCTCAGCATGTCTAAGGAGCCAGCAAGGCAAATAGCTCTCAGATGTCCATCTGTGTGAGTGAGTTGTCTAGGGTGCCTCTATGGAGGACCAGGAATGAGAAGGATGGGTTGGGGCCTGATGAGGCCCTTGCCCAGTTGAAAAACGCTTCTCTGAGCCCATGGAAGATGACAGATCCAAATAAGCTGCTTTAATGAAATAGCTGAGTTGCAGGGATGTGAGTAGTGTCCCCTGGAGTCCCTAGCAAACTTGAGGACTCCAGGGGCCACAGTGCTGGCACCTTGCAGGTTGCAGCCTTAGGATCATCAGGAGAAAGGACATTAGGATACTCATGGAGGCATTGGCAGGACAGACAGCCTCAGCTGGAAGAATAAACAGGAGGGGTAACAAGGTCTGGAGCAAGAGAGGAAGAATACGGCATGAGTCAGGCATATGAGGAGTGAACCTGCATACGGAAGATCTCTCTCTGTTTCTGTGTCTCTCTATCTTTTAAATGAAATGAACATGAATCAGATTTTTAAAAATCCCCTGGAGTGAAATACCTGGCTGTGACTTAGAGGGGCCTAGCCTGTGTTACTCAAGTGGGGCCAGGTTCAAGGTAAGGCACTGGGTTGCTGTGATTCCCAGGCCAATGCAGCCAGACAGACTCAGCTTACAGAGTGCGAATGGAGACACGTGTTGAACTGGGGACAAAGTGTGGTGGCAAGATGTTGGCAGTTAGAAAGTTCTCATGGTATCTTAGAGACAGGCTGTTACAGGGGTGATGGGAGACCCAAGTGTACAGGCTGAATGTCTGGGCCCTCCCTAAAAGTGGTAACCCTAACCCCGAGGTGGTGTTATCAGGAGCTGGGGCTTTGGGGGAGATGATGAGGTCATGCGAGTAGAATCCTCATGAAAGAGGCCCACGGGAGCTCTTTGCCCCTTCCACCATGGGAAGTTACAGCAAGACACAGGCCCTTAGCAGACACCGATCCCTCTTGACCTTGGACTTGCCAGCCTCTAGAACTGTGAGAAATACGTTTCTGCTGCTGCTGAGCTCTCTGGTGCACGGTGTTCAGTTCCAGCAGCCTGAGCTGAGAGTGTCCTGAAAGGCCTGGCTGAGGAAGGAGCCTCTGGAGGTTAGGCAGAAGGGGAGCAGAATCCCGAGGTTCACCTGGCCCAGGTGTGTAGCCAGTGTCTTAAAACTTGCATCGGCAGGAGAACTCTCAAGAGGACAATTTATGGATGTGAAGTAAATCAGACTATAGAGAGGGAAAGAGAGGTGGGGGGTGGGGTGGGGTGGGGACAGAAAAAAAAGGGCCCTGGAGTGCAGGGTGATGCCCCAGCAGTTTCTTTTCCCTGGTAGGAAATAGGAATTAGATGTTGTTTTATAAACCACACTTCCTAATTTTCTATAATAAACTGTTTTTAAAAAGTTCTATTTATTTATTTATTTGGAAAGTACAGTGACAATGAGAGAGGGAGAAAAAGAGACAAAGAGATCTTCTGTTCACTAGTTTACTCCCCAAATTCTCACAACAAGCAGGACTGGGCCAGGCTGAAGCCCGGAGCCAGGAACTTCCAGGACTCCCATGTGGGTGGCAGGAACCCAAGTACTTGGGCCATCAGCTGCTGCTTCCCGGGATGCACATTAGCAGGAAGCTGGATCAGAAGTGGAGGTGGGACTCCATCCCAGGCACTCTGATAAAGGATGCAGGCACCCCATAAGCGGTGGCTTAACCTGCTGTGCCACAGCACCCACATAACATTTATTACTTTCGTAATTTAAAACTGTAAAGCTATTTTCAAAGCTAAAACAATCCATTGTTTCGCTTTTAGAGTCAGTTCATAGGTCATGTCCTTAGAATTTTTTTTTTTTACTCTGGACTTCACAGATTTCCTTCTAGCTAGTCTTGCATGTTCTTAAGTAATTGTGGATCAGTTCAGAGGTACCTGCTCCCCAAGGTAGGTTTATGCTGTCTCCCTAACCAGCCTGTGAACTCCCTGTAGTCAGCTTGTCTCAGTCCACAAATCTTTCCTGTTCATCAGTAGGTGCTCCATAAATGCCTGTCCCCTGAGGAGAGACCCTTTTAGCAAACTGTGAGGAAGCAGAATTGGGCACCTCAGGAGTAGCCATTGAAACCCTGTTTGAATGTGGCCTACAGCTGTGGTACCTTTTCCATAGATCTTGAAAGCTGACTTGTTTTTAAATCCATCACAAAATCCCCACTGCTAGCTGAAGTCCCATGGATGCTGTTACCTGTCAGGTCCTAGCCCTAAGAGACTATACCTCAAGGGATTCTGCCACTTAATCAGAAGGACTTAATCTTCTACTAATTAGGGTAGGACACCAAAAAAAAAGTGTGGCAGGCTTGATGCCTATGCAGTTTAGGCCTGAGGAAATGCCAGGGCAGTGGGTAACTCACACCAGGTGTTACTCACAGACTTCAAACCTGCCAGATGCGCAACTCCTAGGAATTCAAGTCCCACCTCCACCTGCCCACGCGAGGCTGTTTGTCTCTCACGCCTTCTCTCCTTCTGCCCTGCTGGCACAAATCTCTCTCTCAGTTTCTTGGTCAATCCTTTGAATGAGCTATGGTTTTATAGATCTGTATATTTCAGTTAAATCCTACTCCCTTTAAGAACATTGAACTTGGAGAGGTTTCCCTCCATCTCCAGGTCTTTGTCTTTCTGATAAAAGCATAAGGAGAAACAACAAGCAATCACGAACCAAAGAGACAAACTGCAAAACCCAGACCTGAGTCTCTCACACTGAACTGGTTTCATTCTGTAACAACATGAAACATCCCAAACAGCTGGAGCCCAGGGTGACATGCAGACAGACAACTTATTCACATTAATAACAGTCTAGAGGAAGTTATGGTGACGAGTCAGGGATTAACACTGCTAACTCCTCCTATGAATGTCTGATCTGTTAGCACCACTGGGTTTAGTGGGATGCCTCAGCCTCTGTCACTGTCATCCTGTTGCCCATATGGTACCATCAGAGATCGATGACTGACAAAAACAAAGGCCAAAAACCGCGGAGTTCCAGCAGAGAGGAAGGAAACAGGCTTCCTGCCGCCTGAAGCTGCTCACCAAGAGCAAAGGAATTCTGACAAGTGAGGGCGGTTCTCAGAGATGGGCCCAAGGTTGCTTTTGTTTCCTACTAGCCTTGGGCTGGCCCAGCTTTTAGGACACTGTGACCCAGAGTGACTAAAGGGAATTAACTGTGGCCTCCCCCGGGTTCCCACCAGGCCAGGAGAGAAACACTCATCTGTCCCCACGGGGAAGATCGCTGAGTCATGAGATCTGTGGTTTGCCTCCTGTGCTTCCAGAAGCCAGTCAAGGCCAGCTAGCTGGAGGCTTCCCCCAGGGACTCCGAGGGACAGTCCAGCTGCGCTCTGGAGCTCCAGAGACACTGGCCTTGCCCGTGTGCCCCAGAGCAACTCTGAGTCCTGGAGTAGTTCCCGGCGCTGCTCGTGCTTCTCCCAGGGTTCTCAGGACCCGTGAACTGAGGCTGGCTCTGGGGTCTTCTTTTTCTTCCTCCACAGTAGGCTCCGTGTTGCTATCGTTTCACCCCCTCTGTTTGCCCAGGCTTCTCTTTCCTCTGGACCAGAACTGAACACGGTTTCCATAGCATGGGGCAATTCCCAGTCATTGGTGATGACTACTTGAACCCCCTGTGGAGAAAGATTTTGAGTTCAGAAAGAGAGTGTGGTTATCCATTAATAATGATGGGTGGGGCTGGTGCTGCGGCATAGCAGGTAAAGCCGCTGTCTGCAGAGCCGGCATCCCATATGGGCGCCGGTTTGAGTCCTGGCTGCTCCACTTCTGACCTAGCTCTCTGCTGTGGCCTGGGAGAGCAGTGGAAGATGGCCCAAGTCCTCAGGCCCCTGCACCCGCATGGGAGACCCAGAGGAAGCTCCTGACTCCTGGCTATGGATCAGCCCAGCTCTGGCCATTGAGGCCATCTGGGGAGTGAACTAGCAGATGGAAGACCCGTCTCACTCTGCCTCTCCTTCTTTGTGTAACTCTGACTTTCAAATAAATAAATAAATCTTTAAAAAAAAAAAAAAACAGTGGTGGATACAGGTGCGAAGCTGCAGCTTGCATTCTGTATATTTGGTGATTTTGACCTGGACTATTACATCAGCCTTCTAAGTGCCATACCTATCTCTAGTTCTTTCCAAAAAACAAACTGGTCCTCTAGAAGCCTTTGAAAATAATCTTGTCTGAAAATTTACACATCTCTGAATGATCACACACATAATGTACATTCATACAGGTATAATTCACACAGTTACATCCATGTGCATGGCTGTACATGTGTGTATCTTCTGTCACTTTCTCCCCAGCAGCCTCTACCTGTTTGTCCCCTTCCCTTTGCTGTGAGAGTCTTGCAAACTTGTATCAACCCAACCATTTTCCTTCTTCCTTCCCAGGCAAGGCTTCCTGGCAGTGGCCAGAGGAGTTCACGCTCGTGAAGCCTGGCTTCTGAACAATCTGGGCCTCTGTCCTCAGCTGGGTCCTCAGTGTGGCGATCCCATCACAGCCCCCATCAGCGTCTTGTCCTCCTGCCTGCTTTCGCCCAGTTGCCACCCTAGACCTTCACGTCTGCCCCCTCCCAACCATCACATTGTCTCTACAGGTGACAAGGCCTTCTTAGTCTCACAGCTACTGTCACAAAATGCCGTAGACTGGGTGGCTTAAATGACAGATATTGATTTCCCCTTTTCTGGATGCTGAGAAGTCCAAGATCAAAGGCCCGTTTCCGGGCAAGGGCTCTCTCCCGGGCTGAGTCCTCACATGGCAGGGTAGGAGAGGGCTCTGGAGTCTTCCTCTCCTTCTAAGAGCCCCAGTGCCATCACTGGGCACCACTCTATGATCTCACCAAAGCCTGAGCACCTCCCAAAGGTCCCACCTCCAAAGATCATCAGGTTGTGAAATGAAGTTTCAACTTAGGCACATGGGCGGGGGTGGCAGGACATTCAGCCCATAGCAGCTTCTGTTTCATGAACTGCTTCAACTCCTGCCCTCAGAACTGCAGGGTCTCCCACAGCCACACTCATTTTCCAGCCATTCCCTCTATTTTCTTTCTTTTTAAAGGATTTATTTATTTATGTGAAAGGCAGAGATACATAGAGAAAGGGAGAGACACACACACAGAGAGAAATCTCCCGTCTGCTGGTTCATTCCCCAAATGGCCACAACTGCTGGAGCTGGGCCATGCTGAAGCCAGGAGCCTGATAGGTGGCAGGGGCCCCGGTATATCTTCTGCTGCTTTCCCAGGTGTATTAGCAGGGAGCTGGATTGGAAATGGAGCAGCCAGGACTTGAAGCAGGGCAGGGAGGGTCTTAACCTGCTGCACCAAAATATTGAGCCCCTCTTCCCTCTATTTTCTTTCTTTCTTCCTTCCTTCCTCCCTTCCTCCCTTTCTCTCTTTTTCTTTCTTAAAGATTTATTTATTTATTTGAAAGTCAGAGTTCCGCAGAGAGAGAAGGAGAGGTAGAGACAGAGAGGTCTTCCATCCATTGGTTCACTCCCTAATTGGCTGCAACAGCCGGAACTGCGCTGATCCAAAGCCAGGATCCAGGAGCTTCCTCTGTGTCTCCCACACAGGTGCAGGGGCCCAAGGACTTGGGCCATCTTCTACTGCTTTCCTAGGCCATAGCAGAGAGCTGGATCAGAAGTGGAGCAGCCAGGACTTGAACCGGCACCCATATTGGATGCTGGCACTGCAAGCCGCGGCTTTACCTGCTACACCACAGTGCCGGCCCCTCTTTCCTCTATTTTCAAAGGAAAAGCTGTATTCTCTCCTGCCCAAAGCCTCCTCTGCTGCTCTGGATCTAAACTCTGTTGAGTCCCTGCTGTCTCCGTTATTCCTTTCTCTTCTGCTTCCCCCACGTCAGGACCCTCCCCAGTAGCACGGGACCAGGCCAGAAATCTCCCTTCTTAAAGCGAACAAGCTCTCCCGGCCTGCCCGCCTGTGTCCCTTCCCCGTCTCACCTGTCACTGGCAGCAGTCCCTGTCACAGTGCTCCGCTTTCTGGAGCCCACGCTCTGGGTTCCCCTCTTTCCCCCTTGATTCATTCTCTGCAACCTGGACTCTTTGAAACCGGATCTGTTCCATCGCATAAGAACCCTGATGCACTGCAGTCCTTTCAGAGCCCTTACCAGGCGAGGAGTAACCCAAGGCCCAGGAGAAAGCTCACTCGCCAGATTCCTCGTCTGCACTCCTGCTTCTCTGGCATCCTCTTTAGCTCTGGCTGAAGAATGTGAAAAATGTACATTTCCTGTTTGAATAAGATACCTGTATTTACCTACAAATAGTGTCACAAAAAGAGCACCTAAATGCCTGCTACATGCCAGAAAGTACCTGCCCGCCCAGCTCAGCAACCTAGGGCATGCAAGGGACAAGACCTGGTCTCTGAGGACAGTACCCAGGGCTAAAGCAGAAGGCAAAAATAAACCAACCAACCAAACAAAAAACTCCTCTCAAACTCCTTTCTGAAATAGGGAACTCACCTAAGTGGGAGCTTTGGGCTTAGGCTTCCAACAAGGGTTTAAGGGTCCACGTTGGAGACTGGTGCTGTGGCATAGTGGATTAAGCCATGACCTGTGATGCCGGCATCCTGAATGGGCGCTTGTTCGTGTCCCAGTTGCTCCATTTTCAATCCGGCTCCCTGCTATGCACCTGGGAAAGCAGCCAAGGATGGCCCAAGTGCTTGGGCCCCTGCACCCACATGGGAGACCTGGAAGAAGCTCTGGGCTTGTGGCTTTGGCCCTGCCCAGCCTGGTCATTGCAACCATTTGGGGAGTGAACCAGCAAATGGAAGTTTCTCTCTCTCTCTCTGTCTCTCTAACTCTGTCTTTCAAATAAGTAACTAAATCTTTACCAAAAAAAAAAAAAAAAAAAAAAGTCAACACCGGACCCTCCCCAGTTGCCAGTTGGTTTGGCCAGGCCTGGTCACAGGTTCATCAGATGGAACTGTAGAGCTGAAACCAGCAGGGCTGTGCTTCCCAAGGCCTGCCTCTCTACGGGGCGCAGAGCTCAGATCCCAGACAGCCTCTCTACTCCATGAACGTTGGCACCTCGGGAAACCAGGTGGCAACCTGGAGCCTGGACTTCTTTCCCTGGGGCCCAGGCAGCCTAGAAAATGCACCACCCTTGGCAACTGAAGCGCAGAGGTAAACGACTGAGAAGCTCCGCAACCGGTTGGAGAAGTAGAAGTTCTGCTTCCTCTACAGAACGCGGGCTTTGGAATAATAATGTCTGCTTTGTGAACCATGGTCCAGTTTGGAGACCCCAGTGGCTGTGACCATTCATTTCCATAAACAGTTATTCTCTCAAGGTGCTTTCAAGCCAAGGAGACTCGAGTCTGCCCCGTGCCTGCCCTGGGAGTGATTTCGGATAATGCTGTGCTTCAGTGAGGCGGCTCCTGTGGGAGAATGTAGTCTGACCCAGTGCTCATTTCCCAAAGTGCTGAGTCACTTTTAGCCTTGCACTGCCTCCTCCGGGTGAATCTGAGGGAGTTGTCTACTGGGGCAGGGCAAATGCAGAGGACAGCAGGAGGGCTTCAGGAAGTTGGCATCAGGTTGAGATGCTCTTTCTACTTCTTCCCCTCCCTCTCTCCCCTCCTCCCTATTTTCCTCCCTGTGGGAAGCAACTGAGACTAGCCTAAGTTACTGGAATTAAGACTTATTCTATGCATCTGCTCTCCCACAATATGGCGCTGAGAAGGGAGTAACAACTTCTACGCAGCTGCCTCTCGCCAACTTGAGTGATGACCTGCAGGAGCTGATCCTGCTCCTGATTGGAGGAGAGCGGTGTACTCGGCGTGTGGGTAGCAGAGTTGGGATTGGTGGAAGAGGACTATAAAGGAGGAGAGAGACAACATGCACCGGGGGGGCGGAGCCAAGATGGCGGAATAGTGAGGGCGCGCACCGATAGTCCGGGAAAATTTAGTTTAATAAAAGGGGAGTTACGGTAGCCGCAGAAAATAGAACCAAAAAAAAATTGCAGGGGAAACCCTTCTGGATGGAGCAGCCGTGAATCGGAGGACCTACTGGGAGAACAAGGTCGCCCACCGTGCGGAAGCCAAGTCGTGGGACCGAGCCGCAGAAGCCCCAGGGTCTGCGCGACAGTGCTCCAAGGGGAGTGCATGCCACACAGACAACAGCGGGGAGACTTAGGACGCTCAGGGCTCCGAGTCCACACATCGGCGCTGGAAGGGGAGGTGAGCTCAATAACCCGAGACATTGGTGGGGAAACGGGGGTCAGAATCTAGAGGGGGGCCGGAAAGTGCAGCAAACTCACTACCAGAAAGAAGGAAAAAAAAAAGCTTCGGGGTTTCTCTTCCCCCTAACCTTGCAAAGGTTACAAGGCTGCAAGGCTTGAAGAATTCCCAAGAGACAAAGAACAGGCCTCCTCTCTGGATTTACATATCAATGGGGGAGAGTTAAGGAACTGAGTCACTACAATTCAGTAGCCTAGGCAACCCAGTGGGAGTCCAGAGGAGCCAAAGACTGGAAGCTAAATACCATCAATTCTGCACAGCCCTGCCCTGCGGTGTTACTTACCCCCTGAATAAATAAAATAAATAAATAAATAAAAAGAGAGAGATTTACCCCGCATAACCTGAGGGTGTCACCTTTGCACACCCTTAACCAGGAAGAACCAGGCAGAGCTCTCAGGCCGCACCCATCTCAGGCCTCCAAGGCTCCTCCAACAGCAGGCAGTCCACTTAACACGGACACAGTATAAAAAAAAAAAAGAAAAAAAAAACGCACAGTGACGCAAGAAGATGAGATAGAAGAAATGCAAGATACGGATTTCAAAAAATTTATGATAACAACATTTAGAAGTTTTCAAAAGCAAATCCTTGAACTACAGAAATCCTTAATGGACAAGATTGAAAATCTCTCTCGTGAAAATGAAATTTTAAGGAAGAGTCAAAATGAAACTCAGAAACTAGTAGAACAGGAAAGTGTAATAGTGAAGAGAAATCAAAATGAAATGAAGAGCTCAATAGATCAAATGACAAACACATTAGAAAGCCTTAAAAACAGAATGGGTGAAGCAGAAGAGAGAATATCGGACTTAGAAGATAGAGCACAGGAAAACATACAGTCAAACCAAAGAAAAGAAGAGGAAATTAGAAACCTAAAAAATATTGTTGGGAATCTACAGGATACTATTAAAAAAACCAACATTCGTGTTCTAGGAGTTCCTGAAGGCATGGAGAGAGAGAAAGGATTGGAAGGCCTTTTTAGTGAGATACTAGCAGAGAACTTTCCAGGTTTGGAGAAGGACAGAGATATCCTAGTACAGGAAGCTCATAGAACCCCCAATAAACATGACCAAAAGAGATCCTCACCACGACACGTGGTAATTAAACTTACCACAGTGAAACATAAAGAAAAGATCCTAAAATGTGCAAGAGAGAATCGTCAGATTACTCTCAGAGGATCTCCAATCAGACTCACAGCTGACTTCTCATCAGAAACCCTACAAGCTAGGAGGGAATGGCGAGACATAGCACAGGTGCTAAGAGAGAAAAATTGCCAGCCCAGAATATTATATCCTGCCAAGCTCTCATTTGTGAATGAAGGTGAAATAAAGACCTTTCATAGCAACAGAAATTGAAAGACTTTGTGGCCACTCGTCCGGCCCTGCAAAAGATACTTAAAGATGTGCTACACTCAGAAACACAGAAACACGGCCATCAATATGAAAGAAGGGAAAGGAAGAACACCTACCAGTAAAAGAGCATGGGAAGCTCAAAGCATATACTAGAAAATATTTCCGGGAAAATGGCAGGGCAAAGTCACTACGTATCAATAGTCACATTGAACATTAATGGTCTGAATTCTTCAGTTAAAAGACACCGTTTGGCTGACTGGCTCACAGAACACAACCCAACTATTTGTTACCTACAAGAAACACATCTCTCTAACAAAGAGGCATGCAGACTGAAAGTGAAAGGTTGGAAAAAGATATTCCATGCCAACAGAAACCAAAAAAAAGCAGGTGTAGCCATATTAATATCAGACGAAATAAACTTTAATACAAAAACTGTTAAGAGAGACAAAGAGGGACACTATATAATGATTAAGGGTTCAATTCAACAGGAAGATGTAACTATTATAAATGTATATGCACCTAATTACAGGGTACCGGTCTATTTAAAAGATATGTTAAGGGACTTAAAGGGAGATTTAGATTCCAATACAATAGTACTGGGGGACTTCAATACTCCACTCTCAGAAATAGACAGATCATCCGGACAGAAGATCAACAAGGAAACAGCAGATTTAATTGACACTATTGCCCAAATGGATCTAACAGATATCTACAGAACTTTCAACCCTACATCTACAGACTTCACATTCTTCTCAGCAGCGCATGGAACCTTCTCTAGGATTGATCACATACTAGGCCATAAAGCAAGTCTCAGCAAATTTCAAAGAATTAGAATCATACCATGCAGCTTCTCAGACCACAGCGGGATGAAGCTGGAAATTAGCAACTCAGGAAACCCCAGAAAGTATGCAAACACATGGAGACTGAACAACATGCTCCTGAATGAACACTGGGTCATTCAAGAAATCAAAAGAGAAATCAAAAACTTTCTGGAAGTAAATGAAGACAACAACACAACATATCAAAACTTATGGGATACAGCAAAAGCAGTATTGAGAGGCAAATTTATAGCAATAGGTGCCTATATCAAGAAATTGGAAAGGTACCAAATAAATGAGCTTTCAGCGCACCTCAAGGACCTAGAAAAACTGCAGCAAACCAAACCCAAATCTAGTAGGAGAAGAGAAATAATTAAAACCAGAGAAGAAATTAACAGGATTGAATCCAAAAAAACATTACAAAAAATCAGCCAAGCGAGAAGCTGGTTTTTTGAAAAAATAAACAAAATTGACACCCCATTGGCCCAACTAACTAAAAAAAGAAGAGAAAAGACCCAAATCAATAAAATCAGAGATGAAAAAGGAAACGTAACAACAGACACCACAGAAATAAAAAGAATCATCAGAAATTACTACAAGGACCTGTATGCCAGCAAACAGGAAAACCTATCAGAAATGGATAGATTCCTGGACACATGCAATCTACCAAAATTGAACCATGAAGACATCGAAAACCTAAATAGACCCATAACTGAAACAGAAATTGAAACAGTAATAAAGGCCCTCCCAACAAAGAAAAGCCCAGGACCAGATGGATTCACTGCTGAATTCTACCAGACATTTAAAGAAGAACTAATCCCATTTCTTCTCAAACTATTCAGAACAATCGAAAAAGAGGGAATCCTCCCAAATTCTTTCTATGAAGCCAGCATCACCTTAATCCCTAAGCCAGAGAAAGATGCAGCACTGAAAGAAAATTACAGACCAATATCCCTGATGAACATAGATGCAAAAATCCTCAATAAAATTCTGGCCAATAGAATACAACAACACATCAGGAAAATCATCCACCCAGACCAAGTGGGATTCATCCCTGGTATGCAGGGATGGTTCAACATTCACAAATCAATCAATGTGATTCACCACATTAACAGACTGCAGAAGAAAAACCATATGGTTATCTCAATTGATGCAGAGAAAGCATTTGATAAAATTCAACACCCTTTCATGATGAAAACTCTAAGCAAATTGGGTATAGAAGGAACATTCCTCAATATAATCAAAGCAATTTATAAAAAACCCACAGCCAGCATCCTATTGAATGGGGAAAAGTTGGAAGCATTTCCACTGAAATCTGGCACCAGGCAGGGATGCCCACTCTCACCACTGCTATTTAACATAGTTCTGGAAGTTTTAGCCAGAGCCATCAGACAAGAAAAAGAAATCAAAGGAATACAAATCAAGAAGGAAGAAGTCAAACTGTCCCTCTTTGCAGACGATATGATTCTGTACTTAGAGGATCCAAAGAACTCTACTAAGAGACTATTGGAACTCATAGAGGAGTTTGGCAAAGTGGCAGGATATAAAATCAATGCACAAAAATCAACAGCCTTTGTATACACAAGCAATGCCATGACTGAGAAAGAACTTCTAAGATCAATGCCATTCACAATAGCTACAAAAACAATCAAATACCTTGGAATAAACTTAACCAAGGACGTTAAAGATCTCTACGATGAAAATTACAAAACCTTAAAGAAAGAAATAGAAGAGGATACCAAAAAATGGAAAAATCTTCCATGCTCATGGATTGGAAGAATCAACATCATCAAAATGTCCATTCTCCCAAAAGCAATTTATAGATTCAATGCAATCCCAATCAAGATACCAAAGACATTCTTCTCAGATCTAGAAAAAATGATGCTGAAATTCATATGGAGGCACAAGAGACCTCGAATAGCTAAAGCAATCTTGTACAACAAAAACAAAGCCGGAGGCATCACAATACCAGACTTCAGGACATACTACAGGGCAGTTGTAATCAAAACAGCATGGTACTGGTACAGAAACAGATGGATAGACCAATGGAACAGAATTGAAACACCAGAAATCAACCCAAACATCTACAGCCAACTTATATTTGATCAAGGATCTAAAACTAATTCCTGGAGCAAGGACAGTCTATTCAATAAATAGTGCTGGGAAAACTGGATTTCCACGTGCAGAAGCATGAAGCAAGACCCCTACCTTACACCTTACACAAAAATCCACTCAACGTGGATTAAAGAACTAAATCTACATCCTGACACCATTAAGTTATTAGAGAACATTGGAGAAACCCTTCAAGATATTGGCACAGGCAAAGAATTTCTGGAAAAGACCCGGGAGGCACAGACAGTCAAAGCCAAAATCAACTATTGGGATTGCATCAAATTGAGAAGTTTCTGTACTGCAAAAGAAACAGTCAGGAGAGTGAAGAGACAACCGACAGAATGGGAAAAAATATTTGCAAACTATGCAACAGATAAAGGGTTAATAACCAGAATCTACAAAGAGATCAAGAAACTCCACAAAAACAAAACCAACAACCCACTTAAGAGATGGGCCAAGGACTTCAATAGACATTTTTCAAAAGAGGAAATCCAAATGGCCAACAGGCACATGAAAAAATGTTCAAGGTCACTAGCAATCAGGGAAATGCAAATCAAAAGCACAATGAGGTTTCACCTCACCCCGGTTAGAATGGCTCACATACAGAAATCTACCAACAACAGATGCTGGCGAGGATGTGGGGAAAAAGGGACACTAACCCACTGTTGGTGGGAATGCAAACTGGTCAAGCCACTATGGAAATCAGTCTGGAGATTCCTCAGAAACCTGAATATAACCCTACCGTTCGACCCAGCCATCCCACTCCTTGGAATTTACCCAAAGGAGTTTAAATTGATAAAGAAAAAAGCGGTCTGCACCCTAATGTTTATTGCAGCACAATTCACAATAGCCAAGACCTGGAACCAACCTAAATGCCCATCAATGGTAAACTGGATAAAGAAATTATGGGATATGTATTCTTTAGAATACTATACCGCGGTAAGAAACAACGAAATCCAGTCATTTGCAACAAAATGGAGGAATCTGGAACACATCATGCTGAGTGAAGTAAGCCAGTCCCAAAGGGACAAATACCATATGTTCTCCCTGATCGGTGACAACTGACTGAACACCAAAAAGGAAACCTCCTGAAGTGAAATGGACACTATGGGAAATGGTGACTTGATCAGCATAGCCCTGACTGCTAATGGACAACTTAATATATTATCCCTCATAGTATTTTTTTTGTCTGTTCTACTTAATATGACTGGTTTGATTCTGTAATTATCACACAGTTATTCTTAAGTGTTGAAAATTAACTGAAATGTGATCCCTGTTAAACATAAAAGTGGGAATAAGAGAGGGAAGAGATGTATAATTTGGGGCATGCTCGGGCTGACTTGCCCCAATTGGTAGAGTTGGAAACATACCAGGGGATTCCAATTCAATCCCATCAAGGTGGCATGTGCCAATGCCATCTCACTATTCCAAGTGATCAATTTCAGTTCACAATTGATCATAATGAAAGGACTAAGAGTCAAAGGGAGCACATAAACAAGTCTAGTATCTGCTAACACTAACCGATAGAATAAATAAAGGGGAGAGTGATCCAACATGGGAAGTGAGATACTCAGCAGACTCATAGAATGGCGGATGTCCTAAATCGCACTCTGGCCTCAGAATCAGCCCTAAAGGCACTCGGATCTGGCTGAAAAGCCCATGAGAGTATTTCAGGCATGGAAAGCCAAGACACTCTGGCAAAAAGATCTCTGTGAGTGAGATCCCAGTGGAAAGAACAGGTCTTCAAAGAGGGAGGTGCCTTTCTCTGAAGGGAGGAGAGAACCTCCACTTTGACTATGACCGTGTCTAAACAAGATAAGAGTCGGAGAACTCAAGGGGCTTCCATAGCCTTGGAAACTCATGACTGGTGCATAGGGAGATTACTGATGCCATAAACAGGAGTGTCAATTTGTAAAGTCAACAACAGGAGTCACTGTGCACTTACTCCTCATGTAGGATCTCTGTCCTTAATGTGCTGTACACTGAGGCTTAATGCTATAACGAGTACTCAAACAGTATATTTCACTTTGTGTTTCTATGGGGGTGCAAACGATTGAAATCTTTACTTAATGTACACTAAACTGATCTTCTGTAAAAAAAAAAAAAAAAAAAAAGAAATTATCAATTCCCAACTTGACTCTCACTGGGATTAAACATGACAATAGGTCTGATCTGATTTCATCATCATTTAAAAAAAATCATCTATTATTTTTCACTTTATGTTTCTGTGTGGGAGCAAACTGTTGAAATCCTTACTTAAGTTATACTAAGCTGATCTTCTGTATATTAAGATAATCGAAAATGAATCTTGATGTGAATGGAAGGGGAGAGGGAGTGGGAAAGGGGAGGGTTGTGGGTGGGAGGGACGGTATGGGGGGGGAAGCCATTGTAACCCATGAGTCGTACTTTGGAAATTTATATTCATTAAATAAAAGATAAAAAAAAAAAACGGCCGGCGCCGTGGCTCAATAGGCTAATCCTCCACCTTGCGGAGCCGGCACACCGGGTTCTAGTCCCGGTCGGGGCGCCGGATTCTATCCCGGTTGCCCCTCTTCCAGGCCAGCTCTCTGCTATGGCCAGGGAGTGCAGTGGAGGACGGCCCAGGTGCTTGGGCCCTGCACCCCATGGGAGACCAGGAAAAGCACCTGGCTCCTGGCTCCTGCCATCGGATCAGTGCAGTGCGCCGGCTGCAGCGGCGGCCATTGGAGGGTGAACCAACGGCAAAGGAAGACCTTTCTCTCTCTGTCTCTCTCTCTCACTGTCCACTCTGCCTGTCAAAAAAATAAATAAAAATCCTCATTAAAAAAAAAAAAAAAAAAAAAAAAGATTAAAAAAAAAAAAAAACATGCACCAGGAACATCTATCTGAAGGAACACCTGTGCAGCCCCCGAGAGAGCTGGCCGGCGGTGTGCCGCTCCCCCGCGGAAGTTGGGAAAGTGGCAGGGGGAACCGCCCTTCCATGGAGGTGGAAGGGTCGGTAGCCAACCCGGGAAGAACCAGCAGCAAACCCGGGGAGGGCCGAGCAGACAAAAGAACAGTGCAGGGTCCTGTGTCGTTCCTCCGCGAAGAGGGGGAGTGACATAATGGTGCCGTGACTTGGATAGGAAGCCTAGGCAGGGTTTAGTGTCGCTCCTCCATGAAGAGTGGAGGGACACCTCCCTTTCTCCCTTCCTTTCTTCCTCATTTCTTTTCTAAGGAAGAGCCCTGGGAAGTAAGACTTCTCTTGTTAGGCAGAAGATCAGCAGCAGTAGTAGCCTCCTTGTAGTTTCCTCAGCATGAATGTGGAGGGGTCTCCTTTTTCTATGCTTTCCACCCAGACTCCTCACTTCCTGGCCCCCTGAGGAGTGATGCCCTGCAAAAGGGAATGGGAAGAAAGGTGTGTGGGAAGGCCACTGACCCTAAATGACTCTGACCAAAGACCAGATTATTTGGCTTCATCTGGATGGAACTTTTTTCTTACGTTTCTTTTTCCCTTTGACATTGGTTTTCATTACCCATTGTTTCCTGATGTGGACGAAAACTGCACACCATGAGTATTATGTTTTAACTGGGGCCAGCAGTATTCCAACAATTGGGAATTTAACTGATGTATTTCCAGAAATTCAATTTGCTGGAAAGAAAAAAATCTTTTGTTCTAATTTTTCATATGTTGAAAGAGGAGGCCAGGGAAAGCCATTTGTGTTCCAAATAAAACATGTTCAAATATGGTCGGATAGTGGACCACAACCCAGTTCTACTCTTTCCCTTTCTACATTTTATGAGGACCCTAGTAGGTGTTCCCATGGACCCGACACTTGTTACAAATATCACCCTTGGCATTCTTACCGTTCTTGTTAATTCTTGTTAAGTGGTTTGAGACAGAAGAACCACTCTTTCACACAGAACTTCCAGGAAGAATGATTTTAAAGAGTCATGCATATCCATTAGGAGCAGAACCAGCATATATGTGATACATTATCATATATTCTCCATTTGTGAACATGCAGACATCAAACGGGAATGAATTTGACTGCTACAAATTTAGGAAACAAATTAAAATCCCCATTTTATATTAAAATTCTAAATAATTAATCAGCTATTTGCCTCATCAATTGAACAAATAAAGAAAGTGGTGGCACAGTGGGTTAAACTGCTGCTTGCGACATCAGCCTCCCATGTCAGAGTGCTGGTTCGAGTCCTAGCTGCTCTGCTTCAATCTAGCTCCCTGCTGATGTGCCCGGTGGGGAGAGCAGCAGAGGATGACCCAAGCTGGGGTCCCTGCTATTCAGGCGGGAGACCAGGATCGAGCTCCTGGGTCCTGGCTTTGGTTTGACTCAGACAGACCTGGCTATTGCACCCATTTGGGAAGTGAGCCAGTGGATGGAAGCTCTTCCCCTCCTTCCATTCTGCCTTTTAAATAAATAAATCTTTTCTTTAATAAAGTTGCCTTTTATAAGGATCATACAGTTTAGGTCTCAGGCGAGTCGTTGCCTTGGTCGGACGTGGATGTACAGTTGCTGTACCCACTCTTCATGCTCTGGTTTTCTCCCTGTCCACCGCGCACCAGCAGGATGGCTCACAAGCAGGCTTAAGACTCGGACAAGTGCTTGGATGAGCACTACGAGGATGGGCATGTCGTGTTATCCAAGGAACCCTCCAAAGAGATACCCAGAACCCACCTGCCATCTGAGGAGGAGGGGGGAGACCTGTGTCCCGCAGTCTAGGGTCATTTCCTGCCTGATTCAGGAGCCGGAGCCGCACGTCCTTCTCCTGAGACGACCTCTTCCAAAAGATGGACAAAAATGAAGTGTGTCTGGAGATCACCAATCCTTTTTCAAATTTAATGCATTTGTGTATAGAAGGTAGCAGTCAGTGAATACTTGAGAAATGTGCAAGTCACTCGTCCACACCCGGGTGTGAGCTGTATTCTCCACAGCAGCAGAGCTCGGTTGAGTGCAACAGTGAGTAGGTTACTGTAGAGGGTTGAAGAGAAAATTTCCTCCAGTCAGTTTTTCTCTAGATGCAAGTGCCTGTTTGATTTTCTCTGTTGCTTTTGTTAAATAAAGCTTGTATGTTACATTTTAAAAATATTAAAAATCATGATTTTTGTCTTTTTTTCATATCTTTTTTTATTTGACAGGTAGAGTTATAGGCAGTAGACAGAGAGAGACAGAGAGAAAGGTCTTCCTTCTGTTGGTTCACTCCCCAAATGGCCGCTACGGCTGGTGCTTCTTCCTGGTCTCCCATGCGGATGCAGGGGCCCAAGCACTTGGGCCATCGTCCACTGCCTTCCCAGGCCACAGCAGAGATCTGGACTGAAAGAGGAGCAGCGGGGACTAGAACCTGGTGCCCATATGGGATGCCAGAGCCACAGGTGGAGGATTAACCTAAGTGAGCCACAGCACCGGCCCCTCCATATCATTTTTTAAAAGTTATTGTAGGGCCTGGTGTTGTGGCATGGTGAGTAAAGCTGCCACCTGCGACACCAGCATCCTATAAGGGTGCTGGTTCGTGTCCCAGTTGCTTCTCTTCTGATTCTCTGCTAATGGCCTGGGAAAAGTAGCAGAAGATGGCCCAAATGTTTGGGCCTCTGCTATCCATATGGGAGACTTGGGTAAAGGTCCTAGCTCCTGGCGTCAGCCTGGCCCAGCACTGTCCATTGCAGCCATTTTGGTAGTGAACTGCAGATGGAAGATCTCTCTCTGTATCTCCCTCTCTGTAACTGTATCCAAGATTTTAAAATTGATCTTAGCTAATATATTTGCAGCTATTTTATATTTTTGTCATTTTTATTGTCCTTGGTACTTGGAATGTACTATTGATAATTAGAGTATGCTTTAAATTGAAATACAGGAATTTGCAGTTGACTAGTTGACTAGATGTTTTATGTCAATCTCAACTCCACACTATTGCATAGACTCTAGATATTGTGTCTTAAATGCTGGTGGGGGAGGGGAGGATTGGAAGGTGAAAATAACTTGCTGTGTGTTCACTGCCCCTAAATAGTCAAAGGTAAATTCACACTGACCTGATCAAACTGTGAATGTTTAAAATATGCTTGGTGGGGGCCAGCACTTTGGTATGGCAGGTTAAAGCCCTGGCCTATAGTGCTAGCATCCCATGTGGGCACTAGTTTGAGTCCCGGCTGCTCCACTTCCTCCTATCCAGCTCTTCTATGGTCTGAGAAAGCAGTAGAAGATGGTCCAGGTCCTGGGGCCCCTGCACCCGCGTGGGAGACCTGGAAGAAGCTCCTGGCTCCTGGCTTTGTATCAGCTCAGCTCTGGCCATTGCAGTCATTTGGGGAGTGAACCAGGAAATGGAAGACCTCTCTCTCTCTCTCTGTCTCTACCTCTCTCTGTAACTCTTTCAAATAAATAAAATAACTATTTTTTAAAAAATATGCCTGGTTCAAATTTTTCCAATCTTTGAAACATTTATGAATGCAAAATTAACATACACAACTTTAAAAGATGGTTCAACTCAGCTCCTTGTGGGAGAATTCATAAACCTGTTCATCATCTAATCAGAACTTCTTTCTTTAAGAACTCGCGAAATACTTCTGGCCTATTCATTCTTAGCATACCTTTTTTTTCCCCCAGAATCAGGGTATAAGTCATGTCTGTACATTTTGGTATTAGGCAAACCAGGTAGGGGAGACTGAGTGACATCTGCAACAAGAACTGCCTGATCCTTGTCATTGGTTACACACCGTTCATATGACATAAACAGACTCAGTGTTGCCCCTTTGGGCTTAAGTTACAGCACTCAAGGCAGAGAGGGTCTTGAGGGGAGCCTGCTATGACTGTAAATGGATCTGAGTAACTCCTGTCTTGGCTCTTACTAACTTCTTCAGTCCTATTTTTGCTTGTAGGGCTTATTAGAATAAAGAACTGACCCCTAGCTCCTTGATTGACCTGCCAACCTCTTTGCTATATTGACTGCTATACAAATAGAAGAGATCTATGGCTGTGAGTCGCACCTGTACAGAGGCAGCCTCACACATACAGCTGGAACACACAAGCTGGACCTGCGACACTGGGTGCTGGGGCTCTTCAAGAGCATGGGCAGGTCGATGGCAGCTGACTCACTGGCCTCCCAGGGCTTCTGAGATTGTAGCTACCATAATCAAGTGGGCCAGCAGCTGCCCAGCCTTCATCTTCTCACCCCGCACCTTTGGGGGCTCACATGTGAAGCAGAGCAAATGCTATCTCTTCCCTTCTGTCACAGAAAGAATATTTTTGCAGTTTGATATTCCAAAGTTTTGAAAGTTATCCATGGAAAAAACGTTCTTAAACTTATTTTATGATTTAATTATTTTATTTTAAATTACTTGGGGCTTTAGAACTATTAAAGATCTCAATCTGGCTTCACATGAAGCAATCAAAGAGATATGGTTGAAGAAGGAATCAACTGGTTAACCCATCAGTAGGTTTTTGGTGAGCCCTGTGGCAGGTGTGGTGATAACATAGAAATCATGTCCTGCTCCCAAGTATTTGACTTGTTGAGCCATATAGGTTATCTGGATGAGGGTAGAGAAAGAGAGGAGCTTTTATAAACCTATACAAGGTATGAGAAATAATGTCAAGAGATGGATATGAATGAAAACAGACATGAATGAAAGAAACCAATGTTGATAATGTGGCAAATCTGGGCCAAAGTAAAGAAGGATTCACTGTAAGGTGGAGACAAAAACAGGATAACTCCAGGTCTGTATCGGACCTATGCTCAGCTGAGAACAGAGAGCAGTGGAAGGAAACGCCACACTTCAGCTCTCATGGCAATCAGTTACTGTCTATGCGTGATGGTGATGGTTAATTTTGTATGTCATACTGGCTAGGTTGTGGTGCCCAGTTGTTCAGTTAGAAACTGGCACAGATATTGCAGTGAAGGTATTTTTAGATGTTATTAACACTTAAATTAATAGATTTGGAGTAAAGCAGATTACCTTTCATAATCAGTGTGGGTAGTTAAGTCTCATCTGATTAAACAAAGACATTGAGAGAAGACAGAGGTCCCCTGAAAAGGGAGGCATTCTGCCTCCATACTGCTCCAGACTCTAGTGTGCAACACCAAACCTTCCCTGGGTCTCCAGCTTGCCTTGCAGATTCGGACTTGCAGGCCTCCACAATTGGCCTGAGCCAGTTCCTTAAAATCAGTCTCTCTTCCCTACATACATCGGTTCTGTTTCTCTGAAGAACCTGAATAATTTTGGGGGATGGGGAGTTAGGCATCAAACAAATGAGGTTGGATATTTTTGAAATATTTATTGGTGTTTCATTTCCTTTTATTTCTTTTCCTTACCAAGGCTGCTAGGTACTCATTGCTTTAAGGTAGACAGAACAGAAAGGAGAGTCTTTCTGAATTTTATTTCCCAAAGCTTAAAAGCCCTTAGGGGACTGTAAGGACTCCAGTCAGCACCAAAATATTTGGGAGATGCAGGGTTAGAGAACAGGATTCCCCTTTGAATTAGTCAGCCTTTAATAGCTGAAAAGATTTACTTAGGGAGGAAGCTTATAGTTTTGAAGGTTCGTGGTTCAGCATTGGGTGGCCCCGTTAGTCTGGTGTCTGATGAGGATGGTGGAACATGTGCAGAGGTAAGATCCCATCGTGAGCCAGGAAGGAGAGAGACACAGGGAGAACCCTTTTCTCTACCCTGTATGTGATCTCTCTTTATAAAACCATCATGGCTCCATCATGGGGATCCATCTTTGCAACTTAATCTAGTCCAATCACTTTCTAAAGGCTCTACTTTCAGATACCATAATTGGATCAAGCCTTCACCCTAATCCATCAACCACTAATGTTAATTCATTAACCACTAACTTAAGACTCTGGGATTTAAATGTCTGCGTGAGTTGGGGGAGCTAAATCCGATTCTAACAGAAATGCCCTTGAGCTAAAAAAAAATGCCTCAAGTGTGTGGGAGGGGGAGGTGGAAGGCACATGAAGGGAACAGAGAGATTGTTGATCCTGAAGAGCGGTTGGGGAGGATCTGGTGAGGGCTCTAGGTTGGGAATGGCTGTGCAATGAGTCTGGACAAAAAGCCCTTAAACAGCCAGGCAGAGCCTTCTGGTTCCCAACAGAGACATGAAAGCCACAAGGAGATACCTACCACTCGTGAAGGGGTAAAGAGACCAGGAACTCATCTCAGCAGCGATCTACGTGTTGCAAGGGCCTGCAGTTAGGAGAACAAAGAATGTCTCTGCAAGTACTCTTGTGGACAGATGACTCAAGACTGACGCGTCTTCACCAACCCAATGACTTGGTACCATTTAACTGTGCCAGACGTTAGACAACACCAGGGAAGAAAGGAAAATCCAACCAATCCATTGAAAAGGAAAACCCAGTGGTTTAGAGAAATCTATCTGTTAGTTACCTGCACTGTGACAAGAAGCATCTAAGGGTGGGATGGCCGTGAGGATGGAGCCTAGAAAGTGAGGGAAAAGTAGGCCAAAGTGAGGATGGAAACATGGGCAGTGGCTGGGTCATGCAGGGCTGTGTAGAACAGGAAAGAGAATTTGTGCTTTGGATGAATGACATGGAAGCTGTTAAAGGATTCAGAGTGGTTCTTATTTTTCAAGATCACAAGATCTTGTTGCACTGGAAATAGAGTGGGTGGACTGGGTGGAGGTTAGGAGGGTAGTTGAGAAGTCTTTCCAGGCTCGTAGATGGGAGAAAGATAGTGGCTTGAACCAGGCTAGTGCCAGTGGATGGGTTCTTGATATATTTCAGTGGGAGACTGAGCAGGTTTCACCATTGGGTTGGATGTGGGGAAGGAGGTGTCAATAAGAGCTCTCCAGTTTCTGTTGGACTAACTGGGGGGACAGTGAAGCCACTGATGGAGGAAGTCTAGGGGCAAAAACAAGTACACATGAGGAGTCATTGCTTTGAGATACTTTTGGAGAGACACTCAGTGGAAACTTCTGGACAGTCTTAAGGGTCAATTGTGTGGAGCACAGAGAAGAGGTCTGGGGTGGAGGCAGAAGTAGGGGTGTCATCAGCGTTAGTCTCAACTGCTTTTTGCTTAGTTTGTTTTTGCTTCTTCTCTTGACCCTGCACCTGTGCAAGGCTCACTCATCCTTCAGGTCCCAGCTCAAATGTCACTTCCTCAGAGAGGCCTCCCTGTCCCCTCCTCCAGTTTGACATTACATGAACCAGTCTCTGTTTAAGTTTTTCCTTCAAAGCACTTATCATGGCTTTAAATGAAAGGTTATGTTTGCATGTTCTTTAGCGATGAACCTTAGTCAACACTGAGATGTGCTAGGGAAAAAAAAATAACTCTTTTTCTGTAATGAAGTGATTTAGGCCATACATTTTAGGAAGAGAAGGCAGGAAGAAAAGCAAGCCCAGGGCTGTGTACAGATAAATGACAACACTTGTGGATTAAATAGAAGAGGAGAACCTGCCTAAAGCAACCAAGGCAGATCAAGGAAGAAACCTGGGAGCCAGGGAGGCCATGGGAAATGAGGTGAGAGTGTTTCAGGACCATGGCTGTGTCACTGGGTCAAATCCTGTCAAGAAGTCAAGTATGGGTCTTTCCATACTTGACTTTTTTTTTTTTTTTTTTGACAGGCAGAGAGGACAGTGAGAGAGAGACAGAGCGAAAGGTCTTCCTTTTCCGTTGATTCACCCACCAATGGCTGCTGCGGCCGGCACACCGCGCTGATCCAAAGCCAGGAGCCAGGTGCTTCTCCTGGTCTCCCATGGGATGCAGGGCCCAAGGACTTGGGCCATCCTCCACTGCACTCCCAGGCCATAGCAGAGGGCTAGCCTGGAAGAGGGGCAACCGGGACAGAATCCAGCGCCCCGACCAGGACTAGAACCCGAGGTGCCGGTGCCGCAGGCGGAGGATTAGCGCTGTAGCTCATTAGGCTCACTCCCGGGCCGAGCAGAGAGCTGTCAAGAAGTCAAAACCCACGTGTCTGTTGGATTTCCAGCATGGCAGGCGTGGGGCCTTTTGGAAGAGCAGGCTGGGCGGAGCAGTGCAGACAGAAGGTGCCCTGCAGTGGCTGAAAGAGCAAAAATGGAAGGTCGGAATGGGGAGAAGCGGTGGGCATTTGGTGTAGCTGTTAAGAGGCAGCTTTTCAGCCGGCGCGGCGGCTCACTAGGCTAATCCTCTGCCTGCGGTGCTGGCACACCGGGTTCTAGTCCTGGTCGGGGCACCAGATTCTGCCCTGGTTGCCCCTCTTCCAGGCCACCTCTCTGCTGTGGCCCGGGAAGGCAGTGGAGGATGGCCCAAGTGCTTGGGCCCTGCACCCCATGGGAGACCAGGAGAAGCACCTGGCTCCTGGCTTTGGATCAGCGCGGTGAGCCGGCCGCAGCTTCCATTGGAAGGTGAACCAACGGCAAATGAAGACCTTTCTCTCTGTCTCTCTCTCTCACTGTCCACTCTGCCTGTAAAAAAAAAAAAAAAAAAAAAGGCAGCTTTTCCCACATCTCATATGGATCTCCTGGGATTAAGTCCCAGCTCTGCTTTCTTTTTATTTATTTGAAAGGCAAAGTTACAGAGAGAGAGAGAGAGAGAGAGAGAGAGAGAATCTTCCATCTGCTGGTTTACTCCCCAAATGGCTGCTATGGCCGGGGCTGGGCCAGGCTGAAGCCAGAAGCCAAGAGCTTCTACTGGGTCTCCCATGTGAATGCAGGGGCCCAAGCACTTGGGCCATCTTCCGCTGCTTTCCTAGGCGCATGAGAAGGGAGTGGAATCAGAAGTGGAGCAGTTGAGTCTCAAACTGGTGTCCCAATGGGATGCTAGTGTCACAGGTGGAGGCTTAACCTGCTGTGCTACATGCTGACCCTGCAGCTCTGCTTCTGATCTCAGCTTCCTGATAATGTGTCCCCTGGGAGACAACAGATGCTATCCACATGGGAGACCCCAGTTGAGTTCTGGACTCCTGGCTTTAGTCTGGCTCAGCCCTGGCTGTTGTGGCCATTTGGGGAATGAGTCATGGTTAGAAGATTTCTCTCTCATTCTCCCCCTCCCTCCCTTTCAAATACAATGAAAATAAATAAGTTTTAAAAAGAGGAGCAGTCCTGGGCTCTCGAAACTGCAAGTACCCCAAGAGAATGCCCACACATTTTCCTGGGAACACAATTACTCAATGTTCTTAGCTGAATGGGGAACTGATGAATCTGATCTTTTCATTATCTATGGCTTTTTCTCTGCTAACACCTCCTTTCTTCCCTCAACCCTGCTTCCCCTCCCTTAGTTCAGTGTTTTTCAAACTGTAATGTGCAGGAGAATCCCCCAGGGAATTGGGCTGAAATGCTAAGTTGGAGCCAGTGGATCTGGGTAGGGCCTGAGACTTGGCATTTCTAGCACATGTTGCTGCTGGTGCTGGTGCTCTGGCCGCACTGTGGCCAGCAAGGCTCTGGAAGATCTGGTGAGAGTTAGGACCTCTCTTCCCTGGGAAATGCATACAAGCCCCTGCACCTGGGAGTCCCAGAGCTACAAGAGGCCACCCCAGGAGAGCAACTGCTGCCCTACCACTGATCCCACCCCTAGAGGGTCTCAAACTTTCAAGGGCATCCGAATCACCTGGGAGACCTGTGCAAGCTATAGATATCCACTCTCTTTCTCATTCCCTGAGCATTCAAGTAAGCAGGTCTGGGGAGAGGTCCAGGAATACAAGTTTTATTAAAACCAGCTCGGGGGGCTGGCACTGTGGCATAGCTGGTAAAGCCGCTGCCTGC
The DNA here is from genome assembly GCF_051225735.1 of Oryctolagus cuniculus. NCBI lineage: Eukaryota > Metazoa > Chordata > Mammalia > Lagomorpha > Leporidae > Oryctolagus > Oryctolagus cuniculus. The sequence continues at coordinate 143,704,895 of NC_142868.1, read as the reverse complement.
AGTGTCAGTATCCCAATTGGGCGCAGGTTCAAGTCCCAGCTGCTCCACTTCCAATCCAGCTCTCTGCTATGGCCTGGGAAAGCAGTAGAGGGTAGCCCAAGTCCTTGGGTCTCTGCACCCGTGTGGGAGACACGGAGGAGGCTCCTGGCTCCTGGCTTCGGATCAGCCATTGCAGCCATCTAGGGAGTGAACCAGCAGATGGAAGACCTCTCTCTCTCTTTGTCTTTATCTCTCTCTCTGACTCTCCTTCTCTCTGTGTGTAACTCTGAATTACAAATAAATAAATAAATCTTAAAAAAAAAAAAAAAAGCAAAACAGCTCGGGGCCAGTGCTGTGGTATAGTGGGTAAAGGCTACACCTGCAGAGCCAGCATCCCATATGGGCGCTGGTCCATGTCCTGGCTGCTCCACTTCCAATCTGGCTCTCTGGAAGATAGTCCAGGTCCTTGGGCCCCTGCACCCATGTAGGGGACCCAGAAGAAGCTCCTGGCTCCTGGCTACGGATTGGTACAGCCCTGGCCATTGCAGCCATTTGGGAAGTGAACCAGCAGATGGAAGAACTCCCTCTCTCCACCCCCCCCTTGCCTTTGTAACTCTGCCTTTAAAATAAATAAACCAAAAAAAAAAAAAAACAGCTGATTTTGATCCAGATCTATTCATTGAACAAACGTAAGAAACACTAAATACAAACACGAACATAGGTTTCCAGTTTCCCAGGAATGTATGTATTGAAATCTGCACATCTGCCAACACTAAGAATGAAGTTGTTTGGAGGAGGGCTAGGTGCTAAGGTTGCTGTTTCTAGCCAGGGGACCCTACCCAGCATTCCCTCACAAGTTTGGTCCTCCCTTTCAGCAGGAGAACTGCTGTTCCCCAGGGAGGTGAGAGTTATTTCCCAGCACTGCTGATGGATTGAACAAGCTAAGGTCCTCCGTGCACAAAGGACACACATCTCTGCTCTCTGTAGGAAGGTGCTTGGGTCTTTTAGACATCCCAAGTGGAACATCCCGTATGACAGACAAACCTCCTGCGGCTGACACAGCAGGCAGGAATCTCCTATTATCTTGGTGTGTGAGAGATGTCACATGAATTTGCTTTATTTATGTGAATTCCAAGTCTGCAACCCACCGGTGGGGAATTTGAAGGCAGTCGTTGCTGGGCATCTTCACAGTTCCAGGCGGCGTTAAGAGCCCAGAACTAAGGCCCCTTCCACCCAAGGCCTTTGATCAGAGCAGCTGCTCTGTGCTAGCTGGGAGTGCCAGGCTTAGGACCGGCGTCCTAGTGCATCGCCAGCCTCCAAGTGCCCCCTTCAGCCAGCCCCCTATTGAAATGGTGCCACTTTTTCAGAATCCTGAGGAACAGCCTCCCAGGGGTCCACACTGCATTTACGGTCTCAGCATCAGCATCTTCCCAGGCTCCGGGAATCCCCCGCAGTCTGGCTGCTTTTGCTTTCTTTTCCTTCCCACTTAGCATAGACGCTCAGGCTTCTGAAAAGCAAAAGCCCGAAGGCAGGTTGTGCCATAAACCGTTTTTGAAGGTTAGAAAGCATGACTGTCATGTAAATATTGAAGGAACAATTGTCAAAGGTTGTATTCAACTCCAGGGAATGAGGGAGCCAGTAAGACATTAACCCTGGTCCAAAGAGCATTTGAGAATCTACTGCTACTTAGTAGGTTGTTGGGATAGAAACAAAGCAAGGTAACATCCAACAGGGCCATAAACTCATCATAACTTTTGAGGTTTTCTGTTCCACTGGACAGAAATGATTTGCATCTATACCCAAGAAAAATCTGTAGGTTAAACATCTCTACAAAGTTGAAAAGTATTTCTTAGAGTGAAAGTCAACACTAGCACTGCATCAAATAATACTTAATACTTTAATCTTTTTTGCCCATTTTCAAGTTTTGGATAATTTTCTTGGCAGAAGGAAAATATAGAAAAGACAAACCTTGAAATAATGCCTCGGCTGTCTCGATCCCCGGTATTCTGCATTTTTGCCTGAACCCTCCTTCCTGTCGGAGGAAGAGGAGGATAAGGACACAAAATTTCTTCCTGTCCCATTTACAACAGCCAAGCGAAACCCCTGCCCCCTCCACAACAGGAGCACAGATGCTTCGGAAGCCAGTGGGAGATCACAAAGGCAGAGGACCAGGGACAGCACAGCCTGATCCCATTAGTGTGAGATGTTAACCCCTCATTCTATCACCAAAGCTTGCTGTTTGCCCAATGCCTGGCTAAGCCCTGAGCTGCAGGAGGAAAAAGCTGGATACATAAGGTGGGGAGCAAAATGTGACTATGGCTGTGCACTGTAACCTAGAGGGGGCAGCCAGAGAAATGCGACCATGGGGAGAAATTCCCCTGGACGTGGCTTGCAGAGGCTGCTCTGACTTCCCCAGGACTTGCTCTGGCCCTTTGAGATTTCAGCCTCCAAGAGGAGACCCGTTTCCTGTGAGCTGATAGTGTGTGCTTCCTGTGTTCTTCCTGGGTGGAGCCCTGGAGTCTCTACAGCTGTGCTCAACCCCCCTCCTCTGGGATCCTCGGGAAGTCAGGCCTCGGGCAGGAGCTGATGCAGCCTCTGGCAATGATCCTATCGAAGTGCAAGATCAGAGAGGAGCCTCTGCCCTGGCCGGATGTGCCCTGGGCTGGAAGTAAGATAGGTCTCCCAGAGAAGCCGGTGATCAGCCTCCATCTTTTGATTGGAAGTCAAAGTTGTACAGGAGGTCAGAGGAGTGAATTAACTCTACAATATTCAGCAGGGCAGGCTCCTTGGTGGATTTGCAGTCTTAAATGATCCTTTTATCCCTCAGCAATTATGGTTCTAAATCTTTAGCTCGCCCTAGGAGCATCTGGATGCTGCTACTCCCAAGAGATTTTGACTCCGTGGCCCACGAATTTGCATTTCTAACAAGTTCCCAGGTGCTGCTGCTGCTGTTGCTGGGGTGGGGGCAGGGGAGTGGGGTGAAGAACACACACTTTAAAATCGTTATTCAGGAACAACACTTCTCAAGCTTTAATGTGAACAAGAATCACCCAGGGAATCTTGTTAAAATTCCAACTCAGAAAGCCTGGGGTAGAGCCAGAGAGCGCGCATTTTTACCAAGTTCCCAGATGTTGTCTATACTGCTGGGTCACAGACCACACTTTGAGTCGCAAGTCTCCTTGAATAGCATTAGCAGTGCTTCTCAGCACTGGCTGTACATTAGAAACATGTGCAGGGACTTTGAAAAATCCTCACGCACAGGCCACACTTGACCAATTAATGCAGAATTTCTGGGAGTGTGGTCCTGGTATCAGCAGCAGCTAAAACTCCCCAGGTGAATGCAATATGTAGCCAAGATGAAAGGCTCGTTTAGAACAGTGGTTCCCAACACTCATGCTTGTTTTAAATGCATGGGATGTTTGTGCAAAATAACTATCCCTGAGTCACATGCCTAATGCCCTCCTAACTGGTCTTTCCAATCTGTTATCCACACAAACATCGTCATCAGCAAACACACACAGCCCTCCTTAAAACCTGCAATACCTTATACTTGCCTTTAGCATAAAAACACTCATAAGAATGGTGGATGTGGGGCCCAGGGCATTTGTATTTTAAAAAGGATCCCTAGTGAGTCAGCTGTCCAGCCAGGGTTGAGAACCGCTGCTCCTTGCTGGACTTTTCCGTTCTCCCTGCTCTTTAATCTCATCCATTAGATGTGGTCTGCCCGGCCCTGCCTGTAAAATCCTGCCTTGGGCAGCTGCCTTTGCAGTGACTGACTCCTCCCATCCCCTACCCAGTCCTTCCTTCCTTCCTTCCTTCCTTCCTTCCTTCCTTCCTTCCTTCCTTCCTTCCTTCCTTCCTTCCTTCCTTCCTTCCTTCCTTCCTTCCTTCCTTCCTTCCTTCTTCTCCTCTTGCTTTCTCTTTCTCTCTTACTTATTTATTTATTTGAAAAGCAGAGTTACAGAGAGACAGAAAAGTCTTCCATCTACTGGTTCAGTACCTAAATGGCCGCAAGGGCCAGAGCTGGGCCAATCTGAAGCCAGGAACCTAAAGCTTCTTCCAGGTCTCCCACATGGGTGCAGGGGCCTAGGGACTTGAGCCATCCTCTGCTGCTTTCCTGGGCACATTCTCAGGGAGCTGGATCAGATGTGGAGCAGCCAGGACTCAAACCGATAGCCATAAGGGTTCCCAGTATTGCAGGTGGCAGCTTTACCTGCTAAGCTACAGTGTCAGCCCCACCCATTCCCAACTTCCGTTACTGTCATTGTTTGATACCTGCATTTGTTCTCCGGCTCTCCAGCATTGCCTTGGTCTCCTTCAAACAATATATTAAATGTTGGTCCGTTTCTCTGGGTTCTGACCCTGCCCCACCTTCTTCTACACTCTGACTTGACTTTTAGCTCTGCCCACTCTCTCTCCCAGCCTCAGCTTCTCCCCCAGCCTCTGATACTGGCTGTCTGATTAGCCTCCCGCCCTCCAGGTCAAGTATGTAACCCTTCTAAAAACACTTACTGAGGGCCTCCAAGGAACTCAACGCTGTGCCAGACAATAGATGCTTGGGAAGTTTGAATGGGATATGGCTCCTGAACTCATGCAGATGGTTAAGACCCAAGGTCATGGGTTGATGTACTAATAGGGTACAGGCTGATCCATTAGGGTTTTAGGAGATGGGCCTCATGAGAGGTCCTTAGGGTAGTGTAGCCTGCCCATGAGACAGACGGGATAGAGTGCGGCCCAGCTGCTCTCTCTGCTTCCTTGCTTCCCATGTGGTCATTTGCCTGCACATGCTCTATGGTTGCCACCTTCCAGCCTCACCACATGAGCAAGCAGATGGAGCTCTCCTGCTCCTGGCCACTGAACCTCCAAAACCATGAGCCGAATGAAATTCCTTCCTTCATAAGCTTGTCTTAGGTGTTCTGTTGCAGTAATGAAATGCTGACCAGTACAGACAGTTGGTACTGAAGTGTGGGAGCATTTTTGTAACTAAAAATGCAGAGGCAGCTTTTGCATTGGTTAACTGGAAGTTGTTGGAAGATCAGGGTAGGAAAAGTCTAGAATATTGTAAGCATAGGAATTATGGGTAATTCTGGTGTGGGCTCAGAAGATGAAGAAGCTAGGAAAGAACTGGAACATCTTGGAGATTGGCCAAGCAGTGAAGGCCAAGATGCTGATAGGAATGTGGACAGAGAAGGCTATGCGGGTGAGGTTTCAAATGGAAATGAGAATTTCACTGGGAATGGGACTAAAGGCCATGGTTGTTATGTTGTGGCAGAGAAACTGCCTGCGTTGTGTCCCGTCCTGAGACACTGTGGAAGACAGAAGTCACAGATGGTGGGCGAGTTTGGGTGCAGGAGATTTCAAGACAGCAAGTGTTCAGGCCGCAGCACAGGTGTTACCGGCTGCTGCTGTTAGGCAGGAAGTTAGGTATGAGCTTATGTGTGTGTGACAAAGGCCTCTGGAGAAGACTCCTACGTCCAGCATATGCATCTACATCTCAAAGTCATCCCGATAATGCTTCAGGGGCAGCCCAGTGTTCGCATCCTGCCCTGCCCCCTTCTACCTGATAACCTGCCAGGTGGGGGTCCCCGCCCCTTCTGCCTGAAAAATCTTCCACAATCTCCCAGATGCAGCCCTGTATCTGCATTTTAAACACCCTGCTCCGGATCCCCATTCTCTAGGGGGTCCTGCTCACCCTTCCTCTGAACCCAGGATGGCATCAGCTAGGCTTCCTCCTGTCTGATACCTTCAAGGAAAAACTCAGATAGGAGCTTCTTAATATTTACAGCCATAAAATCCTTTGTTTCAGGAGGAGATGTGTGAAGACAAAGACCCATCTCCTTAAAAACCCCCGGCCTCAACCGGACTGCGCGCTCAGCCCTCTGCCTCTCTGCTGAGCCGCCCGCCTGGTCTGGCCAGGTGTACTCCACTCAATCATGTAACCTCGCTCCTTCCTGCTCCCCCCGCCCTCCCAGTCCGAGTGACTGCACTCTTTCCCAGGTCCTGTCTGGAGAGGTGCCCATCCATCCTTACGGATGTCCCCTCCCTAATAAACCTTGCTATTTTACCTCCCACTACTCTCTGTCTCACGCCTGAATTCTTTCTTGCGCGAAGACAAGAACCCTGCAATTTCTCCGGTAACACTGCTAGTTTGTTTTGTCATGAGAATCTGGAGCAAAAAAACGTTTGAAAAGCTGTAGCCTGTTCAGAGAAGGAGCAAAGAAAGAACATGTTAGGGATGGGTGTGTCCAATGGAGAAACCTCTTGCTAAAGAGAGTAGCAAAAGGGAGCCAGGTGCTAATAATCAAAACAATTGGAGAGAGACCTTGAAGCTGTTTCAGGTTTTTTTTTTTTTTTAAGATTTATTTATTTGAAAGTCAGTGTTGCAGAGAGAGAGGAGACTCAGAGAGCGAGAAAGGTCTTCCATCCGCTGGTTCACTCCCCAATTTGCTGCAATGGCCGGAGCTGTGCAGATCCAAAGCCAGGAGCCAGGAGCTTCTTCCAGGTCTCCCATGTGGGTGCAGGGGCCCAAAGACTCATGCTATCTTCTTCTGATTTCCCAGACCATAGCAGAGAGCTGGCTCAGAAGTGGAGCAGCCAGATCTCGAATCAGCGCTCATGGAATGCTGGCTTTGCAGACGGCAGCTTAACCCGCTATACCACAGCACCGCACTCCCCCCCCTTCTTAAGATGTATATATTGGGGCTAGTGCTATGGCGCAGTGGGTTAACGCCCTGGCCTGAAGCGCCAGCATCCCATATGGGCACCGGTTCTAGTCCCTGCTGCTCCTCTTCCGATCCAGCTCTCTGCTATGGCCTGGGAAAGCAGTAGAGACCAGCACATAGTCAAACCAGCACCTGTGGGGAGCAGCCCGGACTGGACTGAGTTACTGGAATTAAGACTTATTCTATGCATCTGCTCTCCCACAATATGGCGCTGGGAGAGAAGTAAACAGCTTCTGCACAGCTGCCTCCAGTTCAACCAATAAACTGTGGGGCTTGCTCCTGATTGGAGGAGAGCAGCGTACTCAGCGTGTGGGCAGCTGAGTTGGGATTGGCAGAGGAGGACTATAAAGGAGGAGAGAGACGGCACGCACCAGGAACACCTAAGGGGAACATCTAGCTGGAGGAACACCTGTGCAGCCCCCGAGAAAGCCGGCCGGCGGTGTGCCGCTCCCCTGCGGAAGTGGGGAATGTGGCCAGGGGGAACTGCCCTTCCACGGAGGTGGAAGGGATAGTAGCCAACCCGGGAAGAACCAGCAGCAAACCCGGGGAGGGCCGAGCAGACGAAAGAACAGCGCAGGGTCCTGTGTCGTTCCTCCACGAAGAGGGGGAGCGACAAGCACCAAGGTCTGTTGCCAGCGGGATCTGCACTTGGACTCAACTGAACTAGAGCAGCAGGCTTAAGAGTGCTTCACCAGCAAGCCCGAATCCAGAACTGGCCCTGACTTAACAGGTGCCTTGGGGTTCTTTCCTGAAAGGATTCTGCCTTGGGAGATCTTTGGAACAAATTTCTACTTCTAGGCCTCTGATAGAACTGTGACCAGAGAAGGTGCTTCAAAGATCTCTGAAACAGGCTGGCGTTGTGGCACAGCAAGTAAAGCTGCTGCCTGTAATGTCAGCATCCCATATGGATCCAGCTCTCTGCTATGGCCTGGGAAAGCAGAAGATGGCCCATGTCCTTGAGCCCCTACACCCAGGTGGGAGACTGCAGCCATTTGGGGAGTGAACCTGCAGATGAAAGATCTCTCTCGTCTCTTTGTAAAGACTCTGCCTTACAAATACATACATAAATCTTTTTTTAAAAAAAGATTTATTTATTTATTTGAAAGTCAGAGTTACACAGAGAGAGAGGTCTTCCATCCGATGGTTCACTCCCCAATTGGTCGCAACAGCTGGAGCTGCAACGATCCGAAGCCAGGAGGAAGGAGCTGTGCCGAATGCGAGAGTTACGGAGTTAGGACAACTTCCACTAAAGTTTCAATGGAAAGTCTGTGAGGCGAGCAGAGCGGTGACGCAGGTTTGGAGGCTTTTGCATGGGTCCCCTGATGTGGCGATGTGTAATGAAGCAGTGGGATTAAAGTCACAGTGAAGACCCCAGAAAGGCAGCGGTATCAGCAATGTGAAACCCCCACCAAGGAAAGCTGCAAGCACCATGCCAGGCAAGTGTTGGACAGCCACAGATGTCTGCATGCAGCTCTGGGCCAACAGAACCACAGAGGCATGGAGGCCTCCACCTAGGTTTTGAACAACCTGAGGGCCCAGGCAGAGAGTGTTCATAGGGGTGGAGCTGTTGCAGAGTGCTCCCCAACAGGACAGTGTCAAGCAGAAATGCTCTGCCTTGAGGCGCCGGCACACCGGGTTCTAGTCCCAGTCGGGGCACCGGATTCTGTCCCGGTTGCCTCTTTTCTAGGCCAGCTCTCTGCTGTGGCCCAGAAGTGCAGTGGAGGATGGCCCAAGTGCTGCACCCCATGGGAGACCAGGAGAAGCACCTGGCTCCTGCCATCGGATCAGCGCGGTGTGCCTGCCGCAGCGCGCCAGCCGCAGCGGCCATTGGAGGGTAAACCAACGGCCAAGGAAGACCTTTCTCTCTGTCTCTCTCTCTCTCTCACTGTCCACTCTGCCTGTCACAAAAAAAAAAAAAAAAAATGAGTGGTCAGAGCTGCTGCACAGAGTCCCTACCCCCAGGGCAGTGCCTAGCGCAGCTGAAGATGAGTCTCTCATCCATGAGCACTGAAGTGTGGGGTGTGACCAGATAAGCTGGGGGAGGGGGAGGACTGGCCCTGTCACCGTGTGTCCAGAATGCCAGACATGGAGCTTTAGGATTTAATGTTTGCCTGATTTTTGGTTATGCGTTCATTATCCGTGTTGGAATGGAAACGTACACTGTGTGCTTATCCTGCCAGTGTATCTTGGAATTATGCAACTTTCTTTTGATTTTACAGGGACTACAGGTAGGGGAATTTGCCTTGAGTCTCAGATGAAACTTTAATTTTTGAATTAATGTTGGGGAATTTCATATTCTGGTATGGGGGGTAGAAAGTGAGCAAGTAATGTAAAATTGCTATAGTGTCATGTGCTGGTTGAAAGGGGAGCCTGGTATTGTGGTGTCGATGGTGTATTATGGAAGCCTTGCCTGAGGAATGATATTTAAGCTCTAAGAGAGCAGTAGGAGTTATCTAAGTGAATGGGGAAGGAGAAGGAGAGGAGGGAGAAGGGGTGGCATTTGCAAAGGCTGTGCAACAAAGGCTGAGTGGCTGCAAGAGAGGGAGAAGGCACTGGACATTCTGTAACCGATATGGTACCCACTGTAGCAGGCAGTAGCCACTGAACCTGAATGGCAGTCACTCAGTAAACAGCTCTGCTGGACCACACTTTGCATGTCTGAGTGGGCTTTATGGCCTGATTGTGTGTGCAGCATCCAGAATTTTTCTTTTCCCTCTTTCTACCCTCTTTCCTAGGACTTCTTCCCCTTGCCTAGGGAATGGGGCAAATCTATTACCAGATGAAGAGATGGGTACTACAGTTAATTTTAGCTGGATAGGGACAACTAAAAGATGTACATCTTCTCTGCAACCAAAAGAATATTAAAATAGACTGCAACCAATAGAATATTAAAATAGAGTATTTTAGACTCAAAGTGTGCATCTTCTAATGCAAGCACTACGTGTGTGGTTTGGAAGTCTCGGTGGGGAGTATGATGTGTGTGACTTCCATACCCTGTTCTGTTGCCCCCCACGATCTCAACAGTAGGAGTGTCTGCTTTCATGTTGGTTCTCAGAGGCCAATCACTAGAAAACAACAGTAGACCCTCCCTTTGGGCTCTCATTCACAATAAAGTGCTTTAGGAGGAGGTGGTTGACCAGCTGGCCACAGTGAAGAAGAAATGGCTGTCCCAAGGGACTGTGATTTGTCAGAGTTTCTGACCTGTGGGCATGCTCCTAAGGTTTGGAGACAGGTTCTTAGGCGCCAAGAATGGATGAGAACCAACCTCTCCATTTGACTCAGTGAGAATAGCCCAAGCCAAGGGAGGGAAGATTCTAACAGAAATAACGGTATTTAAAAGTAGAAAAAGTAATACATCAAAAAAAGTGTTCAATATTCAACTTACAACTTAAAGATTGTTTTCTGTTACTTGTGTCCATTACAAATGTCAGTCTTTTCTTTCTAGTTTGAGTACACAAGCTCTTTGAAAGCAGGAAGAGTACTTGGCTGACTCCATTCAAACAATTCATATTACTTTTTTTTTTTTTTTGACAGGCAGAGTGGACAGTGAGAGAGAGAGACAGAGAGAAAGGTCTTCCTTTGCCGTTGGTTCACTCTCCAATGGCCGCCGCGGCCAGCGTGCTGTGGCCGGCACACCGCGCTGATCCAATGGCAGGAGCCAGGTACTTATCCTGGTCTCCCATGGGGTGCAGGGCCCAAGCACTTGGGCCATCCTCCGCTGCACTCCCTGGCCACAGCAGAGAACTGGACTGGAAGAGGGGCAACTGGGACAGAATCTGGCGGCCCGACCTGGACTAGAACCCAGTGTGCAGGCGCCACAGGCAGAGGATTAGCCTAGTGAGCCGCGGCACCGGCCCCAAACAATTCATATTAAATACCTCTGTGTACCTGTAGCATGCAACCCACTGCTAGATATGTAATCCATCCCCAGTAAACACTTGTACTAAATTGAATTTCCTCTGCCAGGCAGCTATCTACAATGAATGAGCCCAGTGGTCCTAAGGCAGGAAAGCAAAGAGACTGCAAAGTAGTTTTGGAGAAGCTGGACTGATACCCAAGGCCTTGGCCTCAGCCAAGCATCCTGGTGTATTAGCCAAGTCTTGATTGGGAATCAGGAAACTTTAGATTTCTGGTTTATATCAGGCTCTGCAATAAAGAAGCTATAAGATTGGGGCAAGCCACTGAGACCCTCTAAGCTTCAATTTCCTCATTTGTCAAAACAATAGGTTGTGACTAGATGATCTCTATAGACTGCTCTAAAGATAGCATGGGTCTTCAAATTCTGTACTGCAGGACATTTTCACATCTGAAAACTTTTCTTTCTCTTCCAAATATAGGTGTCAATCTGAAGGAGGTAGATTTAACTTATGTCACTAATTGCTACCCAACTACCCATACTCTCTGAGTCTGTACCCCATTCATAATCCATTCTCAAGAGTTGAGTCTGGGTAGCCATATTTGTATCAGGTAACCTCATTCTCACCATAGCTGATTGGACCACAGGTGGACATGTAATGTAAGCTATGCCAATCAGATTTATCTTGAAACATGCAGCATTGTAATTCTAACAGTGCCAATTCTGAGCTAATCTCAGCAGTGGGCATATGACATAGAACTGGTCAACTTACGGGTTCCATTTTCCATGGCTTCAGTGGTTGATTCAACTATAAGCTCATGCCCCAAATTACCAGAGTCCTCCAGAGTTTAGGCAGAACTATTGGGTAAAATGCTTTTTCCTTCTCCAGGGTTGTAAATTGTAAAAAGGAGCAATGTAAGTCTGCAGCTGATAGTTGCCATTCTGTCATATTCTCTAGATCAAAGGCAATATACATAGAGAAAAGCAGGATGAGATTAACAGGGAGCTATAAATGAGAGAGAGAGAGAGAGAGAGAGAGAGAGAGAGAGAATAGGTCTGATATTATTTAAGCACCAGAATATCCAGTTGTATACCTCCAGACTTTTCAATTATGTGACTTAGTAGTTTTATTTTTTCTGATGCCAGATTCCTTAGGTGTAGATCAATTGTATCCTAGAGAATCTTGACTAGTCTAGCCATGTGGAGTTGAAGCTAGGGTTGGGCAATGGAAAGCCAGAGCTTCATGCACACCCAAGTTTTGGGCAAGCCAGAAACAAGAGCCCTGTGGAGAAAATAAGCCTGCAGAGAGAATGGGGAAGACAAGTAGAGCAAAGGAAAGTTGAGAGGTAATGTGGTTTCAGAGAGCCAGAGGGCAAGAGAGAGGGAGGAAAGAGAGGAATAAGACCCCTGCTTTCTGAGGTGGCTTCTCAGATTTTCACTCTTTTTCCTTATAATCCACATTTTTATTTGAGTTACTTTAAGTGGCTTGCAATATCTTGCAACCAAAGAGTCCTCAACCAAAGCAAGTAGGAAATCAAGGCTTCAGAGATGACCACAAACCATAAAGCCCAGAGGAAAACTTAAATAAGGCTATGAAGACTAACTGTGGGAGCAATCACGGCTGAGCAGGTTTCCCCTCCTATTGGTGTACTATGTAAATTATCTGGTTTCTAGAAAAGTATTTTCTGTCCAGGAATTTCAGAGAGAAACACACAAGGTCTGGTGAGGAGATACCTCGCATCTGGTGCTCTGTGTACCACTTTCTATTGTAGCAACCCTAAGAGATTTGATAGACTGAAGTTGCAGCTGCAGTCGATAATCAAGATGGGAAAGGTACTCAGGACTCCTGGCTTGGTCCTCACAACCTCTCATTAATGGCATGCCTTCAGAAGAGTCTTATGCCATGCAGTCATCCTTTCCTTCCTAGTCATCCATCCATTCACTGGTTCGACATATACGGATAGAGCACTGGCTATGTAACATGTGTTGGAAAACCAAGACAAATGAGACACACTGCCTATCCTTAAAGAGTAGGGAGTGCTTTTCAGTCATAAAGCTTCTATGCCTTGTAATTATGTGTTTGAGATTTTTTGTTTCTCTCTCAACCTTAGAAGGGCAGGAATCATGTCTGTCTTTGTTCATTCTTGAATTCTAGTACCTGGCAATGTTCCTGGCCCACAGTAGGCGCCTAGAACATATTTGTTGACCAAATGCTGACTGAAGGGTTTTCAGTATATTCATGACTTAGGGTTATTCTTCTGTTTTTAGTTAACCTGTGCTATATCCTGTCCCTTAATAGGAGATTTTGATGGGCCCATCATTCAGTAATATATTTTGAAAGCCATGTGACTTATATTCTTTAGAAGGGCCCACAGTGTGGGAAAATTGCAGGCTGTGTGACATGCGCCTGAGCTCAAAGAACCTGGTAACCAAAAATCCTCCCTGTGAAGTAAGTCCTTGGGGTGTATTTGGTGTCTAGGGACCAGTCATTTCCTGGTATTTCTCAGATTGAAAATGTTGGAGGGAGGGAGGAGAGAGAGGGAGAGAGAGATAGAGAGAATGAACAAACAGAAAATGCAACTGATTTGTTGATCTTGAGGAAACTGAATGTGGAAAGCAGCAGAACTGGGTATGAGAAATGACCATCTCCATAGTGCTAGGAGTAGCTGGACAAGGAATACAAGGGTTTCTGTGTACAGCTGTGCATGCTGTGCCCTGCACAAAGGCACCCAGCTGAGGGGTTACGTGGTGGGGGTTCTGATACCCACTCAAGCTATGCTCTGAAGTCAGAATCCTGGCAAGAGACAGTGTGAAAGGTGTCCTAGGGAGCAGAGGTGGTCCAGTGAGGAGAGCTCATGTTGAGAAGATTGACAAAGTAATGAGAAAGGGCGTGCATGGGTGCAGCCTGAATTTCACATCAGAAAGCAGTGGGCTGGCTTTTGCCCACTCTGATAGCCTCACTCTGAGAATGATTGTTTGCTCCCTCACCCTCCCCTGTACCCCTAAATCCCCTCTAGTACATTTAGTTCTCCGAGTGACAAGGGCTGTCTTCTAGAATATCAGGAAAGGTTTATAAGAGGACATTTAAGACCAAGGGGAAAAGAGCCACCTTGCCACCCTGAAGATGAGGTGAGCTGGGATGGCCAACAGCCGCTGCTAGCCTGCCCGCCCAGGTCTCTGTACTGAGCGGCAGCATAGAGCTTTCTTCCTCTGCCTGTGGATAGCCCCTACTGACACTGGAGAGAATTCATGCAAACAGCCTAATAGAAGAACAATTTAGCAGCTTAAAAAATTACCCACACCTACTCTTATTCTGCTTTTCATGGTACATGGAGACTCCAGGGCTATTTCTAGCTCAAGAGGCAGGGGTGCTGGTGAACAGTGGGGTTTCTGCAGCTGAATGCTGATAGGACAGAGCTGTTGCCACCCCACAGAGGTGCTAGGGACAGGCAGCTTAACTGCACATGGCCAGCACATGGTGGGTGGGCGGGAGGACGTCTGGCTGGCTCGGGCGGGGGTGGGGGTGTGGAAACGGCTCTGAAACAGCATTTTGAAAGCAGTAAGCTGAAGATGTTGTGGCTCAGCGTGCTTTCCAACACTGACTTCCTTCCAGAGCTCTGGGCTTGAAGGGAAGCAAAGCAAAAAGAGCTCTAGGGGTATTCACAGCACAGCACCTACGGTTGCTTCTCTTGCTTCAAGTCCACAAAGCCATCACAAGGGCCAAGATGTAGTTCTCTTTCTTGACTAAGAATGTGGCTAAGAGAATGAATAATCTTTTTTTAATTTGACAGAGTTAGACAGTGAGAGAGAGAGAGAGAGACAGAGAGAAAGGTCTTCCTTCCATTGGTTCACCCCCCCAATGGCCGCCACGGCTGACGCTGTGCCGTCTGAAGCCAGGAGCCAGGTGCTTCCTCCTGGTCTCCCATGCGGGTGCAGGGCCCAAGCACTTGGGCCATCCTCCACTGCCTTCCCGGGCCACAGCAGAGAGCTGGACTGGAAGAGGAGCAACAGGGACTAGAACCCGGTGCCCATATGGGATGCCGGCACTGCAAGTGGAGGATTAACCAAGTGAGCTACAGGGCTGGCCCCAGAGAATGAATAATCTTAAGGAAAAGCATCAAACATAGGGAGGTGAGAGAGGGAAAGAACTGGCTTCAGTGACAACATTTGAAAGGCTCTGAAATCGGGTGAATTTGAATGCAATTCCTGCCTCAGCAGTATGACCTTAGGCAGCTGCTTAATCTTTCTGTGCCTCTTTGCTTTCATCTATAAAATAATCTAAAGGGTAGTGCGACTGAATTTTTTTTTGTTGAGGGGGTGAAGGGGGGCGGCGGGGTGGGGTGGGGGGTGCTGGCCATGCATCTATCCATGGTGCTGAATACTCACTTTTTAGCTGGTCAGTCATTCCAGCACTCAGGTTGCTGCTGACTCGTGCTCAGTTTCTCCCAGGAGAGCATTTGCTATTTTTATTTGTTTTCATGTTTTAATGAAAAGAGTGGAACTTCTACAACTCAAAGTTCTGAGTTGCAAAGTGACTTAGGTTACTTACATAACACAATCTATACACTCTCTTTGTTTCCAACAGTTTAAAATATTTTGCTTTTTAAGATGTGGGGTGTCAGGTGCTGCTTCTCCACAAAGCATGCCTAAAGGAATAGCAATACATAGTTCAATGCCTTTTGTATAAATTAAGGATGTAAATACTTAGCTCCATGCCTGACATATATAAGTGCCAAGACAAAAAATGATAGGAGTTTGGAAATACCACACTTGGGTACAAAAATTGCCCAATTACTTTCTAAATCAACTTGCATCTTGTCCCAGCCTGTACTTTCTGCGTATTATTTGTTATCTGGTCAGAATGTTCCACTCTAGTCCACACCGGTCACCTGCTGCTGGGCTCACTGTCAAGCACTCAGGAAAGAGTTGCTCTGCTGCTCCATTCCTTGCTTAGGGTCACAGTGTTTGCACTGGTTGGAGGCCCCATTTCCTAGCACCTGGTTCCCCCAACCCTCTGGCCTGCATCAGTCTATCCTCCTGTGAGACTCGGACATCGACAGAGAAGCAGGGTTCCTACTGCTTGAGTACCCATGAGGCTCCTTGAGCCCAGACTACGATTCTCCTCTCAGACTCAGGGGCAGTTGACTTTTCCTGGGAAGAGTGAAGCGTGGAGAAGGCCACTTCAACCTCTACTTCTCCAAACACCAAGCAATTGACCTTAAATGGGTCATTTCCTAACCCATTCTTGAGCTGACTGCATTATGAGCTGGGGAGAGAGTGGATCTGTAAGAGTTTGACCCTAACAAGAAAGAAATATGTCTGCTTGGGATTTTTCTGCAGGAAGCAGCCAGCCACACAACCTGGCAGCCTATCTACAAACTGCCTTACTTTCTTATTACCGTGGTAAACCTTGTGTTTTCTTACACAGTAGGAGCTTGATGAAAAATGGCATTGTAGTTGCTGGCTGGAATCACAGCTCTGCACATTATTTCCAGATGCTATGCACTTTTTCCAAAAGAGGTCAAGCAAGGTCAACAGGATGGTCATTTGCTATCTAGGCTCTGGGGTTAATGGGTTTTTTTGTTTACTCTGTGGAGGAAGAGAAGAGAAGAGGATATGAAGAACCGTGATCAACAGCACAGGTCTGCTATTGGCCATCGCTGTAGATGTTTCTGAATGTTTCCAACCATGAAGAAAATGACTAATAAAATTTATTTCAAACTTAGCCACAAGTCTTTAATAGGTATAGTCCGGCTATTGTTAAATATCTCCTGAAAGTCATTGAGAGTTGGTACATTCAAAAGGTAAATGTAGCTCACTTATTCAGTTGCAGTATGAATAAGTGAAGAAGTCTACAAAAAGAGGAGAAGGAGGGTAACTACTCAGGTAGACATTGTCAGCTGCAGAGAGGAAAGCGTACCATTTTATTTTTTTTTAATGTTTGTTTGAAGAGCTGAGCATCAGAGAGAGAGGTAAAGATAGAGGTAGAGATAGATAGATCAGTGGAAAGATACATAGAGATGTCTCCCATGCACTGGTTCAATTCCCAAATGATCGCAATAGTCAAGGCTGGCCAGGCTGAAGCTGGGAGCTCAGGACTCCATCCAGGTCTCCTACATGGGTGCCCAATAACTTGACCACTATCTGCTGCCTTCTAGGGTGTGTTAATAGGAAGCTGGATCACAAGTTGAGAAGCTGGACATGAACTGGCTCTCTGACGTGTGATGCCAGTGTCATAAGTGGTGGTTTAACCCACTGCGCCACAAAGCCGGCCCCCATAACATCTTTTCCATCAAAAACTTTATGAAGCTGTGGTTAATTTGCAAAACTGAGTTGAGTATTCTACAGATGCAGAAAGTCAGAGAAAACTGTGATTAAAGATGATAAAGACACAAGTGGAAGCCTTTTCCTCACTCCAAACATTTAAGAACTTCTGGATAAAATATGATCAAAATGTTTTTTATATATAATTAAGCATAAAGTCAAGAAAGGGAAATTTCAAGTTCTGGAAGCAAAAAAAGGAACTCAAAGTCACAGGCAAATAAGAGTTGTGTTGTGTATCAGATAAGGTTTGAATTCACATTATCTGTAGAAAATGGACAACCAAGCTATGACACTAATATTTAAAAGTTAAAAGAATTAATATTTAATTCGATCTTGATGTAAAAAGAAATTATATAAGTTCATTGAAATACAAGTTTGAAAAACCTGAAAATGAAAATTATTTTTGAGGATAACAGGATTCAACCTCATAGGTAAATTTGCCCCATGTTCATCTATAGGTTTAATAAAAATCTCAATGAGAATATTTTGTGGATATTCTGTGGAAAAACCCCAGCTGCTTATAAAATGGAAGAGCAGGAGGCCTGAAGGAGGAGGGGTGGGGGTGGGGAACCCTGCCTGAACAGACGTCCAGAGCCTAGTGTAAACACTAGCAATTGAGACATGGATGATGGCAGTGGCAGGGGGGAGTGGGGAGGATTGATAGATCAACAGAGAGACCATTGAGATGGAAGAGATCTTTAGAATTACTCTCTGTATGAGGAAAATTTGATTTGTAACAAGGCAATCATTACAGAACGATAAGAAAGAAATAGGGTACTCAGAGTGGAGCCGGAGGATGGGCACGTGGTCTGTTGTGAAGATGCTCACTCCCTGGGACACCCTCCTTGCATGTCCCAGTGCCTGGCTTCCAGTCCCAGTTCCCCTCCCAACTTCAGCTCCCCACTCATGTGCATGCTGGGAGGCAGCAGGTAATGGCTCAAGTGCTTGGACCATTGCTACCCACATGGGAGGCCATGGTTGAATTCCAGGGTCCTGACTTTAGCCTGGTTCAGCTGCAGCCATTGTAGGCATTTGGGGAGAGAACCAGTGTGTGGGATCTCTGTCTCCCCAATAA
Source organism: Oryctolagus cuniculus (assembly GCF_051225735.1). NCBI lineage: Eukaryota > Metazoa > Chordata > Mammalia > Lagomorpha > Leporidae > Oryctolagus > Oryctolagus cuniculus. The sequence goes on along the minus strand of NC_142868.1, from coordinate 143,686,939 downwards.
ACAAATTTAAAAAATAGTGGGAAAACTGGTGAATCTTTAAAAAAAAAAGGAAAAATGGGGTCCTTACTTCATACCATACACAAAAATCAGTTCAAAATAAAGATGGTTAAATGTTAAACATGGAAAAATTCTAAAAATTTTTATAAAAATATGACCATTAAGCAAGAAAAATTTACATAAATAACAAGATGTTCAAAAACATTAAATTTAAAACTTTTATTCATCATGACATTTTTTAAAAGATTTATTTATTTGAAAGTCAGAGTTACACAGAGAGAGGAGAGGCAGAGAGAGGTCTTCCATCTGATGGTTCACTCCCCAATTGGCTGCAATGGGCCAGAGCTGTGCTGATCCGAAGCCAGAAGCCAGGAGCTTCTTCCAGGTCTCCCATGCAGGTGCAGGGGCCCAAAGACTTAGGCCATCTTCTACTGCTTTCCCAGGCCACAGGAGACAGCTGGATTGGAAGTAGAGCAGTCTTGAACTAGAGCCCATATGGGATGCTGGCGCTTCAGGCCAGGGCGTTAACCTGCTACGCCACAGCGCCGGCCCCCATCATTACATATCAAGAGGATAAAAATATAAACAGAAAAGATAATTATTTTTTAAAATATTTACTCATTTTATTTATTTGAAGGGCAGAGGAATGAAGAAAGAGATCTTCCATCCACTGGTTCGCCTCCCAAATGTCCACAACAGCAGTGACTGGGCCAGGCCATGGTCAGTATCCAGGAGCTCTAAGTCCTCCATGTGGATGGCAGGGACCCAAGTACTTGAGCCATCATCTGTTGCCTCAGCAGAAGTTGGAATGGGAGTGGGTAGGACTTGACCTTCTGCATTTGGATATGGGATATGGGCATCCCAAGTGGTCACTTAACCTGCTGTGCCAGAAATGATATTTGAAACTAACATAGCTAACAAAGGATTAGTATTTACAAAAAAAATTCTGAGCTAATAATAAAAAAATACAACACAATAGGAAAAAAAAAAAAAAGGGCAAAAAGTCACAGATTTCCTTTCACAGAAGGAAACAACCACGGCTGGTTCTCATATACAAGAGAATTGGCAGTGGAGTCACTCAGGTCCCTGATAGGTACGCTAGTCCTTCCTTCAGGCACCAGGTAGGAACTGAACTTCTGAGAGTAGACATGTGACGTGCTTGACCCGTGACAAGTGAGTGGAAGCTTCGACTTTGGCTTAGCGGTTGCTGCCACTCAGTCTGCCTCTCTTTCCGTCAGCAAGACAGCAGCCCGCTGGAAGTAGCGATGTTCCAGACGCAGCGCCTCACCCTGCCAGCCTCCGTCCCGAGCAGAGAGACCTGAGACAGAGCCACAGCCCATGCAGGGTGAAACCACAATGAAGAAGAAACACGCTTTGGTTGTCAAACAATCACTGTTATCTGAGGGTTCTTGTTTCCATGGTATAAACGAGACCTATAGTTCTCAAAATTGGCTACAGATTATAATTATCTCAAAAGTCTAAAAAACAAAAGCAAACAAACCCAGTGCCGAACTTGAATTCCAAACCAATTAATCTCTGAGGGCAGGAAGCATCTGTAGTTTTTTACGCTCCTCATATGGTTCTGATGTGGGACCTGAGGAAGCTATAAAAAGCGAACATTCCGAGAACAGAGAAGTGCTCTTCTAGATTTAAAGCTTAGTGGCAGAAATGAAAAACTCAGTAGGAGGTTGGAAGATAAAATCCAAGAAAGCTCCCAAACACTAGAAGAAAACAGAGTTTGAATATGGAGGGGAAAAAAAATAAGAAATTTAGAGGTCTAGTCCAGAAGGTCCTGAATTTGAGAAAGAAAAAGATTTCCAGAAAGAACAGTGACATTGGGTGAGGAAAAATCTTCAAAGAAATCATGTAAAATGACTTCCTCAAAGTGAAGGACAGGTGTTACCAGAATCAAAGTGCTCACTGGGGCCGACGCTGTGGCATACTAGGTTAAGCCTCGCCTGCAGCGCTGGCATCCCATTTGGGCACCGGCTCATGTCCCGAATGCTCCTCTTCCCATCTAGCTCTCTGCCTATGGCCTGGGAAACAGTAGAATATGGCCTAGATGCTTGGGCCCCTGCACCTGTGTAGGAGACCCGGAAGAACCTCCTGACACCTGGCTTTGGATCGGCCCAGCTCTGGTCATTGGGGCCATTTGGGGAGTGAAACAACAGATGGAAGACCTCTGTCTCTTCCTCTCTCTCTCTCTCTGTAACTCTGCCTCTTAAAGGAAAAAAAAAAGTGCTCACTGATGAAACTTGATACATAGAACAGAGGTAAAGAGATTGTAAAAATTTCTAGAGGGTGGGAAAGTTGTGTATAAATGGGTAAAGAATTAGAATTGCCTCAACTCCTGGTAGCTAAGGACAGTGAAGCAATGCTTTCATAATTGTGGGACACTGTATCCCACTCAGAATTCTCCTCCCAGCAAAACGATCAGTCAACTGGAGCAAAATAAAGATAGTTTTGTATACCTGTGGCCTCATATTTATTTTTCAGGAACGCTTTGTCAAGATGCCTGTCAATTTAAAAATAAATTAATACAGCTAAGCTGCTGGAGGAGACACCCCATTGAGAGGAGAGAATAAATGAAAACCAAGGACAACGAAGGGTTCAGCTTCAGAGATCAGGAGAGGCAGCCCAGTGGAGGGTGGTATCTCACCGTGGCTTTTAGTTTGGCTTTAATTTCCCTTATGAGTAGAATGTTGAGTACTTTTTCAAATATCTGTTGGCCTTGTATAAGTCTTTTAGGAAATGTCTACTCAAATCCTTTGACCATTTTTAAAAATACGAGGTTTTTTTTTTTTTGTCACTGAATAGATTGAATGCCTTGTATATTTTGCATATTAGCCCCTCATGCAAGTTTTGATTTGTAATATTATATTCCAATCTGTGGGTTGTTCCTTCACTCTGTTTTCTTTGCTATGCAGAAGCTCTTTGGTTTGATGTAACCCCATTTGTCTAGTTTTGTTCTCGTTGAAGTATGTTTTTCATTACCCAGACCACTGTTAGGGATCTTGAGAAACACAATTATTAATGCCATGGAAAATAAAAACTGCTACAGGAGATTAGAAAGTGTTCTTGGTACACTACATGGCCAAGCAATTAAAGATGTTTACATAAGCACAACAAGCCAAACACTGATAATGATCTAACCGAGTTAGGAAATGACTGGGAAGGGGAGAGGACAGGAAGATGGGCGACTGGGCTATGGCAGAGATCAGAGAAGGATAGATCCTATTTCCACAGTGAGATGTCAGTCCAATGAATGACAGCTGCTGAAATGAACTGATAAATAGACAGGAAACAGTACAAATAGGTGAAACAGCGATATAGTGGTAAGTCCCAAATGATCAGCTAAAAGTGACTTCTCTGGGGAAGAGAACAGAGGATTGCCTTGGTTCTCTTAATGATGAGTACGGCTTTACAGAACTGATAACAAGTGACTGAATGAAGGGTAACAAAAAAGTACCTAGGAGAAAAATCTCAAAAGTAAAACCATTGGCATTAAAAGCTCAAGAGATGGATTAAAGAGAGGAATAGACACAACTCCCTCTGGAGTTTGTGATACAACCAGTAAAGCAGAGAAGATTAGAATGAGTGTGTTCTGGGCCAGACCAAAGCTGGGAGCTGGGAATTCGATCGGGGTCTCCCACATGGGTGACAGAGTCCCAACCAAGAGGGCTGCTGAATCTGAAAACAGAACTCGCATGTGAGTTTCCTGGCAGCGAGGACCAAAAAACGCTCTTCTAATATGCCTGGGAAAGCAGAGGAGATTGGCCCAAAAGTTTGGGCCCCTGTACATGGAAGACCTGGAAGAAACTCCTAGATCCTGGCTTTGGCCTGGCCCAGCCTGAGCTGTTGTGGACATTTGGAGAGTGAACCAGCAGGTGGAAGACCTCTATGTCTTTGTCTCTCCCTCTCTCATAACTCTGCCTTTCAAATAAATAAAAGAAATCCTTAGAGAAAAAAGGAACACAGAGAGATCTTCCAACCACTAGTTCACTTCCCAGAGGCCTACAGCGGCTGGGGCTGGGCCGTGCTGAAGTCAGGAGCCTGGTGCTCTATTCGGGACTCCCTGTGAGTGACAGGGACAAGTATCTGAGCCATCATCTACTGCTTCCCAGGATGCACATCAGGATTGGAAGCAGAGGCAAGACTCCATCCCAGACACTCCAATATGGGGTATGGGTTCCCACGTGGCAGCTTACTCTGCTGTGCCACAGTGTCGACAGTGTCATTTTCAAAGCATATGAATACCTCTCCAAATTGTTCCTTTAGACACAGGGGTGATGCTAATAGAAGGAGCAGGTGTTCTAAGACATACCATAGCTGTCTTATTAGGGAAATAGATTAGGATTGGGTGAAGTAACTCCTGCCTACCAGGCTTCCAGCAGATCCATTAATGATGTGAGCTCAAATACCTTGGGAGTCCTAGTAAATCCTAGTGGAGGCCAAGGACCACTGGTTACACCTGTTTTCACAGAGAGGCACACATGGACATCCTAATTCTATTTTCCTCAGAGATTTAACACTATGGGTTCCTAAAATCTACAACTTAGAAGTGGGGGAAAATCTGTATTCTAACAATCAAGACTTTGAAGAATAAGTCAAAGAACCAGTCGGAGGCTTTCCTCTCTCTCTAGACTTGGGTTATATCCAAAAAACAGACAATAGAAACCATGTTCAAAAATGAGGCCCAATGGGGACCAGCATTATAGCATAGTAGGCTAGGCCACCACTTGGGACGCTGGCATCCCATATCCATGTTGGTTCAAATCCCAGCAACTCTTCTTCCCATCCTGCTGATGCACCTGGGAAAGCGGCGGATGATAGCCTATGCCTCCGAGGAAGGAGACAGGATTGAGTTCCTAGCTCCTGGCTTTAGCCAGACCTGGCTGTTGTGGTCATTTGGGGAGTGAACCAGCAGACAGAAGATATCTCCTCCCCCACCTCCCCACCTTCTCTCTCTTTCTGTTGCTCTGCCTTTCAAATAATTTTTAAAGGCATGATGAGATAGAAAAAAAATCCAGATTATTTTTAACACCCTCTCCAACATCCAAGTTAAACGGAGTTGACAATGGGAGTTGAGCAGCAAGATTTTCCGTGAGGATTTCTGGAGGAAGTTGAGGGTTACCCTTGTACACAAGGGGGAGAAATGGAGGTTTCTTCTCTTTCCCTTAACATAGAGCACCTTAAGGAGAACTTACTGAGCTTCACTTTCAGTCTGGGGACACAGTGGAATGGACCAGCTCAGAAGACCTAAAAGGGCTGGCCAGCAAGGAGAGAGGACTGGGCTAGGCAAGTGTCTGCAGGACTGGGTCTGTCATGTGGTGGCTCCGATGCTGTCCCATCGCGTCACCTGGGGGCTACAGAGACTTCAGGCGAGAGAAGCAGCAGTGTCGCTGGATTTCCAGGAAGCAAGGAAAGATGGACAACCACGGGATGTCCATGCAGTGAGTCCTGTCCTGGGGCCCACAGGTGAGAGCACCCAGCACCACTGATGGGGAGGGGGTTCCTGATGAAGACTAAGCTCTAGTCCTGCCCAGGTCCTGAGTGAGTCCCCGGAACTTTCCAGAGCCCTTCTCCAACCCTGGCGAGGGGTGTGTGGGACTCAGAAACCAGTCAGCAGTTTAGGGGCCGGGGGAGAGGACAGTCAGACCCAGCTGCCCCTCACCTCCATGGTTGGGAGCAAAGAGAGGCCTCAGCTTGCAATCAGGTTCCGAAAGTTCTGAACACATGCTTGATTCTGAGGTTGAGGTTTCATTTCCTAACTTCGCTAATCACAGGCTCTGCTTGAGCTCAGAGGGACCAGCAAAGTGAGGGGGTCTGCAAAAGTTTCCAGTAGGCCAGAGACCAGCCCGAGTGCACATTCAAGGGCACAGCTTCACGGGGACACGAGCGAGGCCCTGCCTGGCCCTGCCCTGGAGAAGCTCCCCAGGGCCACCCCACAAAAGGCTCTTCCCTGGCGACAGAGCTCTCTCTCGGGCACCTGACAGTGTGGGCCTGAGGCCTCAGACAGGGGCTGGCAGGCCAGTGCTAGGACTGTGGCTCAGGTCTGGCAGCAGGGGCCCTGCGAGGTGATAGGCTCCTCCATTGGATGCCAGGGAAAGTTAGCCAGGATGTGGCCCCGGTGCCACGGGCTCAGGGAAGGGAGGTGAGTGCAGAACAGGAATCCATAGAAGGTGTAATTAGAATCTGCGAGTAGACCCAGAGGAGCTTGTCATACCTGCCCTCACACAGCTGGGTAGGCCCCAGGCGCTTTGGAAGAAAGGCCCAACTCATAGACAAAGTCGTGTTATTATCATCTTAATTATAATTAGGGCCTACGAGTTGAGTCTTGAAAGACATTTATAGCACATCCTTACTTGTTTAGGTCAGCTTCTCCAAAAGAGGGGGAAAAAATAGACTTGAGCATTTTTAATTGAGGCAGGAAATGGACAGGTCCACGGTCAGAGCCCCGTCCACAGCTGCCCTACTTTAAGGCTGTCCTCTGGGGCTCAGGGATATAAGCGCCCTGCCTGGAACCCTGAAAGCTCAACGGGGTAGAACATAGGCTTGGGTTTTAGCTTGATAGGGCTGTGGGCCAGCTGGAAGCTTCCACCCACTGTGAAGTCATGCGCCTGGCAAATTACCCATGACTCAGGGCCCGCTGAGTGACGCGGACACTGTCCCAGGCGTCGGGAGAAGATGCTGCGGCATATTCCGGGGAATCCCACAGGAGCTTGGCTGTCCCAGGGCTTCCTGTCTGGGTAGAGCCGACCTCTGCCCTCTCACGTCCCACCCCTTTGCGGGGCAGGGGTTGTCAGCTGGGGCCTGAGGGGAAGTGCCACCCCTGAGCCAGCGCTTGGGGACAGCTCTGGTGAGAACGCCACGAGAACAGGTTAGGGCTGATGCTGCTCCGAGGTCTCAGCCCCTGTGCCCGGTGCTCAGCAGCGGTGATTGACAGAGCCGCTGAAAGCGGAGCTGTGTAGATGGACCAGACGCGTGCCACTGTGTGTGCAGTGAGGTTTGCAGGCCCCGTGACGGTGAAGACAAGTGATGCGTAACAACTTAGCGAAAACCGGTTCTGACAAAGTCTGCGTGCCTGTGCTGTGAGCAAGGGGCCCTGGTGCAGATGCAGCTCCTGTCTCACCTTCCGTTCCCGAAAGTGAGGACCCAGGCTGTTGGCTTCCCCGGGCCACTTTGTGCCTGGTCCTACCCCATCACATAGGCAGAACCCATTTAAAAATTTTATTTAAAAAATATTTGAGGGGCAGAGAGAGACAAGCAGGGAATGCCCATCTGCTTGTTCTCTCTCCAGGTGCTCACAAAGCCAGGACCCACATGCCTGAAACTCAATCGGGGTCTCCCCCCTGGATGGCAGGGATCCAGCTACTTGAGCCATCACCTGTTGATGCCCAGGGTCATTGGCAGGAAGCTGGAGCTGGGAGTGGAGCTGGGACTCAAACCCAGGTACTCCTGCATTAAACAGCTCTCCCAAGTACTGTCCTTTTTACAGGCAGAGTGGACAGTGAGAGAGAGAGAGAGAGAGAGAGAGAGAGAGGAAGGTCTTCCTTTACCGTTGGTTCACCCTCCAATGGCCTCTGCAGCCGGCGCACTGCGGCCCGCGCACCGCACTGATCCGATGGCAGGAGCCAGGTGCTTCTCCTGGTCTCCCATGGGGTGCAGGGCCCAAGCACTTGGGCCATCCTCCACTGCACACCCTGGCCACAGCAGAGAGCTGGCCTGGAAGAGGGGCAACCGGGACAGAATCTGGCGCCCTGACCGGGACTAGAACCCGGTGTACTGGCGCCGCAAGGCGGAGGATTAGCCTAGTGAGTCGCGGCGCTAGCCCAAGTACTGTCCTAACCACTGCCCCCAATGCCCACCTCAGTCCTCTTTCCCTTCTCTGATCGGTTCTCAGGTTCCCAACATGCCCGTCCTTCATCTCATTCCTTGGGGACTCTGATAGTTTGCAAACTAGCAATGAGGGAGTAGTGTATCCCCTCTTCCAGATAACATTGCATCCTGCCAGGAGTTTCGTGGGGGCTGATGGAACGCTTGGGAAATCGCCTGACCCTGTGGGCGAGAGTGTGGGTGTGGGGCTCTCTTGACAGTACCAGATACAGACAAGTCTGGAAAGGCTTGGAGCAACACGATCCACCCCCCGCCCCCCAGCCCCAGTCTCTGAGTTTTTTGGCTACAATCCTTGCTCAGATAAGTTTTCTTCTTTCTAGATTTCTAATCTCTAGGTTTGTCATGACTCACATTTAAAACAAACAAATTTTAATTATCCCCCACTAAGTGTTGTAGCAGTTCTTTCCCTGGGTGGGAAGAAGCCTGGAGTTTATTCCAAAACCTTTGGAGAAGGAATGCAGATCTCACCAGTGCTCGGTGTGTGCTTGTCACTCACACGAGCAGCTTCCTGCAGCAAAGAGCATTTGTGTAGAAATACGCTTTCTGAGTAATTTTGTGCAAAATATTTGCAATGTCAGGAGATACTGGTTATTAGGAGCAAACCGTACAACACAAGCACTAGCCTTGGGGTTCAGAGCCAAGTGCCAGCTCTTCTTGCTAAAAATGTTCTCAACTTGGTCTCTGCCAGCAGCGAGGATGGCAGTGAGAATGTGTGAATTCCTGCTCCAAACTGGCTAGACCCACATTTTGTAAATGTCATTTCTTGGGATCCTGTTTTATCTGAGAAGCCACACTGCAGGAGTGGCTCTGAGGCTGATGCTGCCCTCCAGGTTCTGAGTCCTGCAGAGAGACGCTCCTGTGAGGCCTTTGCCACAGGGCTGGCTGTTGCTCCTTTAGGAGCCTTTGCAGGACAAGGTTAAATTCTCCATCACTCTGCAGATCTGATGAAATGAAAGTCAAATTCCACCTTTCACATGCTCCTCACTTCTAACTTCTTTGTTTTTTTTTTTAATTCATATTTTGATTTACTGTTCTCATTAACAACACTGCAATGATTTTCAAGAATTATTGATGACTAAGTCAAGGCTTTAAAAACAAAATTTGGGCAGTGGAAACAATATTTTTCAAGAGAGATATAACAATTCTTTTTTTATAGAAAACTTTGATAAATATAAATTTCGAAAGTACAACTTTTGGATTATAGCAGTTCTTTCCCCCATAACCACACTCCCACCCCACCTCCTACTCCATCTCCCATCCCATTCTTCATTAAGATTCATTTTTAATTATCTTTGTATACAGAAGATCAACTCTGTACTAAGATTTCAACAGTTTGCACCCCACGCACACAAAGTATAAAATACTATTTGAAGACTAGTTTTACTATTAATTTTCATAGTACAGCACATTAAGGACAGAGATCCTACATGGGGAGCAAGTGCACAGTGACTCTTGTTGATTTAACAATTGACACTCTTATTTATGACGTCAGTGATCACCTGAGGCTCTTGTCATGAGCTGCCCAGGCTATGAAAGTCTCTTGAGTCCACAAACTCTGATATTATTTAGACAGGGCCATAAGCAAAGTGGAAGTTCTCTCCTCCCTTCAGAGAAAGGTACCTCTTACTTTGATGGCCCATTCTTTCCACTGGGATCTCACTCATGGAGATCTTTCATTTAGGTAATTTTTTTTTGCCATAGTATTTTGGTTTTCCATGCCTGAAATACTCTCATGGGGTTTTTAGCCAGATCTGAATGCCTTAAGGGCTGATTCTGAGGCCAGAGTGCTGTTTAGGGTATTTGTCATTCTATGAATCTGTTGTGTGGCCTGCTTCCCATGTTGGATAGTTCTCTCCTTTTTAATTCTATCTATTGTTATTAGCAGACACTTGGTCTTATTTATGTGATCTCTTTGACAGTTATTTCTATCTTTACGATCAGTTATGCACTTAAAATGATCACTTTGACCCATAAGATGGCGTTAGTACCTGTCAATTTAATGGGATTTGGAGTCCCATGGCAAGCTTTTAGCTCTACCATTAGGGGTAAGTCCGAGGGAACATGTGCTGAACTGTACATCTCCTCCTTTTCTTATTCCCACTCTTATTTTTTACAGGGATCAACTTTCAATTGGATTTAAACACCTAAGAATAATTCTGTGTTAAGAGTTCAACCAATGGTATTAAATAGAAAAAGAAAGTAGTAAAAGGAATAAAATAGTAAGCTGTTCCTCAATGGTCAGGACAAGGGCTCGGCTGATCAAGTCATTGTTTCTTATAGTGTCAGTTTCACTTCTACAGGTTTCCTTTTAGGTGCTCAGTTAGTTATCACAGATCAGGGAGAACATATGATATTTGTCCCTTTGGGACTGGCTTATTTCACTCAGTATGATGTTTGTCCGGATTCCTCCATTACATTACAAATGACTGGATTGCATTTTTCTTTACTGCTGTGCAGTATTTCATAGAGTACATATCCCATAATTTCTTTATCCAGTCTTCTGTTTATGAGCATTTAGGTTGATTCCATGTCTTAGCTATTGTGAATTGAGCTGCAGTAAACATTGAGGTAGCTCTTTTATTTTCCAATTTAATTTCCCTTGGGTAAATTATGAGGAATGGGATAGCTGGGTCATGTGGTAGGACTATATTCAGATTTCTGAGGCATCTCCATACTGTCTTCCATAGTGGCTTTACCAGTTTGCATTCCCACCAACAAGGATTAGTGTGCCTTTTTCCCTACATCCTCACCAGCATCCGTTGTTTGTTGATTTCTATATGTAAGCTGTTCTAACCAGGGTAAGGTGAAACCTCATTGTGGTTTTGATTTGCATTTCCCTGATGGCTAGTGATCCTGAACATTTTTTCATGTGTCTGTTGGCCATTTGGATTTCCTCTTTCAGAAAATGTCTGTTTAGGTCCTTGGCCCATCTCTTAAGTGGGTTGTTTGTTTTATTGTTGTGGAGTTTCTTGATCTCTGTAGATTCTAATTATTAATCCTTTATCAGTTGCATAATTTGCAAATATTTTCCCCCATTCTGTCGGTTGCCTCTTCACTTTCCTGACTGTTTCTTTACTTCCAACTTCTTTGTAATACTTGATGTTAACTACCAATGTAACAGAAAATTGAAAAACTCTCTTTCTTGCTTTCTACCAATGGAGTTATTTGAATTCAATATACATTAAAATGTGGAACTGCAAATGTACTACTTGTTTAAAATATAGATTGTTACATGGGAGGTCAACAGTCCTGAACCTCTCCCACTAAACTACTAATGTCACCATCTCCACAGTAGTTTTTTTTTTTTTTTTAAAAGATTTATTTATTTGAAAGTCAGAGTTACACCGAGAGAGGAGAGGCAGAGAGAGGGAGAGAGGGAAAGGGGGAGAGGGGGAGAGGAGGAGAGGGGGAGAGGGGGAGAGGGAGATAGAGAGATAGAGATAGGTCTTCCATCCACTGGTTCACTCCCCAAATGGCTGCAACGGCCGGAACTGCACTGATCCGAAGCCAGGAGCCAGGAGCTTCTTCTCGGTCTCCCCCGCGGATGTAGGGGCCCAAGGACTTTCCCAGGCCGCAGCAGAGAGCTGGATCGGAAGTGGAGCAGCTGGGACTTCAATCAATGCCCATATGGGATGCTGGTGCTGCAGGCAGTGGCTTTACCCAAAACTACTTCCAAAGTAGTTTTGACCATGCCAAGTTAGTATTAGACAAACCTCACATTCATAATTCTAAGAGATGCTATCTTGAAATGGGACAAATGGTTTTCTTCCAGAATCTTTAGAATTTATTTACTTGGAAGAGTTTGCAATAAAAGAGTTAAGTTGGCAGTTTAGCTGACTCCTCGGTATTTATTAACCTAAGACAGGACACAGGGAATTGTATTCCATACAGTCTGCAATCATATAATCTACTGTGTTGTAAGATGAAGTTCATTTATGGTTTATACTCAATACAACTACTATGTATGTGTATGTATTTTTTTTTATTTGACATAGTTAGACAGTGAGAGGGAGAGACAGAGAGACAGGTCTTCCTTCTGTTGGTTCACCCCACAAATGGCTGCTATGGCCAACGTTGCAGCGTCTGAAGCCAGGAGCCAGGTGCTTCTCCTGGTCTCCCATGTGGGTGCAGAGCCCAAGCACCTGGGCCATCCTCCACTGCCCTCCCGGGCCACAGCAGAGAGCTGGACTGGAAGAGGGGCAACCAGGACTAGAACCCGGTGCCCATACAGAATGCCGGTGCTGCAGGCGGAGGATTAACCATCTGAGCCACGGTGCCGGCCCCATATGTATTTATTTTTAATATTTATTTGAGAAACAGAGCACTTTCACTGGTTTATTCCCAAAGTGCCTACAAGGGCCCCAGGCTGGGCTGAAGCCCAAACCAGGTCTCCCACATAAGTGGCAGGAATCCAATTACTTCAGCTATCACTGCTGCCTCTCAGGGCCTACATTAGCAGGAAATAAAGTCACATAGTAGAACTGCTAGAAGAATGTGTGAATGCAGTGTGCCTAGCATAATACAGGTGCATGGAAGACACTCAGTAAAAGTCAACAATTATGTTTCCCAAGCGTTGTTTTTCCATTGGACCAACCTTAGGGATATGATAAAAAGGTTTCCTTAGAAACTCCAGGTGCAGCTCCTAAGATTCCCAACGGTTGAGCAGGAGTAAATGGAGAACGTTCTTGGATGTGGAATTTGAGTGCCGCTGTTAGCAGCGACAACAGGAGATGCCTTTCTGTGGGTGTTACCTGTTCTGCCTCAGGAGCCAGCTGGGGTAGGGGTCTGGCCCACCTCAGGTCCAGAGCTTCCCAGCACCTGCCCCCTATCTCCAGCTGCCAGGCTCACTGCTCCATCGTGACCTGGGGCCAATGACAGATTTCCTCACTCCTAATGGCTGTACATTCTAGGTCGTCCTTCAGTTCAGCCCGAGTTAGAGAAAGCATGAAGGAAACACTCATATCTTCCCAGCATAGCTGTCAGATTTCGGGGAATTGTCGAGCAAGAAAGCTGGTCCTACAAAGACCTACAACACCAAGCCGACACGCCCCTCCCATAACTTGGAGGGGCTCCCAAGCAGCTGCCTTCTCTCCTGGGCACCCTGCTGTTGGACGTGCTGCTCCCTCTGCGCTCCTGGGCTAACCCTGTGTCTTCCCTCCTAGAACTGCTCTCCACTCTACACCACTTTGTCCCAGGTTGGATGCTCCCCCAGTTCCGTCGTTTTCTCTAAAGGACCACCCACATGAGGCTGGGGTGTACGGCAGCGATTGGAGCAAGGGAGGGTGAGTTACAGCACAGCTCAACACAGGGGCAGCAGGAGCCACCATTAACAGCACCCATCAGTCACCGCTGCCAGGGACGCTTCCTGTTGGCCATGTCACCCCTGAGTCAGGCCCACCTTGGGGCCATTTTCTCTGATAGGCCCCTTCATCTCTCTTCTCCAGGGCCCAGTCTTCTCCCCCAAATCCTGATTTCTTTCTGATGCACAGCATTGAGACCTCTGAACCTCCCTTCCTGCTGAACTCAGGTCTGCTTTGCAGGTCCTCGTCGTTCTGGACCCCTGCCCTGCAGGTACAGAGACCCCTGACTGGAGCTGTGAAATCAGATGACAGGCCGGGCATTTGTTTCCCTCATTTCTGCAACAGGGAGGGGGGCGGCATAGCCCAGCCACAGGGACTCAAAATAACAGGGGCTTACACAAAATGGAATTTCAGTTCCACGTATACACAGACGTCTGAGCTCGAATCGGGGGGCTGCTCCATGAAGCCAGCCTCGGGGACCCAGGTTTCTTTTAGTTTACCGCCCTGCTGCCCCTAAGGATTATCTTTGCCACCTGATCCCAGGTGGATGACTGGTCCTGTCCTGTTCCACTCAGCAAGAAGGGGTAAAAAGCCACACAGAGTTGGGCACGCTTCTTCCCTTTAGTCCATAACTAGAGGTTACATCACTTCCCTTCACTTCATTTTATAAAAATTCTCTGTATTTGAAAGACAGAAAAAGACAGAGATCCTCCACTGGTCTGTTTTAGTTCCCCAATGCCCACAAGAGCGGGGACTGGGCCAGGCAGAAGCCAGGAGCCCAGAATTCGTCCAGGTCTCTCATGTGGGGGGCAAGAGTACAAGTCCTTGAGCTGTCACTTGCTGCATCCCAGGCTGTGCGTTAGCAGGCAGCTGGAACTGAAAGTGGAGCCAGAGCTTGAACCCAGGCACTTGGACATGGGATGTGGGCGTCCCACGTGGTGACTTAACCACTGCACCAAAGCCTCATGCCGCCCTCTTTTCACTTCTTTGGGCCAAAACTTAATCACATGCCTGCAAGAGAGGCTGTGAAATGTAGTCTTTATTTTATGTGACCATGTATCCAGCTAAAAATCAGAGGTATTATAGAACTTCACTGTCCAGTATTGTAACCTGGAATCACACGTGGCTATTTAAACTTTGATGAATTAAACAAAATTTAAAATCTCATTCTTCAGTCAGCACAGCCCCATTTTGAGTGCTCAATAGCCACATCAGCTCATGGCATCCATACTGGGTGATGTGGAGATAGAATATTTTCACCATCACTGAAAGTTCTACTGGACAGTGCTGTTGTCAAAGAAAAAGTGAGGGCCGGCACCTGTAGCACCAGCATCCCATGTGAGCATCACATGGCTGCTCCCCTTCTGATCCAGCTCCTTGCTAATATACCTGGGAAGGCAGTGCATGTTGGCCCCTGCCACCCACGTGGAAGATCTGATTGCTCCTGGCCTTAGCCTGGACCAGTGTCAGCCATTGCAGCCATTTGTGAGTGAAACTACAGTGCAAGGAAGATCTCTCTCTCTCTGTTTCTTCCTCTCTCTGTAACTCTACCTTTCAAATAAATAAATAAATGTTAAAAAGTGAAATAGTGGGCCACAATGAGCAGCCATTATTGTAGGCTATATAAGGACCATTGCTCCCTTTTCAACAGTGAGCCCCCTGGAGCTGGGGGCTTTCCCCAGCCCTGGAGTGGGAGCACTGGGCCAGGCCTGCTTCTTGGAGTGGGTTCTGCCGTTTGTCACCGAGCTTTTCCCAGGGCAGAGGATCTAACACATGCCTGGCATACTGGGCAGTCAATGGAGGTGGGTTCCTTCTTCCCATGGCCCCCAGGCACCATGCACAGTCTCAGCCCCCTCCCCTCTGTAGAACTGAAAGAGTCCAATATCTCCTCTCTGAGGGAGAGATGTCCTTAACCCCTCCACCCTAGCACCACAGAAGGGGAACTAAGGAGATCTGGCCTATCCAGGGTGAGGGAGCGAGGCACGTGCCAGGGCAGGGATTCCAGTGTGGTCCCCTTGACTCGTCAGGTGTCTGCTCTGGGGCAGGGACCACCTCTCAGGCCTTTGATGGAATTCAAGGCAGAGAATGATTGCAAATGATTACAGAAGACGAGGCTGTCCTCCCAGCTAAGCCAGCTCTCTGCCCTCGGGCATGCTAGCCTGGGGAAGCATTGGCTTGAGGTCTGGCAGGCCACCCAAATAACCACACCAGGTCCTTGCTCTAAGACTGCCTGCGCCCTGGGCACTGGGCCACCTTGTCTCCTCGACCCTTGGCCTCCTGGTGCCCTGTGGCCTTAGCTCCCCTTTCTGGTGGCCAGCAACCTGCGTGCTGTGACATTGCAGAGCCCCTCAGTGGTGAGGGTGGAGGTGCTGAGAGAAGGGAGGAGACAGACAGGTCCTCCTTGAGTCCTTTGAGTTTAGGCTCTCAGGCAAGAGGGAAAAGTCACAAAACTGCTCATTCTTTTTTTTTTTAAGATTTTATTTATTTATTTGAGAGGTAGAGTTACAAACAATGAGAGAGAGAGAGAGACAGGTAGACAGACAGAGAGAAAGGTTTTCCTTCTATTGGTTCACTCCTCAAATGGCCGCAACTGCCAGAGCCATGCTGATCCGAAGCCAGGAGCCGGGTGCTTCTTCTCAGTCTCCCACATGGGTGCAGGGGCCTAAGCACTTGGGCCATCTTCTAGTACTTTCCCAGGCCACCGCAGAGAGCTGGACTGGAAGAGGAGCAGCTGGAACTAGAACCGGCACTCATATGGGATGCTAGTGCTGCAGGCGGAGGATTAACCTTCTGAGCCATGGTACCAGCCCCCTTCCTTCCTTCCTTCCTTCCTTCCTTCCTTTCTTCCTTTCTTCCTTTCTTCCTTTCTTCCTTTCTCTCTTTCTTCCTTTCTTTTTTCAATTAATTTATTTGAAAGGCAGTGTCTCAGAGAGGGAGAGAGAGAGAGGGGTATCTTCCATCTGCTGGTTTACTCCACAAATAGCTGCAATGACCAGGGTTGGGCCAGGCTGAAACCAGGAGCCTGGAGCTCCATTCATGTCTCCCATGTGGGTGCAGGGGCCCAAACACTTGGGCCATCTTCAGCTGTCCCAGGAGCATTTCCTGCAGAGTGGAGTTGGGAATGCATGTGCAAACCAGAACATCAAACATTTTGGAAGGTTCATGGACTTCCTGAATGAACTATGTTACCGATTTTTCTTGGAGTCCAAAATAACCACTGTGGTTTTGTTAGTGGAGATGGGTGAGGGGTAGGTTCTTGTCTTTGCACAACAAAGAATTCAGGTGTGAGACAGAGAGCAGTGGATAGCAAAGTAGCAAGGTTTTATTGGGGTAGAGCGTGGGAAAGAGAGAGAGGGTGCCTAGTCACCCAGGCTGGGGAAAGCAAGGTTGCAGGGTTCAATGGAGAGAACACACCTGGCAAGACAGACGGGCGGCTCAGCAGAGAGCTGAGTGCTGAGTGCGCAGACTGTATTCAGACTGCCGCTTATAAGGGAGAGGATCCAATTCTTCCAACGTTTCTCTTTCCCCTCCTCCTTTTCCTCCTCCAGGACAAAGGATGTGCTGAGTGTGAGTTA
Organism: Oryctolagus cuniculus; assembly: GCF_051225735.1. Classification (NCBI taxonomy): domain Eukaryota; kingdom Metazoa; phylum Chordata; class Mammalia; order Lagomorpha; family Leporidae; genus Oryctolagus; species Oryctolagus cuniculus. The sequence continues at coordinate 143,670,171 of NC_142868.1, read as the reverse complement.
GGTAAAAATTCCACCCAAGGTGCTGTCAGACTGAGGAGCCCTGGCACTGGGCAGAGGAGCCTCCCCTAGGGTGGCTGTGAAGGTTTTATTGCTCCGTGTTCACAAGCCAGGTAACCCATTTGGTGCTGAGGAGAGAGGAGTGTCCCGGGGAGCTGTCCCCGAGGGGAGGCTGAGACCACCTCTGAAGTTACCAGGGTAGGGGCAGGACTTTGCAGTGTAAAATACTGGCTGCTTTGGAGGCTGGTACCTTCTTCTCTAAGACTTTTGTTTTCCTTGGGCCCCTCTCACACACACATAGGCTAATTTCTAACTTCCCACCTAACAGTTTTGTCAAGTTTTTAAAAATTAATTATTTTGGGGGCCGGCACTGTGGCATAGCGGGTAAAGCTACCGCCTGCAGTATGGGCATCCCATATGGGCGCCGGTTCAAGTTGCGGCTGCTCCACTTCCAATCTAGCTCTCTGTTGTGGCCTGTAAAAGCAGTAGAAGATGGCTCAAGTCCTTGGGCCCCTGCACCCGCATGGGGGACCAGGAAGAAGCTCTTGGCTTCGGATCAGCACAGCTCCGGCCATTGCAGCCATCGCGGGGGTGAACCGGAGGATGGAAGACTTCTGACTTCTCTCTTTCTCTGCCTCTGTGTAACTTTGCCTTTCAAATAAATGAGATAAATATTTTACAAAATTATTTTTTTAGATTCATCTTATTTATTTGAAAGTCAGTTACAGACACAGAGAGAGAGAGAGAAAGAAAGAGAGAGAGAGAGAGAGACGGGTGTTCCAGCCTGGCCAGGGCTGGGCCAGGCTGAAGCCAGGAGCCGGGAGCTTCACTCGGGTCTTCCATGTTGGTGCAGGGGCCCCCAAGTACTCAGGCCATCTTTTGCTGATTAGCAGGGAGCTAATAGGATAGGAAGTGGAGCACCTAGGACATGAACAAGTGTCATTATGGGATACTGGTGTCACAGGTAGTGGCTTAACTCACTATACCATAACTGGCCACTATCAAGTTTTTACAAGAGAACATTATCAGGGGGCTGGTGCTATGGCATAGCGGGTAAAGCCGCTGCCTGCAGCGCTGGCATCCCATATGGGTGCTGGTTCAAGTCCCAGCTCCTCCATTTTTGATCCAGCTCTCTGCTATGGCGTGGGAAAGCAGTGGTAGATGGCTCAAGTCCTTGGGTCCTTGTATCTGCATTGGAGACCTGGAGGAAGCTCCTGGCACCTGGCTTCAGATCAGCCCAGCTCTGACTGTTGCAGCCAATTGGGGAGTGAACCAGCAGATGGAAGTTCTCTCTCTCTCTCTCTCTCTCTCTCTGCCTCTCCTTCTCTCCCTCTCTCTCTCTCTCTAACTCTGACTTTCAAATAAATAAATCTTAAAAAAAAAATGAGAGAAAGAGAGAGAACATTATCAGGCTTAAAACAGTTTCCCAGGGTCCTAATCCAAGCAAGGGCCAGCCTTTGTAGAGGCCACACATAAATATGTGTGTCAGCATATGGGGCCCGTGTGGCTTGCTTTATTTCTGGGGCACCTGCTCTAGGATTCCCTCTTAGGACCAGAGGCAGCCATATCCACCAAGGCTGAGATCAAGTGAACCAGGTGCAAAATCTCCTTAGATGTGAAGACAGGGAAAGGAAAATGTGTGAGAAATGAGAATCCATAGGGCTCAACCACCCACACTTTTTTTTTTTTAGTTTTTGTTTCTTAAGCATTTCTCCTTTCTAGGAAATAAGCAATTTTAGTGTTTTTTAAGATTTATTTATTTATTTGAAAGCCAGTATTAACAGAGAGGCAGAGAGAGAGAGAGAGAGAGAGAGAGGTCTTCTATCTGCTGGTTCACTCCCCAAATGGCTGCTATGGCTGGAACTGGGCCAATCCAAAGTCAGGAGCAAGGAGCTTCTTCCAGGTCTCCAATGCAGGTGCAGGGGCCCAAACACTTGGGCCATCTTCAAACCGTTTTCCCAGGCTATTACCAGAGAGCTGGATTGGAAGAGGAGCAGCTGGGACAGGACACAAACTGGTGCCAGTATGGGATGCCGGCACCACAGGCGGAGGCTTAACCTACAGCACCACAGTGCTGGCCCCACTGGCAAGCTTCAAAAAATCAGACCATTTGAAATGCCAGAGGGGAGTTCATTGTTTGGGAGGGTTCTGAGACAAACCGTTTTGTAAAGCAGTGACTCTCCTGTAGTCTAAGTCACTCCCCAGTCTACACGCTGGGCTTGGCTGTGTAGGAAGTGTCCACTGATGAACTCAGGTGTGCTGGGATACGCGGTGCTGGAGGAAGTCAGAGCAATGCCAGCCCCAGAGCTGGGACTTGACCCAGGTGTGGTGGCAACTGAATCAGAGCTCTTAACTACTCAGCTGTTTTGTTTTACCACATCACAGAGTTGAAGAAAAGCTAATAACAACAGTAATAACAACATTGGCGTTGAGACATGCACTCACATTCATGCTTTAGGTTTTTTTTAAAGATTTATTTATGTATTTGAAAGGCACAATTATAGAAAGCCAGGGAGAGAGAGAGAGAGAGAGAGAGAGAGAGAGAGAGATTGATGGATCGATCATCCATCCACTGGTTCTTTCCCCAAATGGCTGCAATGGCGGGAGCTGCACGGATCCAAAGCCAAGTGCTGCTTCTGGGTCTCCCACGCAGAGGCAGGAGCCCAGGCACTTGGGCCATCTTCTGCTTTCTCAGGCCATAGAAGAGAGCTAGATTTGAAGAGGAGCAGCCAGGACTCAAACCGGCCCCCATATGGGATGCCGGCACTGCAGGTGGCAGCTTAACCCGCTACGCCACAGTGCCAGCTCCAGCCACCCACACTTTCAATCGAGAAAATGAAATCCCTAATTTGAAAGCTCCTGGAGGAGGAGAGGTTATCAGAGCACCAGATGGTTTCATGGTTGGTGAGGGGTTTCTGGGGTGGCAAGCCTGGGGAGCGAAGCATGTAGCAGGCAGCAAACGCAGTGACTGGACAGCTGCCCCCCCGCACAGAATCCTCCAGAGTGGCCATCCGTGGCAGCTTTAGCTCTTGCTGCCTTGTCTTGAGATGAGGTTCCTGGGACAGCCAGTGCTCACAGCCTCCTAGAAACTCCATGCCTTTGACCCAGTCATTCTCACCCCGGCTGGACATTCCAGCCACCTGCAGACTTTCAAAACCCTCAGCGGGGCCCTGCCTGCTCCTTGGTGTGGAGAGGGTCCCAGGAATTCCTTGCATGGAGAGCTCCGCAGGAGATTCTGATGCCCAGTGAGGGCTGCAGATCACTCCCCGCAAGTGTTTCTAGAAACTACTGCCTGACTCCCAGAGGCCATGGGGGATTTAGAGAGAACTTAATCATCAGACTGTTCCTTGGGTGAATATGCCAGCCTTAGAGTTAGGAAAACTGTGTTGTGAGAGAAGGCTGACCAGGAAAATGGGTTTGTGGGTCTGACATCCGTCCTCCTTTCAGCCGTTAAATAACAGGCTGATCAGCCTCGTAATGAACCTGAACTTGTTAAATACTGAACAAAATGAGAGTTTCCGGAGAGAATTAATCAAGAATGAGTTTGATTCTATTCCAATTAGGTGTGGGTTAAATAATGCAGCACCTACAAATTCAAACCAGACAATGCCTGAGGGAGTTACTCAGGGTCGGGGTGTGTGCCCACAGCACAGAGGCCGGCATTGTCACCTCGCTCGTTACCAGTGAACCTAGCAATTCTGCACCGCCCCTCGAGAGCGTTTACCACTGTCCCAGTGAGGTGTCAGTTCAGTGCCACCTGCCTTCCAACTGGCTGATTCTGGTTTTTAGGAAGCACGTGGATAGTTAGGGGTGACCGTGGGGTTTGTTGGCGGTCTCAGAAGCAGACTCCCTGGCAAGGATTGGAGGTGGGGAAGGGAGGCGAGGAAGAAAGAACAGCAGTAACTGCTGTGTTATCAGCTGGCAGCGGGGGCAAGCAGGTGAGCCCGGTGTGGAGACGCACCTCCACGTGACCAAGCGGGAGGTGAGGCAGCCGGAGACCTTGTCTGTTATGTCCTGCTCCGCCTGGGCTGGAGGGCAGTGACCACAGCATCGCTCCTCCTCGGCCCAGCCAGATGAAGGCTCAAAGAGCTGGAGCAGCAGGTAGCGAATGAGTGCAGACGTGGCTGTGGGCAGGCAGTCACAGCACGAACCTGTCCCATCATTGCCAAGCAACAGGGCACCGGGAGTAAGGACGGTCGCACGCCTGCGCGAGCCCTCACAGGTCTCTGCATGGTTGCCTTACGGAGAAAGCACGGAGGGCTGCCAGCCCACCCTGGTTCCCGCCCGCCTGCAGCTCTCCTGGGACGCTCATTACGAACCAGGAGGTAATGTTTTCTCTGGTTCTCCAACATTTTGTTGTGCTTCAAATGACCTCTTTCCATCGCCACCTCTGTGCCAGGGCTCAGAACTCCAGGGCGAGTGTTTGGCCTCGCGGTTACATCACCCACAGCCCGTATTGGAGTGCTTGGGTTTGGTACCTCCTCTGGCTCCTGACTCCAGTTTCCTGACTACAGCCCCCGGGAGGCAGTAGTGATGGCTGTATGGTAGGGGTCCCTGCCAGCCACCTGGGGCACCTACATTAGGTTTCTGGTTCCTGGCTTCAGCCTGGTCTACCCCTGGCTATTGTGGTCATTTGGAGAGTGGATCAGCACACAAATAAACAATAACAAAAGCAACACCAAATCAATTACAGTTTAGCAGGCAGGTTCTCACTGGTCTGCCTACTACAGGTAAACGGGGGAGAGTCACTAGAATGTGACTGGCACTGCCGACACTCCCGGAACTGTGTGGAATTTAGAGACAACCGAATCATCGCTGGCCCTGAGACGAGAATCGCGGAACTCCGAAGGGGCTGGAGCGGCTGACAGTTTTGCTCCTTATGATTAACTTTTTAATTTATTTGAAAGTCAGAGCGAGGGAGATTTAGATAGAGAAGGAGGGAGAGAGAGAGAAGGAAGGAAGGAGAGAGAGAGCGAGAGAGAGCGCTTCCGTTCACTGGCTCACTTCATGGATGCCCACAACAGCCAGGGCTCTTGGGCCAGGCTGAAGTCCAGAGCCAGGAACTCCATCTGGATGTCCACATGGATGGCAGGGACTCACTTAGCTGAGTCGTCATTTGCTGTCTCCTAGTGACATTCACAAGCAGCTGGATCAGAAGCGGAGACTGGACTTACTGCCTGGCACCCAGATGTGGGATGTGGACGTCCCAGGCTGCAGCTTATCCGCTGCACCACAGTGCCCACCCTTTTTGCCTTTAGGGCTGTTCTGCTCCTGTCACCATCATCCTTTGCTGTGCCCCCAGCCCAAAGCACATCGACTATAACAGTTCTCCAATGTTTGTTTCTAAGAACCAACGAGAGTCTGGCCAGTGAGAAGCCGGAGGAGAGCAGAATTCAGGCTGGAATGGTTTGAACATTTGTCTCCTCTCAAACCCACACAGGTCACTCTGACAGTGTGAAGAGGTGGGCCCTGTGGGGGGAGATGGGCTGTGCTGTCCTGGGGGAGTGGGTGAGTTGCGCCGGAAGTGTTTCCTTTGTCGCCCTTTTCCCTCCTCTCTGTCCTGCCTTGCCAGATACAGTCCCTAGGCTCGGACTTCCCTGCTTCCAGACTTTGAGGAATCCGTTTCTATTGGTTAGGAAGTACTCAGTCTGTACTGAAATGAATGGTTTCAGGGACCAAAGTCATTTTATGTGTGAGTTCTTGGACACAGCTCAAAACCCACCAACCTACTTAAGCTTCAGATTTTAAAAATCAAGTAATTTAAAAAGCAAGTAATTCTTTGCAAAATCCAATCCTCTCACCCCTCCCCTGGCTTCTCTTCGTGCAGGCTGGAGTTTGGGGTGAAGCGGGAAGCAGGGAGGGATGCTGTGGGGCAGGGCCGGCGGCACCCAGCACCCAGCACCCAGCACCAGGGCCACTGTGTCTGCCCCATTTCCCTCTGTCAGGAAGTGCATCCACCAGACCAGCAAACATTCACCTCTGTCTCTCTGTCTCACTAATGCCACGTTGCTGCTGGCTCAGGGGCTAAGAGGGCCTTGAGCCAGCCCATCATCTTTTTCCTGAGAATGTCCAGAAAAACCCCAGTTAAATTTCTAGTGCTTATCTAAATACTTGCAATAACAACACACATTAAATACTTTATGCTTTCTTCCAAGTTACGATTTTTAGAGGCAGAATGAATGTAGCTTTTGAGAGCCTTAACCAATTCTGGCAGATTTTTAAAATTATCTGTATGGCCTTTTCTGATTATAAAAATAGTTCACCTCGGAAAATTTCTGAGCAAACAGAGTTCGAGAAGCCTGTGCACGCCCCCATGGTGCGGGCGGGGAGTGGACAGCACGTAGTCGGGGAGGCCATTGTGCGGTGCCGGTGGTTACCCAGCAGTAAACCATGCAGCTGTGCACTTCGACAGGGCTCTGGGTAGAAGTGGCCTCACTGGTCCCCTGCAAATGCCTTGCATCCAGGAAGCAACGGATGGAGGCAGCAGGGCTCCTGGCCGTCCTATTACCCACAACACATGACGCTGTTCAACAATGTCCGTTGAGTCCCTTGACGCTCTGGGGAGACACGGATGATTCAGGGGCCTGCTCTCCAGAAGCCAGTTTTTGGCGTTGAGGGGAACTCAGCACAATCTTCAATGCATGTTTTCAGCCAGTGATGGGAGCCACCCAGGAAAGGAGCCAGGCCTGAGGACGTGGCGCAGAGGGCTCTGCCTAGACTGGGTGTTGAGGAAGACTTCCCTAAGGAGACAATGCTGGCATCAGAGGAGGAGGCATTACCTAGAGGAAGAGGGTGAGCCGTGGTGTGCGGAGCCTTGGGCATTCCAGAGGGTAGGGGCAGCATGTGCAAAAGCCCTGTGGTAGGAGGGGCTCTGCAGTTCTATGGGACTGGCACAGAGCATGGCAGATAAGGGGGTCAGATCAGATGGGGCTTGTCCGCCAGGCTGAGGGTTTGGGAAATTGAGCAGTGTGGTAAGCAGGGTTTATATGCATTTGGGCAAGGTCTGGGGTGGTTGCAGTTGGAGGGTGTGTTGGACAGGGGAAAGAAGGGGTAGCATTGTCATGGGCATAATCCCGACTGTGGGTAAGCACCGTTGTCGTGGTAAGAGGGGGCAGAGGCTAATCATCAGCTAATGAGACAATGAATTTGAAAACATAACACAAATGCCTGGTAGTTTTTATCTGTAAAAAACCAAGAGTTTTCAATGTGGAAAACATGTTCAGGTTTTGTTACTTGGCATTTGAGCCCTTTTTTCTCTTGGCTGTGCTGGATAAGCAAGGGTTATTTATTTATTTGAGAGAGAGTGCGCCAGAGGGCACTCCCATCCATGGGCTCACTCTCCAAGTTTCCTCAACAGTCCCCACTTGGCGGTCAGAGCCAGGTACTCAATCCAGGTCTCCACAGGGTGGCAGGGACCCAAGTGTTAGATCTACGACCTGCCACCTCCAAAGAGTTTCATTATCAGGAAGCTGGAATCAGGAAGCAGTGTCAGGACTCAAACACAGGTACTCCGCTGTGGGATGTGGGCATCGTAACAGGCTTTTTGCTAAGCCACAAGCTGAGTCCTGAGGGCAGGTTAACTAGCACTGCTGTGCCACTGCTGGTGGGAAAGAGGGGTTCCCTTCCTTCCTGGAGTGTGACCCCCAAGCGGAACAGCCTCTGCGTCCCCTGTCCCTGCCCTCTTACTCTGTGTGTCCCAGAGCTCAGACTGCTCTCTCACCCTTTCCTGCAGAGAAGCAAGGGGCCGTGATTCTGGGGTACAGTGTAGAGCCAGTCCTGACTCTTAGTAAGTGTGGGAGAGCTTACAGGCTCGTGGTTCTGGACGGCAGGGGTGCCCTTGTTCAGCTTTGTGTAATGAGGAAGCCCTGGCAGGGGGGTGCAGGGGAAAGCATGTCAAGCTAGTGCCAGCTTCCACCACTCTGCTTTTCTTTTTTTTTTAAAGATTGATTTTATTTATTTGAAAGGCTGAGTTACAGAGAAAGAGTGAGAGAGATCTTCCATCTGCTGGTTCACTCCCCAAATAGCCACAACGGTTGGGGCTGTGCTGATCTGAAGCCAGGAACTTCCTCTGGGTCTCCCACATGGGTGCAGGGTCCCAAGCACTTGGGCTATCCTCCACTGCTTTCCCAGGCCATAGCAGAGAGCTGAATCGGAAGTGGAGCAGCTGGGACTCGAACCAGCACCCATATGGGACGCAGGCACCATAGGTGGTGGTTTGCCTGCTACCCCATAGCGCTGGACCCTACCACTCTGCTTTGAATTGGTGGCAATAGCCACGATAATGTGAAAGGTGTGTACTTAACAGACCACACCCTGTGTCCACGTCCAGTGTTCATTCCCTGAGATGAGTTACCATCCAGGAAGCCGACGGAGGTGCAGGGAAGCTGAATGACTGGCAGTGTTGTACCCTGACTGCCTCAAACTCGCTCGCTACCATATGCCTCCGTGGCTCTGAGGCAGCTGTTGATGTTCCAGAAACCCTGCTTTCCTCGCTGGGAAAGTGGAGGTGATGATGGCACAGGATTATCCTGAAGGTTAAATGATTGTGCCTATAAAATGCCTGGCCCCTGGTAAGTGCTCGGTGGACACTGGCTCTTGCTAGGGGTCGCAGAGCTGTCTGGCTTCGGTCTGAAGGGAGCGGCCGAGAGCCGCCGAGAACCGCCCTAAAGGTGGCCTTGATAAGATAGAAAAACAGGAACTTCGACCCAGTACTTTTCCACTGACTATACTTCCTCACCGCTCAACGACCCCCTCCCCTTGTCCAAGCTTAACAAAGAAAGGCAAGGCACGTAGGGCACGTAGCCACGCGTTTCTCCTCCTCAACGACACCCTCCCCTTGTAGTTGCCCAATGAACTCACGCCACCCTATGGTATGTTAATTTTGTGGTTTTGCCCCTTAAAAGCTGTGTGAGATAACTGCTCGGGGCTCCTCTCTTTCTCGCGGCTTGTGGCAGCCAGCAGAGGGCCCATTTGCGCAAATGAAATAAAACTGCCTCTTGCTTTTGCATCGCCTGGTCTGGAGTCTGTGTTTCTGGGGTTGTCACAAAAGGGCACCGCTTTTGGGGTCCTTCAGGTCGACTGTTCTTTTTGCCAGATTTGAAGTCAGCACGCTTATAGTGAACAAATGCATGGCAGAGTATGTTGGAAGAATTTGTAACAATATTTATCTGAAGAGTTGGCATTTGCACTATCAAACCCAGAAGTAGGGCCCTGGGGCTGACCGGGGAGAGGACTGTGGCTGCTTCTGACGAAGCTGGGTCTTCAGATTGGACCAGGAAAGGAGGACCCATGCTGCCTGCCTAGAACTGCAGCGTCCAGCACAGTGACCTCAGCTTGGGGTCAGCAAACAATTCCAGCAATTGCTAGAGGCATCGCTTGAGGACGGAATAGCACACATTTGTTCCACAATCATTCGGAGGGCACTCACTGGGTGCCAGCCCCGTGCAGGGCAGCAGGATGTGGTGGTGAGCAGAAGAGGCAGCGTCTGTGGCTGTGCCAGGGTCCCAGTCCACTAGGAACCCTGGAAGGGCTGCTCTTACCCGGGAGAATCTTGGTACCCCAGGAGCCACACTGCTGGCGGGGCAGGAGCGCTCAGGTTGGGCCTGTTAGGATCCGTTTTCTCCTCGTGGTGAAATTGTAAGCACGTCTCAAAGTCCGTTTCTTCTCAGGAAATACGTGCAGACTGGAATTGGTCACAGACATAAAGCCAGAGAGGAGGGGTCCTTCTTCAGGTGGGGGATACCCCCTGGGCTGGAGGGAGAATCCCAGGTCTCATCCCCATCGAGGCTGATCTGTCCTTTACATACTGTCCTAAAGGACCTGTGTCCTTGGCTGATAGGGTGGCAGAGGAAGCCCCATTGATTTTCCGTGAGACTTAACTCTCTTCAATGTAGATTTACAGAGAGATGGTAGCTTAACAGGGAGAGGCACGTTAGCCAAAATTCACCACTGATTGCCTGTGGTCTTGGGCTCATGGTCCTTGACACAGAGGTCAGCAGAGGTAAACCACTGGCTTGGCAGGCCTCTACCTAAGGCCACACGCTATTTCCAGGGAACACATCCAGATCCTATTTTCTAGTGTCACAAACCCAGAACTGGTACAGGCAGAAAGGACCTGGTATAATTGGTGCCATGCCCTTTTATTTTAAGTCAGGCAAATGTCCTATATAGGACTTGCATTGCAGAGTGAGCTCAGTGTCAGGTGAGATCATTTATGTAAAACACAGCACAGAACCTGACAGGTCACAGAGACTTCACACTTGCTGTCCGAGTGTAGCGGATGTCTAGTGTCAGTTGACCTTGCACTGACTTCTCATTGGAGAAAGAATCCCCCTTCCACTCTGCATGGCCATGGTGCACATGGAACCAAGACTGCGCTGATCAAGTTCTCTGTACCCCAACAGCAGCAGCAGAGAGCTGGGCCAATGAGCAAAGACAAGCAGCGAGAGAGCAGATGGACAGAGAGGCTCCCGGCTGCTACCGTCCAGCTTCTCATAGCTCCTTTCCCAAGCCCACGCGCAACCACAAGCCGCAACCTATGCTTCCGAGGTCGTTTGAGTCGGATTTCTGTAACTCGCCACTGGGACCGTGACAATGCGAGGGCAGAGTGCCAAAAGCCCACAGTAGGACAGCACACTCTCAGGTGCCCACAGTGAGAAGTGAGAGTGTTCTAGCACTCCCCTGGCTGTGCGTCGCTGACATTTAAGCAGGCTGCAGAGCGTCACTCAGACCCCCGGTGGCTTGCCACTGAGACTAACACCTTCCTCCCACGGCTCAGAGAAGTCCAGCTGAGAACTCGGAGCTGTGTGTTCGCAATAGATGAGGAAGGACATCTGATAGGTCAGGGTGCAGCCCAGGCCAATGACTGGAAGGACAGCAGGATAGGCACGGTGAGCAGTGACTATAAACAGGGAAGTACACATTCATCTCAGGACAATTTCTTTTTTTTTTTTTTTTTTTTTTTTTGACAGGCAGAGTTAGACAGTGAGAGAGAGAGAGAGAGAGAGAGAGAGAAAGGTCTTCCTTCTGTTGTTTCACCCCACAAATAGCCACTACGGCCGGAGCTGTGCCGATCCAAAGCCAGGAGCCAGGTGCTTCCTCCTGGTCTCTCATGCGGGTGCAGGGCCCAAGCACTTGGGCCATCCTCCACTGCCTTCCCGGGCCACAGCAGAGAGCTGGACTGGAAGAGGAGCAACCGGGACTAGAACCCGGGGTACCGGCACTGCAGGTGGAGGATTAGCCAAGTGAGCCACAGTGCTGGCCCTCAGGACACTTTCTATATTTTATTTCCTTTTGGAACCTCCACCCCCACCACAGCTGAGTGAAGTGTCAGGTTCTGGGCGCAGCTCTTCAGGGGGGTCTCAGTGAATGGAGTGGGGTGGAATCTGCTGGGGCCAGCGGTGCGTCTTGAGCTCTACTGGGTTAAAAGGCCACATGGAATGAAGACCTGGGGGTCGCAGGAAAAGGCACAAGGGCTGTCTGAGCCTTCCAGCAGCTCCACCAGTGAGAGCGGGATGAGAAGCTTCCCGTGCTGCAGAGCTCAGGAGAAATGGGGACAGGTCACAGGCTGCGCTCCCACTGGGCTGGGTGAGTCTGGCAGGGAGCATGGGGTTTCCGTTGGCTGTGGAGCACGAGTGGCAATCCCAAAAGTGGAGGGTGGAGTGAAAGGCCAGGCGCTGTGGGTAAAGGCCAGTCGGAGCTAAGCCTGGCTCAGGCAGGGAGAAAAAGCCAAACGGATCAGATGAGGAGGAGGAGGGGCTTCTAAAAATTCACGGAGAAAACAGAGTATGATAAAGCTGTGCACACATTTCGAATTGTTTTGCCCCAAATAAACTTATATTTTAATTGTATTTTCCCCAAACATTTTTAAAGGAAAGTTTTCATTCATTTATTTGGGAGGCAAAGGGTGTGTGTATGTGTTTGTGAAAGAGAGAGAGAGAGAGAGAGAGAGAGAGAGAGATCTTCCATCATTGGTTCACCTCCCAAATGGCCACATTGGCCAGGACTAGGCCAGAGCTGAAGCCAGGAGCTAAGGGTTCAATCCAGGTCTCTCACAGGGGTGGCAGGGAGCCAACCACTTGACATTACCTGCTGCTTCCAAGGCTATGGATTAGCGGGAGGCTGGCGCCAGGGATGGAGCCGGAGCTCAGAACCCAGATACTCCAATATACAATGCAAACCACTTAACCACAGTCTTAACCACTAGGCTAACCATCCACCTCCACAAACTGAAGTCTCCTCACATCTTGTCAGGCACAGGGAGCTGTTAGAAGCTGTTAGAAGCGGTTAGAAGGGAATGGCATGAGGAGCATTTTTTGCTAGTGTGTTCTGTTTTGTTATCAGGTAGTACTTGAGATGGACCTTGATCAACAGGTGGGGCAGGGTGAGGGGTCACTTTTGCAGGAATTGGGTGATAGGACCAGCAGCAACCACATCTGGGAACTTGTTTGAAAGGCAAGTTATCAAGTCCATCCCACATCTGTTGATAGTGACCTAGCCAGCTGTGTGTGTGTTTAAAGATTTATTTATTTATTTATTTGAAAGGCAGAATTAGAGAGATGATCAATCTGCTGGTTCACTCCCCAAATGGCCACAATGGCCAGGGCAAGGCTAGGCTAAAGCCAGGAGCCTGTAACTCCATCTGGGTCTCCCACTTGGTGGGCAGGGGCCCAAACACTTGGGCCATCTTCTATTACTTTCCCAGGACATTGTAGGGAGCTGGATTGGAAGTACAGCAGCCAGGACTTGAACCGGCATCTGTATGGGATGCCAGTGTTGCAAGTGGTAGCTTTTAACAAGTCCTCATGCAGTCGGTGTGCAGACTGCCTGGGGTGACCAGATGGGCAACACAGGTTGGCATCTAATGGCAGGGTCCTCAGTACCATGTTTAGGAATGAAGACATTTTCCATATTACTAGGAAGCTCCTGAAAGTTTTCAAACAAGGGCACCTCATTCATTCATTCTCAGGTACCAGATGCCAGCCCCAGGGCTGGACACAGATCCAACAGCAGATACGCCCACATGGGTTCCGGGCAGCTTTTAAGCAAGGGCTTATCTGGAGACAAGATAGCCATTGTCTGTGGTTTTAAAAAATCTTATTTCCTAGTGGAACATACACCTCTTTCGCTCTCCGGAAACAGCCCCCTCTGTGTGTGCCGTTATAAGCTGTACAGTCAAGTACTTAATGAAATTTCAAATACTACTGAGCAAACTGAGCAGGGGAAAACAGATGTGCGTTGCACACACACATGCACGCACAGCCTGCCGGAGAGCTGCTGCTTTGTGAGGACTTCTTCAGATGGACCTTGTAGCCTTTGACTTTTGCCAAGGGAGGGTCAATTGGCTCCAGGTGTCGCTGTGTTTTCCTAACCGATTCAGGAAGCTGTGGGCTGGGAGGGGGCAGGGAGCCAGGGACAAGTGAAAGAAGGCTAGAGGCGGGTCTATTCTGCCCCCCTTACCGCCCTCCCAGTTCCCTCTCCAGAGCCCTGTTGAAAACTGGAGTATGATTTCAAAGACAGGCGAGACTTCTCATCTGGATTAAATGCAAGGGACAAGGATGGGGAAGGAGCAGCGCCTCCTGGGGTCACACAGCTCCTCTGGGTTCTGGGCAGGCTGAGATTAGTGGCATTGTCCTCTGCTGGGGCACATCAAGAAAAGTGAGTTAAGGCCAGGGCCCATCGCGTCAGGTAGCAGGGAGGCTACTCTGGTTCCAGCGTTGGCTCCCTGGCCCCTGAGAAGGTAGAGACGGTTTTCTGCTGTGCTCCATCTCTTTGTCTCCACGTCAGGACTCCAGTGCCCTGCCTGCTCCCATGGTGCAGCTTGGGACTTCTTCCCCTGGACCACCCGCAGCTTTGTACCAGATCTGAGCGGGGAGGGGAGAGGCTGAGAATGTCCAAGCTCTCTGTCCTGTTTCCTAGCCCCATATTTGGGGACACAATGGCAGCCTTTCTGATGGAGGCTAACCTGTCCTTCTGATTCCCAGGGCTGGTTTATAGGAGACAGCATCTTGGAGAGTAGGTAGGCAGTGCCCCTGGGTCTTATTTTAAACTAATTGCATTACAAGGGGTGGGCGGGAAGGGAAGAGAGGGGGTAATTATAATTGGGGGAAATTTTTTTTAAGACCTAGTTTCAAAAATCTCAGACTTAATTTAGTGAATTTCAGTTCTGGGGAGGGGGTTGCTAAGCTGAAGCTCATCGCCTTCTGTCACTAATGACCGCGTCCTTTGTATCTGAGATCCTCCATAGCGACTCCTGGGCTGTTCACTGGATCATCCTCCTGAGAGCCTCGGTCCTGCGTGGGCGGAGACCCGCAAGTCAGGAATGGAGGCTGCCAGGGCTCAGCAGCTTTGGGATATGTCTTGGCCGCTGGGGCAGAGGCTGCCACCTGACCCCGCCCCTTATCCCTAGCTCTCCCCTCCTGCGTAGTGGCTCTGCTGGCTGTAGGGGGTGATTTGCATGTATCACCAGCCCGGATGTCCATCTCTAAGAGCCAGCAACCTTTGGGCCTTCCGGTTGCACGGAAGGGTGCTACTTCCTCCCGGGAAAGTGCATCCAGCTGTCCTGGCCATGGTGTCTTTATTGGAAAAACTATTTTCCAAGATCAGTGAACTCTTTAAAAAATAATAAAAAGTGGTGAGCCGCTCCACAGGCCCTGGGAGACTGTGTGTATGAAGATTGCTTTTGTAGGAGACAGGAGGGCAAAGGGCAAGGTGAATGAAGTGTCCCCTTCCCAATTCTGCCCTCAGCCAGTCCCCACCACATGGGCCCGCATGGGCAGGGAAGGTATGCATCCAGTTGACCTCACCCCCACTGCAAGGGTGCCTGAAACTGCAGATAGCACCAAACCCCATATAGACTATTTTTTTCCCTACATACATAGCTGTGATACAGTTCATCAGTAAGAGATTAGCAACAATAATAAAATAATAAAATACAGCAATTCCAACAATATACTATAGCAGAATTTACATAAAATGTATGAATTATTTATTTCTGGAATTTTCCATGGAACATTTTTGAATCATGGTTGACCACAGGTAAATCCCTGGAAGCTCAGGAAGCGAAACTGCAGACCAGGCGGGTGTGGGCACACTGTGTCGCGTGTCCTGACTCTGCAGGTGGGGAGAGTGAGGCTCAGAGTCTTGTGCAGGGAGCAATGGCGTGGTGGGGGGGCCCTCGGTCCAGGGCTGTCAACCTTGTGCTCCTTCTGATCCCCAAACCACCTGCCACTGCCGGCCAGCAGCCTGGACATGCACGCATTCATGGAGGCCAGGGTTTGGATCCCAAGGCAGGGCACTGCCCTACTTAAACTTTATTTCTGCATCTGTAAACTTAAGCAACGGTTATCCTCCCTGAGGAATCCAGGGAGTGGCCTTAGTTAGCCTCTTCCTGCAGGTGTGTCTGTCTGGCGGCGCCTGGTGGAGGAGCAGGGAGGGAAGGGTGGGACCAGCAGGGAATTTTCCCAGTTTTCCACTGGATCGGGCCAAGGCCCAGGGAGTGAGAGACAAACCCAGGATTCTCCGGGCGCCGGTTCGCCTGCCAGCCCCCGGCTCGGCGCGCTGCTGCTCCGCGGTGCTGTCCAAGGGTGGAGGCGGGCAGGCTGAGGGAGCCGAGGTGTGGATGCCAAGAGGCCAGCCACGCCTTGGCGTCACAGGGCTGGCCCCCAGCAGGCTGTGTCTTTGAGCTAGAAGGCAGCTTGTCGCCTAAGAATCTTCTGGAAGCGTAGTAGCTTCCTATGCAAGAGGGGGAGACCGCTTCCGAGCTGCATACGGTGTGCAAATCCCGCTTCTGCTTCTTAGCGGAAGACTCTTGGGAACCCCCCTTCAGCTCCCACGGGCTCAGGTTCTTCCCGACGGGAATGCTGCTGTCCACTCTGCACTGCCCTAGGGGGGAGTGGAGGCCGCCAGGCAAGCAGCACGTGCTGACTTCACTCGGTG
Organism: Oryctolagus cuniculus; assembly: GCF_051225735.1. Classification (NCBI taxonomy): domain Eukaryota; kingdom Metazoa; phylum Chordata; class Mammalia; order Lagomorpha; family Leporidae; genus Oryctolagus; species Oryctolagus cuniculus. The sequence goes on along the minus strand of NC_142868.1, from coordinate 143,654,238 downwards.
GGGAGTGGGGAGGGGCAGCTTGGAAGTGGGAGAGCAAGGACGGAAAGCCGCTGGGCCTGCCGCCGCAGCCGGGATGGAAGGGGAGGCAGCCGTGAGTGATGCAGCGCGCAGAGACTGCGGTAAACAACCCCCTCTGCAAAAGGCGCTGCAGGAGCTCCGAAAAACCAGAAGCAGAAAAGTCATAAAATAGCACCACTGTTTTCTTGTGTGAGCAAAAATAGGCATGAAGACAAACCCAAGCCAATCTGGGACTAGGAGTCTAAATATGACTCGTGAGTCACCCCAGCTCCGTTCCAAGGGAAAGACTCCCCCAGCCCCGCACTCCACACCCTCGTCCGTGACACATCAGGGTTCTAGCTTTCCGGCTTCTCCCACCAGACTCCCAGGGGCGCCTCGCGCGCGGGCGGACCGGCCCTCTGGCGGTGGGAGTCCATTTCCCGAAATAACCCGGCGTGCGAGCGGGACCCACGCCGGCCCCGCAGCGGGCGCTAGGTGGCGCCAGATCCCGCGTTATGCGGCCAACACTGGCTCTGCCGCCAGGCCTTGTGCTTCCCAGAGACTTGGGGCGCTGTTTCAGTTTATGCCACATCCCTCGCGCCCCGCCAGAAGGCCGCTAGTTCTGCCGGTGCCCAGGCCCGGGTCGCTGTGGCTGCAGAAGCCAGTCCCCAGCCTGGAGGCTGGAGACAGCCGCAGTGCTTCGCTGAGCTATAAATAACGCCCAGAACAAGAAGTCTTTTACAGCTTCACTCTGCCCCTGGGTCAGGAAGGAAAAGAGCAGGGGACAAGGCAGCTCCTAGAGGCCCCTTTGTGAGAGCAGCCAGGCATTCTTCCCTCCCCTCTGACCTCCCCCGCTCAGGGCAACACAGATATTCGTGCCCAGGTAACGGGGGTTACAGGTGCTCTGAAGCGGCCAGTAGATACCCGCATGGCTCGGCGAGCCGCCGTCACCCGCAGGAGAGCGCCTGGACAGTGGCCGTGACTGTGGCCTTGATTGTTTAAAGCCATTTCCAGAATCTTTACTTAATATATGCTAAATTGGTCTTCTGTATATTAAGATAATTGAAAATTAATCTTGATGTGCATGGAAGGGGAGAGGGAGTGGGAGAGGGGAGGGTTGTGGGTGGGAGGGAAGTTATGGAGGGGGGGAGCTATTGTAATCCATAAGCTGTACTTTGGAAATTTATGTTCATAAAATAAAATAAAATATTAAAAAAATTTTAAAAATTAACAGAAAAAGAAAATAAAGCCATTTCCAGGAGGCAGGTGCGCAGCGTTGTCCGTTTCCAGGGATGCTGACTGACACCCCAGGGTCTCATGGGAGCTGGCGGCCCTGATGCTGTCTCTTTGAGACCATCACAGCCATTGTTGCTTCTTACAGTTGTCACTGTGTGCGAGGCACGCCAGGACATCACCTTTTGGCTCAGGCTTTCTGGTTGGCAGAGGCGGGCTGAATGGGGAGAGCCCCTGGAGGCTGGCGGTGCTTGTGGGCCACGAGGGAGTTTCCGGGACTGGGAGGCTGGGGCAGGTGTGCTGGGGGCCTCCTTGCCCCTGCCTCTGCTTGCGGCCGCAGACAGGAGATGGCCCTCACAAGCCACCGCTGGGGCTCAGTGAGCAGCGCCTGGTGTGCGGATGAAATTAAGGGCCCTTGGAGAGCAGCAGACCCTGGAAGAGGCTGGCCCCCGATCTCCCCTTCTGTGCTTAATCGGTCCCTTGTTTAGCTTTCATGAGCCAATCACCTACCCTCCAGAAGAAAGAATAACGGCCGGCGCCGCAGCTCACTAGGCTAATCCTCCACCTTGCGGCGCCAGCACACCGGGGTCTAGTCCCGGTCGGGGCACTGGATTCTGTCCCGGTTGCCCCTCTTCCAGGCCAGCTCTCTGCTGTGGCCAGGGAGTGCAGTGGAGGATGGCCCAGGTGCTTGGGCCCTGCACCCCATGGGAGACCAGGAGAAGTACCTGGCTCCTGCCATTGGATCAGCGTGGTGCGCCGGCTGCAGCGGCCATTGGAGGGTGAACCAACGGCAAAAGGAAGACCTTTCTCTCTGTCTCTCTCTCTCACTGTCCACTCTGCCTGTCAAAAATAAAAAAAATAAAAAAAGAAAAAAAGAAAGAATAACGGGTGTAACCCTACCTGGATTTTGTCACAGCCGTTGGCCACTTCCCACGCCCACTTGCTTCCCTGAGAGTCATTACCGAGTGTTATCCGAGCACTGGGCCCATTCATTCACCCATCACTGGCCACCCCTCCAAACTGTCCTCTAGGAAGGGGGGGGCGATGAGTGTGAGGGTTCCTTGGGTTGGTGAGAGTCCCATCCTGTGACTGTCCCCAGTGCGCACGAGCACGTTGGTGAACCTGCGGCTGCTCTGCCCATGTCAGGTCACTCTGGGGGGCCCTCAGAGGACGAGAGGCAGCTCTGCCTGCCCCCCCGGAACAGGCATCTTGCTGTCAGACTTTGAGCCTCCAGAACTGTGGGAAATGAGGTGCGTTGTTCAAGCCCTCCCGTCCCTGGTATTTGATTATAGCAGCCCGAACAGACTAAGGAATTCGCGAGTCTCTGTGAGGTCGCAAGAAGTTTTAAGCCCCCACAGAGCTTGTGGTGCGGTGGAGTTGAGGCAGGTGCAGTTCACAGGAACAAAAGGACAAGTAGTGACTCGGAGCCGTGCTGGCAGGAGTCCAGAGACCCGCTCCCTGGCTTGGTTGTGTGGAGGTTCCCTTTAAGGCAAAGAAAGGAGAGGGGTGGCTGGAAGGAGGGAGGCGGGAGGGACAGGGCAGCTGTTCTTGGTGGGCTTGGCTGGATCTGTGTAAGACAGGGTCCACCCTTAGATCACCCCAGAGCTCTGGCCTCACAGCTGGGGTCAAACTGTAACCGTGAGGGTGCCTGGATGACCCTTTGTACCCAAGGGGATGCTCTTGAATCTGACATTGCCAGGACTGCCTTGAACGAGGCTGCTACTGCAGGGACAGTGTGTGCTGGGGCCCAGGACGTCCGAGGGGTATCCACTGGGGGCCCGGGCACCCTGCACCCTCTTGCCTGTGTCCCCATCAGGCTTCTTCCCCAGCTGCTTGGGCTAATGTGTCACAGCCTCCGGGGAACTCTGCTCTGAACTGTCCCCCAGCCCTTCTGCACCACTGCCACCGTGCAGGGCAGGCCCTCGTCACACCTCATCTAGAGAGCTTTTCTTGTCAAAGACACAAAAATTATTCTTTTTAAAGATTTATTTTATTTATTTGAAAGAGTTGCAGAGAGAGGTAGAGACAGAGAGAGAGGTCTTCCATCTGCTGGTTCACTCCCCAGATGAATGCAACGGCCGGAGCTGCGCCAATCTGAAGCCAGGAGCCAGGAGCTTCCTTCAGGTCTCCCATGCAGGTGCAGGGACCCAAGGACTTGGGCCATCTTCTACTGCTATCCCAGGCCATAGCAGAGAGCTGGATCAGAAGAGGAGCAGCTGGGATTAGAACCGGCGCCCATATGGGATGCCAGCGCTTCAGGTCAGGGCGTTAACCCGCTGCGCCACAGCGCTGGCCCCACAAAAATTATTTTTATGAGAGATCCATGCACATGGCGATGGATGCACATGTGGAAGTCCGATGAGAGGGTTTGTATGGAGCTCGATCCCCTCCAGCCCTCGTTCCAGGAGGAAGCACTACTCCTTCCCTCCCCCCCAACTTCTGTCTTTGCTCCTGCTGCTCCTCATTGTCCTCAGGACCTGCGAAAGGCAAGCCCTTCAGCCCAGGCTGCTCTCCCACAAGCCAGGCCCAGCCACTCAGAGCCACCTGCTACCTGCGCTCTCTCACTTTGGTGCATTTCTAAAAACGGTTTTCAGTTTACTTTTCTGCATAGATCAGACACACACATGGTCCGTGTTCTCCGTCTCACGTCCCCCTAGTAACCGCTGTTTACTGATTTCTGGTATTTCCTTCCAGATAATATTTGTGCATACTTAATAAAACACAAACATTCCCTCCCCTTTCCACCCAGATAGTAATAGGTAATTCACACTTTTGATATCTACTTTTTTAAAAAAATGTAGTAACAGACCTCAGTAACCCTTCCAGGGCAGCTTGTCCGTAGCTTTGTCAGTGACTTTGCAGCTGTGTATCACTAAGGCAGCAAGCTTTCTCTGAAAAGGGCCAGGCAGTCCACACCCTCGGGTTTGTGCAGTGTGGAACGACTCAGCTCTCCAGTATGGTGTAGAATAAGCCTGAGCCCACGTGCACACCAGGGGCGTGGCTGCTCCAGAATCTTCATCAGTGGACACTAACATCAGAATGTTAATCTTGTTCATCTGTGGCACAATACAGTTCTTTAGATCTTTTTTCAACCATTTAAAAATGTCGCTGTCTCTGCCTACCTGTCAAAAAATGACAAGATGCATGCATTTGTTATTTGGATACTTGCTATGAAATTGCCCTCCAACAGGCTGGACTGGTTGATACACTCACTAGCAATGTTTGGGAATATCTGTCCTCACAGCCAACTGTGTATTTTCAAATCTGAGTTTTTCCCAAACTTAGATGGAAAAAAACATGGCATTTCAATACTTTTAATTTGCATTTTTCTTATGAATAAATTGAAGATCAACAGTGTCTTGTATTTGGTCACTGTTCTATGAGCTGCCTTTTCATATTCTTATATTTTATATTTTAATTTGAAAGGCAGAGGGATAGTCAGACATATACAGATCTCCTCAATTGTCTGAAATGGCTGGGACTGATGCTGGGAGCCCAGAACTCAATCCAGGTCTCCCACGTGGGATTTATTCTGGTATATGGTGGGAGGTATGGCGCCAACGTAACTTTTTTCTAGAGGGTACTGAGGAATCTAAAGCCCCTTATTGGGTAGTCTCTGGACTTGCAATGCTACATTTATCAGGTACTAAACCCTTGAATATTATTATGCTCCCCCCACATTGTTCCAAAGTTCCATTTGTTTATGTGCTAGTACCAGACAGTGAAGTTTTTAATTATCAAAGTGCTACGCTATGTTTTTATACTTACTGATCTAGTCCAGGGTTTCGCAACATGAGATCCATTGACATCTTGGTAAAATCATTTGTGCATTGTAGGATGTTTAGCAGCTCCTGTGGCCTCCATCTATCAGATACCATTAGCATGGGTGCCCTGCGTGCATATACAACCACACCCACCCACACACATACACACATGTGTGCACACACACACACACACACACACGAGCTACGATCAGCAAAACAGACAAATCTCTAGGTGTTGCCAATGTCAGATCACACCTATTGGTCTAGTTATTCAAGGTTGCTCTTCTTTTCACATAAACAGCTTCCTGTATATTCTTTTAAAATTATTCATTTACTTATTTATTTGAAAGGTAGAGAGATTCCATTCCCTGGTTCACTCCCCAAATGCCTACAATGGCCTGGATGCAGGAATTTAATGTCGGTCTCCTACATGAATGGCAAGGACCCAGATACTTGAGCCATCCCCTACTGCCTCCCAGGGTGTGCATTAGCAGAGAGCTAGAATTGCAAACAGAGGTGGAGTGTGAACTCAGGCACTCTGCTGTGGCTTGGGTGTCCCCTCCAAAACTCACCTTGGAATTTAATTGCCATGGTGACAACACGACATGGTAATTTTCTCTTGAGGCCACCACCACTGTGAGTGGTTATCTCAGAAGTGGGCTCCTGACAAAAGGATGAGTCTACTTGCCTGTTCTCTCTGTCTGCCGTGTTACCACCAGCAAGAAAGTCCCACCAGAGGGGCCCGGCCTTCTGCAGGTGCCCAGCCTGCAGAACTGGCAGCCTGTTACTGTCTGTTGTCATGGCAGCAAAAAGGCTGGGGGCAGCCCACCTCCGGGGCTCCTGTGAGGAGGCAGTGCAGCTGAACTGTACTGAGAAGGGTAAACAACTCCCCTCCCCCTTCCCCTCCCCCTCTCCTCCCCTCCTCCCCGCTTCCGACCTTGCACTGCCTGGGGTGTTTTTACAGCTGCAGGTTGATTTAAGAATCTCAAAAATGTTAGCACCAAAAGCATTTCCCAAAGATCTTATGTGGAGGGCAAACTTTTGGTTAAATGCAGAGGAGGAAATACTAGTGATAAGTAATTGTAAAAAGTAAAGCACCTCGGTGCCAGAGAGGGTGTGCTGCGTCACTTACACGTGGTTACACGCCCACTCTGGAGCAGGGCTCTGTCTGGTTTTAGGGAGGGCTTGCTATATCCTGCCCTGCTCCCTTATTCACTCTAGCCTGGTTTATTTCTAACCTAAAGGGTGGGCTGCGCTAGCACCTTCCTGCCCGCCATGGCCTGCTTGGGAAGCTGTAGCTGGAAGCAGACAGAAAGGAGTCAGGTGCCGGTGCAAGCACTCTGTTGGTTTCTAGGCGCTTTGTCCCGCAGCCACTCGTGGTTGGGGGCGATGCATGTTCGGCCCAGCCCCCATGCTTGAAGCCTCCTAAGGCGCATCCCTGCTGGAGGGAGAAAACATACCTGCCAGACACGAGCACCTGTGGCCTGGATGCTGAGCACATGTTGTTCTGGTCCTAGTTGTGTTTCCAAGGCTGTGGCCCAGGCGAGGCACTGGGAAAAATAGGGCTTGTCCTTTCAAAAGTTCATCTAAGAAGGGAAAACGGGGTGCCCCACTGATCTCATTCCCCCAGAAGCTTGCCTCCGTCCGTTCCTGACCCAGACAGTCTGCATGCCATGGTCCAGAGGGCCCTTCCCCTGGTTTCTCACCAGGTCGCTGTCAGCACAGCGCTGGCTGCAGCAGTGGGTGAAACTCAGCTCCTCCCGCCCTCTCCTAGTCCACTCTCATGCTGGTTCCACTCACATGCTCCGGTTTGTCTTTGCAGAACAGGGTACTCATGAGTAATAAGCAAACATCTTTGTTTTGCATGTATGCAACTTGGTAGAATAAGTTTAGAAAATGCTGAGTTAAAAGGGTTAAAGTGTTCTTTTTTTTTCTTTCTTCAAGACTTCTTTTTTAAAGATTGATTTGGAAGGTGGAATTACAGAGAGGGAGAGAGAGAGAGAGGGAAAAAGAGGGAGGGAGAGAGAGAGAGGAGAGAGATCCCCCATCCACTGATTGACTCCCAAAATGGCTGCAGTTGCTGGGGCTGGGCCAGGCCGAAGCCAGGAACCTGGAACTTTACCTGAGTTTCCCATGTGGGTGGAGGGACCCAAGCACGGGACCATCTTTCACTGCTATTCCAGGTGCATTAGCAGGAAGTTGGATTGGCAGTGCTCTGACACGGGATGCCAGTTGCAGGTGGTGGCTGCACCTGCTCTGCACGGCACTGGCCCCTGCAGGATTTCTGAGTCGCAGGTACGCTGTGACTCTCCACAGACAGCTCCAGGGAGCGTGTTCCCTCCTGCTGACCTGGCGTGGAACCCTACATGGAGCACTCTGCAGGACCAGCATTCATGGACCCCACTTGGGGGCGCCCCTGAGCAGGTGTCTGTCTGTGTGCCCTTCAGCCTTGGTTGTCCTGTCCTCCCCCTGGGAAGGCTTTCTCTTTGCCACTGTGCCCGTCCTGGCTCCCCTGTGTCTGGAACCGAGACAGACATAGCCTCTCCTCACTGCATGTCATAGTCAGTCCCAGCCCGGTCCACTCTAACATTCATTCCGTCTTCAGATACATATTTTTTTAAGTTCCTAAATTTTTATTTATTTTTATTTCATTTGAAAGGCAGAGAGAGACAGACAAAAAGAGATCTTCCTCAGCCAATTTACTCCCCAGATGGCTGCAATAGTCAGAGCTGGGCCAGGCGGAAGTCAGGAGCCCTGAATTCTTGCAATTTCCCATGTGAGTGGCAGGGACCCAAGTGCCTGAGCCATTATCTGCTGCCTCCCAAGGTGTGCACTCGCAGGAAGCTGGAATGAAAGTGGAGCAGCTGGAACTTGGGGCGTTCCAAGTAGCAGCTCAACTCTTGTACAATGCATACGCCCTAGTTATTTCTTTTACATATATTTTTAAAGGTTTATTTATTTATTTGAAAGGCAGAGTTACAGAGAGGCAGAGAGAGAGAGAAGTCTTCCATCTGCTGGTTCACTCCCCTCAAGGCTGTGATGACTGGAGCTGGGCCAATCCGAAGCTGGGAGCTTCTTCTGGGTCTCTCTCGAGGGTACAGGGATCAAAGGCTTGGGCCATCATCCACTGCTTTCCCAGGCCATAGCAGAGAGCTGGATTGGAAGTGGAACAGCTGGGACTGGAACCGGTGCCCATATAGGATGCTGGCCCTGCAGGCAGCAGTTTCATCTGCTATGCCACAGTGCTGCCCCTCACCCCATTCTTTTTCTTGTTAATTTTTAATTTATTTTTTTACTTATTTGAAAGGTAGAGAGACAGAGAGCTCCTATCTGTTTGTTGACTCCTCAAATGCCTGAAATGCCTAAGTCTGGGCCAGGTGGAAGCCAGGTGCTGGGAGTTCAGTCCAGGTCTCCTACATGGGTGGCAGGGACCCGGTTATTTGCGCCATCCCATACTGCTTCCCAGGGTGCACATTCACAAGGTGTTGGAGTCAGGAGCAGAGCCAGGGCACTCTGATATGGGATGCCAGTGTCTGAAATAGCATTTTAACCACCGTACTGAATGCCTGCCTCAATCAAATGTTTTTTGGGCACTTTATTCCAGGCCCTGTGCTGGGGGATACGACAGTGACCAGGGAACATCCCAGCAGGGGACAGACAGGTACACAGATGGGCTAAGGACAGTGTGAGAAGTACAAATACATGGACACAAAGACCAGATCGAGTCCTGGGCAGTCAGACTCCAGGAAAAAGTGACATCTACTTCCTCTTCCCCATGCTAAGTGAGTCCTTGTTGGTCTCCCATTTCCTCACTGGGTCAGTCACATGGCAGTTGCTCAGGGCTGGGCACGGTGCAGAGACATTACTCTGCACTTGGCTGAGGGTGATGGGATGGAGGGGGTGGGGGAGTGTCACTGGAAGAATCTTAAGCAGAAGAGGAAGATGATGTGTTTGCACCGATAGACGTCACTTTGGGAATAGGAAGAGTGGACGGCTGCCGGCAGGGCTTGAGCAGGAAGCCAGCTTCGGATCTCATCTGGGTGCATGAACCCGGATGAGAATGAGGACTCAGACCAAGGGAGCAGGAGAAGAGTGATTTGAACTTGATGGCTACTTAGGACCAGAACCAATGAGGACTCAGTCAGCAATGGATGTGGAGGAGAGAGAGGGAGGAGTTAGGATGACCTTTCCCCTTTTCTCCCCTCCCCGTTCCCTAGGTACTGCTGGGCTATGGGGAGTGGGGGTGGGGTGAGGGGAGCAGGTCCCAAGGGTCAGCGTGGAAGGAGGAGAAAGTGCATCAAGTTTTAAATGTACTGAGCTTACGGTTCCCATTCCTTTGGCCATTCAATTGGAGCTATCACGAGAGGAATCGAAAGGGAAACAGAGCTCTGAGAAGCAGCAGCAGCAGCAACGTGTGGCTGGCCTGCCAAGCCGTGCACTTGGCTGGCGCCATTAAGCCAGTGTGTGTGGGAGGGGTGGGTGGTGGGGATGATGAGAGAAGTTGGGGTTGTTGGCTGGGAAGGATGCCGGCTGGGGGAGGGTCCCGGGAAAGGGCCCCTCCTTGCCACGGGGGGCAGGCAGGGAAGGTGCTGGCTTCCGCCCTGGCGTGTGTCTCGTCCACTTGGAGGGTACAGAAGGAGAGCCGTGGGCAGCCGCACTGCACCAGGCCGAGCCTTCTTACTGGCCTGTGCCTCCTCAGTCCATTCTTCCACTCGGCAGCCAGAGCAATATGTTAAACACTGCGCCCCTCCACTCCCCAGCCCTCCGTACACACATACACACTCAAACACACGCACACACACTCACACACTCACACACACAATCTGTCAAAAGCCGTTTCAGACTGCTGTGGCTCCCAGCCACAGACCAGGCTCTGCATCGCGCACTGCCCCTCCCTCACTCTCTGCCACTGCCACAATTCCTGAGGCCACAGAGAGTGTGCCCTCGTCCTGGTGCTTTCCCCTCTCCCGTCCTGTCTGCCTAGCGATCTTTTTCTAATGAATTTCTTTAGCTCACAAGTGAATGTCCCTTCCTCAGAAGGCCACCTGAGTGCTCACTAGTGGCTCCCATGGCCCTGAAGTGCCATTGTCCGCCACAGCGTCCGTTATGCCTTCTACACGTGTGGTTGTCAGTTGCTGTCTTCTCCCTACTCCATGAAGGCAGGTGCTATCTTTTTTTTCTTACCACTTATCCCCAGAGCCTGACACATGCCTCTGGTGGATACTCCAAGTATATATTTACTGAGCCAATGGTGTAGTGGTAATATAATCTGGAAGATAATGCTAATATTTATGTGCCACTAAAGTTCTAAGAATGTCGCAAAGAATTATATTTAATCCTTTAATCCTCATGGCAGTCTGTAGGATAGGCAATGTTAACTCTCTTTAATGCAGGAGAAAATTTGCTTATGATCCTATAGCTAGTAAGATCCAGGATTTGAACCCAGGCACTGGAGCCTGAACGTTTAACCACTGTATTATTCAGGCCATTGCTATTCTCTTGTTGTAGTAAATCTGTCAATTTCTTTTGGCACTAGTTAGCTTTTAAATAGTGTCTTATGGTTGGCGCCACGGCTCAATAGGCTAATCCTCCGCCTTGTGGCAACAGCACACCAGGTTCTAGTCCCGGTTGGGGCGCCAGATTCTGTCCCGGTTGCTCCTCTTCCAGGCCAGCTCTCTGCTATGGCCCGGGAGTGCAGTGGAGGATGGCCCAAGTGCTTGGGCCCTGCACCCCACGGGAGACCAGGATAAGCACCTGACTCCTGCCTTCGGATCAGCGTGGTGCACCGGCTGCAGCGCGCCAGCCGCGGCGGCCATTGGAGGGTGAACCAATGGCAAAGGAAGACCTTTCTCTCTGTCTGTCTCTCTCACTGTCCACTCTGCCTGTCAAAAAAAAAAAAATTGTGTCTTATACCTCTTGCTACAATGAATTATATTTAACTTGACATGATATCAGAACATTTTCTTGACAAGGAAAAGTTTTCTCTGCCAAATAGCACCCTACGAATATACATCAAAATGTTTTAGAAAAAATAAGTTGTACCTATGAATCACAATTTGGTGGCAAATTTAGGGACACACATCACTGTACATGGTTTGAAAACTACTAGTGTACTGTCTGATGACCACTCTTTAGTACACTGCGTGGCTTCTTTCCCTTTTGGGGATGACAGATAAAATTTTGCTTGGGAGCCGGCGCCGTGGCTCACTAGGCTAATCCTCCGCCTAGCGGCGCCGGCACACCGGGTTCTAGTCCCGGTCAGGGCGCCGGATTCTGTCCCGGTTGCCCCTCTTCCAGGCCAGCCCTCTGCTGTGGCCAGGGAGTGCAGTGGAGGATGGCCCAGGTGCTTGGGCCCTGCACCCCATGGGAGACCAGGAAAAGCACCTGGCTCCTGGCTCCTGCAATCGGATCAGCGCGGTGCGCCGGCCGCAGCGCGCCGGCCTCGGCGGCCATTGGAGGGTGAACCAACGGCAAAGGAAGACCTTTCTCTCTGTCTCTCTCTCACTGTCCACTCTGCCTGTCAAAAAAAAAAATTTTTTTTTGCTTGGGAAAAATGTCTTCCTGGTCACAGTGTAGTCAGAGTAATGTGGCGCCACCTCCAAGGCCAGGCCTGCACCCAGAGGTGTTGATTTTTTACAGCTGTGTTCCTGGTTCCTCTGTACTTTGCAAAGCTACCCTCACCACCTTGTGGGAAGGGGCTGGGCATGTTAAGCCAGGGCTGTCCTGAGCCACCTGTACTTTTTCACTTTTCCCAGTGGAATTCGAGGCCATCTGCCATCCCAGTAAACAAATTGAGGACCTGTATCCTAGAGATTTGTTTGGCTCCTTGCCGAGTTCAGTCGACCCAGACCAGCGGGCATCAGGAAGTTGGCAGTGTAGAAGGGAGCCCAGGGACTCGCTTGGCGGGACTTGACCAGATTCTGCCAGGGCTCAGGCAGCTGCTGTGGGCCTGTCGCTTTTGCTGGTTTCCTACCAGCCTCTGCCCCAGATCCATTCTCTATGCTTCCCTGCCCCGCTCTGCTTCCTGGTGGGTTTGGCCATCAAGATTCACAGAAATCTGTAGGGGTTTGGAGGATGGGAGGAGTGGGAGTCTTACTATTCACCCTCCCTTCCTGCTCTGTCTAGTCAATGACCTGGCACTGACTAGAATCTTCTGTGGCCACAGTTCTGAAGAGGCTGCCCCTCCTGCCCCTCCTCTGCAGCTCTCACTGGGCTCCAGTAAAACCATCTCCTCTCTGCTTCAGGCTTAAGGGTGATGATGGCTTCTGCCCATTGCTAGCCCCCAGGTGCCTCACCATCTGTTGTGGTTCCTTTAATGCTGCCCATCTCTCTATAAACAATCCCTTCGTGAAAGTGCCTCCAGCTAAGTCTTTTTGAGTGTACCATCTTCCTGCTGGGCTACCCTGGGACTCCCTGGGGGCGTCCAATGCCTTTCTTGATGTGTGTTTGGTGCCTGACAGGTCCACTTGACTGCAGTCGCCTGGGCTGCCTCTCTTGTGTCCAGCAGCTCTGGACGAATCCTTGCGCGTGGAGAATGCCCTGTGTGCCGAGAGCGTACTGCATACTGTGGGCATCATTTCCGTGAGCACCACAGTTCAGAGGAAATCAGTTTGCACTGATTTATTTGTGGCTTGAGAATGGTCCTAAATCTCCTTCGTGCTTTAACCCACAAACAAGTTTCTTGAAGGTGTAGCCCCTGTTCCTGTCGTGATTCAGAGACAACCATAGTGTCTGTGGTTTTGCCTGCTCCGCTCACTTCCCCATTCCCCTTTTCATGGTGACAGCTCCCCACTGTGCCACGGAGGGACCTCCCTCCTCTGTTTCATGGCTGAAGTGAGACACCTGGCCAGTTGTGGAACCCCATCCTCTTGGCCACCATCTCTGGTCAAGGTTTAGACTTGCTAGATCTAATGGAAGGACTCTTCCTGGTGAGGTCCACCTGCTGGGAAGATGGGAATTTATGGGCAACCATCATGTCTGTCTGAAGCATGAAGTCAACAAGACAGGCAGAGCCAACAAACTAGAAAGAGCCCTGACAACATCATTCAAGACCCTGAATCCAGCCATCCCTGAAGCCAGTGGCATGCCCTATACGCTCAAGTCACATGAGCCAGGAAAGTCCCTTTTTCCTGATTTAGCTTGTTGGAGGTTGTTTTTTTTTTTTTTTTTTTTTTTTTTTCTGAATTACATCCAAAACCTTTCCACTGGAAACTTCTTGCTGTCACCAGTCTGTCTCCTACAATTTGCACTCTGTCTACTACTTCTACAACTTCTTTTCCACCAATTTGTGTGTGTGTGTGTGTGTGTTTAAAGATTTATTTATTTGAAAGGCAGAGTTACACATAGAGAGAAGGAGAGGCAGAGAAAGAGAGAGAAAGAGGGAGAGAGGAAGGTCTTCCATCTGCTGGTTTACTCCCTAATTGGCCACAATGGCTGGAGCTACACCAATCTAAAGCCAGGAGCCAGGAGCTTCTTCCAGGTCTCCCATGCGGGTACAGGGGCCCAAGAACATGGGCCATCTTCTACTGCTTTCCCAGGCAATAGTAGAGAGCTGGATTGGAAGTGGAGCAACCAGGACTAAAACTGGCGCCCATGTGGGATGCCGGCACTGCAGGCGGCAGCTTTCCCAGTTACGCCATAGCGCCGGCCCCATCCTGTTGTGTTTTACAGTCACCCTCCTACTACAATGCTGTGTCTGATCACATATATCATAGTGTTTAATTCCTGGGTTAGTTGCTGGTGTGCTGTCTCTCAGCCGCACACTCACCCTCTTCTTTGCTCTGTCTGGCTGGGGTAAGGCTCTCCAAACGGTATTTCCCAGGCTGCCTATCTGGCTGCTTTTCCAGTAGGAACTCTGCAGAGAACTGCATGCAGGGGGGAGGAGACGCACTGCCCCCTCTCTCCCCTCCTCCCCCTCTGCCTTCCTCCCCTCCTTCTCTGGTGGCAGCTGGGGACATTTCAGAATTCCTCTTGGTGACCAGGCTTCAGCTCAGCAGAGTGCTGTCCCAGTGCTGGCCTGGCGGCCCCTCCTCAGTGGTTCCAGCACCTTCACCCATTACTGTTAAAGAGTGCCCAGGCCTGCAGACCCTGGCCCTGGCAGCACCTCCTCCCCTCCCCACCATGGAAACTGGCTCCTGGTGACCTTCCTTTTTCATCCCGTGAGCCTTTCTAGCACTTTCCTAACTAGTTTCCTGTGTGAAACATCCAGCCCGATTCCTGTGTGCCTGGACCGCGTTGTGTACTCTGGAATTCACGAGTGATTTTGGATTTCTTCTCAACAGGATGATGCACTTCTGTCAGGCAGACTCTGTGCATCTCTCACAGACACGGCAGAGTGCAGTCATATTTAATGATTGTTTCAGAAACCCGCAGGACGGTCTGTGTCTTACAGGCATCTGCAAGCTCCAAGGGGCATGGACGCAGAAACACTGCCAGAGCAACATTAAAGGAACGTTTACGTGAACGCACCTGCCACTACTCATTTCAGCTGGGTAGCAAGTACAAGGACATGGTGTCCTTGACTGACCTTGACCAAGGCAGCCTTTCTGGAAGACAGGGAGCCTCAGGCTGGAGTGGATATAACATCCCACATGTAAAGTCCTTATATCATGGGCGTTTCCTTATCACTTCTTTGCTGCTGGGAAATGCAAACAGCCAGGAAGACCAAGGGGAAGCTAAAAGGCAGCTGACTCCACGTCAGACGGATACGTGCTTCCATTCAACAAATCTTTGCAGCCGACAATGTGTGACACAGGGGAGGCCACAGCTCTGCTGGTGCTGTCGCTGAGCATTGCGCATAGGTCGTGGTGTGTGCACTTGTGTGCCGTGACTTGCACTTAAAATATACACTTGCTCATGTGGAAAATCTGCAAATGCCTTCAAGCGGCCAGTCTTTCAAGGCAGCAAACCCAGCTGGGAGCCTGCTGCCTCTTTCTGCCTCTGACTGTAGGGCGTTTATGTCGTCTGGGCTCCAGAGGAGGTGGACCTTGGTGACGCTGTGAGCGTGGCTTTCATGTGAGCTTGATCTTAGAGAGGCATTGACTTAGACCACAAAGGTGCTTCCTGACACCTTAAGAGGGTGACCACCTCAGGTTTCCACAGGGACAGTTGCTAACCTGGATGGAAGCAAAGACCTTACTTGGTGTTTGGCCTACAGTAGTTGAAAGTATTTATACTGAAAAATTGGGCATAACCTAAATGCCTGCTAACAGGAGTAAATAGAGTACATATATTATTATGGACTGCTGTGTTTCCATTAAAAATAACTTGATAGATTTATGTGTACTGGCCTGGGAAGATGTTTAAAATATGCAGTTAAAGGAGAAAAAAAGGATTCCAGGATAGCAAATATAGTTCAAGTCTACAATATAAAAGTGCTTTTGAAAGATGTATTTTATATATTTTTAGAAGATGTATAAGCGTGTGCATATTTCTGTGTGTAGTGGGATATATGTGTATATATATGTGTAATGGGGGTATATGTGTAAAGGGGTAGACTAGAGAGAAGTTCTCTATCCAGAGTCCCCGGCATGCTTACCTCCAGGAGCACGGGTGAGAGTGAAAGGGTCGGTGAAGGGGAATTTTTCTAATTCAGGGAGTGGTTTCTCACTGAACACTTGGATCTTTACAGTAAGGCTGTACAGTCACAGGCCACTTGATGACAGCCATGCATTCTGTCAGATGGGTCACAAGGCAATTTCATTGTTGTGTGAACGTCATAGAGTGTACTTACACAAACTAAGACAACCACGCTATTCCAAGGCTGTATAATCTTAGGGGACCACCAACATTTTTGTTGCCCGTCTTTAACGGAATCATTGTTAGGCAGTGTTTGACTGTAACTCAAGTTACCCACCCCCACCCTTAAGTCAGCAAAGGAGTCCAGGGCACCCACAGTCACATGCGTCAGCCAGCGGGAAATTGGATTCGTCCTGTGCTGCCTCACCACAGCAACAGCCGCCCGCCCCTCTCTCCCAGCTGCAAACCATCTGGCTGGGGGAGGCTGTTAGGTGGAGAAATGAGAAGGGGTCACCACGATGCCCCTGTCCCATGGTAGCCGAGGCAGGAGGGGCCTGGAAGGAGCTGGGCACGCAGGGTGAGTGCTGCCTGGTCTTCCCATCCCCCCATGCCACCGGGACAGGGCTCCAGGGCTCACCTAATTAGGCACGTATTACGTATTACGAATGATGAGGGCCTTGCAGGAACTTCGGGAGATTACTTGTGTCTACTTCATCTAGCCAAAGGCTACAGGACAGCTGCTGGCCATTCTCTGAGTAGCTTTACATGGGAAACACAGAGTTCCTGACGCTGGGGCCAGGGATTAGAGCTTTGCATAATAAGAATGTAATGCCGAAAAAAGTTCTCTCAGGGAAAGTGGCTCATTTGGCACGGTGATCAAGAGGACTGCGGATGCCAGGAATCAACGCACAGGGCAAAGGTCTGCCCCGGGCCATGGGGGTAAACCGGCACAGAAATCAAGGGAGCCCTGACAGCTTCTTAATCAAGATATACACACACTATTTTAACACAGTATTTTTTAAAAATCAAAATTAATGCAAAAAAGTCCATGATGAACAAGATATTGAAATTTGAAATGAAGACCAGGGCCTGAGCAAAAGGACAGATGTGCAGCCTGGCTTTAGCAGAAGCAAAGTCATCAGTCACAGTGTCCTAACGTGCTTCTTTGCTTATCTCCTCTCCCGTGGAGAGAATTGCCATGTTTAACAACGTCCTTGACAAGAAACAGTCTCTAATAACAATTAATGAACTTAGACTCAACTAAAGTCATAATTATTTCAGTTTGGGCCTAAACCAAATATTTAAATCAAAAATAATGAAAGGTTTGAAACACTTTTCAATATTTAAATATGTTTTCAACTCCTTTAATATTTTAGGAAAAATTACTCACTAAAGAATGCATATGAGGACACAAAGGTACCTTTCCGCCCTAGGCACCACACAGCTCAGTGAGTCCCCAGTGAGAAGTGTGCTTTATATATATATATCCACATGGGTTTTCATCTATGGCTGCTGGCTCATAACTCCCTCCCCAAAGCAGTCCACAGAAACTAGAATTCTCCTCTTCGCCAAGGCAGGTTATAGAAACTCTAATCTTGCCCTGCCTCTCTGTCGTGGAGCTGGCCAGAACAAGAGTCTCCGGCCTGCCTCAAATGATGGTGGATGACGGGAGCCCGTACCCTGGAGGAAGCAACACTGCAGAGAGGTCGAGAAGAACCTGAGTGCACAGGCCTGGCTGGGTTATCTCACTCATTCTGCTCACATTGGGTCAGAGCCTTTCAGCAACTCATTTCTGCAAGTCTGTCCGTGCTTCCATCATGCCTTTGCAGTGAAGTCTCCTTCAAAGCCCAAAAGGACAGGGTTCAGAGAGCTCCCAGGTGGCTGCACACATTCCTGGAGGTTCCTGGAGGTTGGTGCACCTGGAGAGGGCATAGAAGCTCCACACCCCTTGCCCCAAGCGTCTCTTCATCTGTGTCCTTCGTAAGATCCTTACAGTAAATGTGTAAGCGTGAGTGAGTGCTCCCCCGACTTTGGTGAGCCACTGCAGCAAGTTCTTCAGCCCTAAGGAGGGGCTGCCGAAGTCCTGACTTGGAACTGGTTCATCAGACACGCAGAGTAAATTAGCTGGGGCTTGCAGCTGGCATCTCCAGGTAGGACCAAGCCCTAAGCCTGTGGGATCCGGTGGTTCCGTAGTTGAACTGAATCAGGGGACACCCCGCTGGTGCCCCCTGCTGTGGAACTGCTGGCTTGGTGGTGTGTGGGGAGAAACTGCACATCTGGTGTCGGAAGTGGTCTATCTGTGTGTGAGCGTTCAAGGATCAAAACTATGCATGGCTTTCACTTTTTTGGCACTAAAATAAACATCTTTCTTTTTTTTTTTTTTTTTTTTTTTTTGACAGGCAGAGTGGACAGTGAGAGAGAGAGACAGAGAGAAAGGTCTTCCTTTGCCGTTGGTTCACCCTCCAATGGCCGCCACGGCCAGCGCGCTGCGGCCGGCGCACCGCGCTGATCCGATGGCAGGAGCCAGGTACTTATCCTGGTCTCCCATGGGGTGCAGGGCCCAAGCACTTGGGCCATCCTCCACTGCACTCCCGGGCCACAGCAGAGAGCTGGCCTGGAAGAGGGGCAACCGGGACAGAATCCGGCGCCCCGACCGGGACTAGAACCCGGTGTGCCGGCGCCGCAAGGCGGAGGATTAGCCTAGTGAGCCGCGGCGCCGGCCCTACATCTTTCAATTCTGTCTTTCTATGAACTTTTCGAAATACTCTCGGAGTAGGAGTAACTGAGTTTGAATTTGTTTTTCCCTCTGAATCTTCAGAGGTATGTGGGTTTCAAAGGTGGTACTGTTCTGGCTGGCGCTGGCTGGCTCCCTCTGATGCTGGGGGCCCTCACTTCACACTTTCCTCACATCCACGAGGTTATTGGAGATTGGGGACAAGATTATCCTACTTTCGTTGTCTAACATGTGAGCCCCTGGTCTTTGGAGTGAGGTGATCCTGAGTTGAGACCAAAGAACACTCATTAACTGGATATTGCACACGGGCAACTTAAAGACGGAAGTCCTTGGCTAGAAGAAACTTTCTGGAATAATAAGGTCTTTCAATTTATTTATTTTTGAAGATGTATTTATTTATTTGAAAAGGAGAGTACAAAGAGTGAGGGAGAGAGACAGATCTTCTGTCTGCTAGTTCATTCCACAAATGACTGCAACTGCCCGGGCTGGCCAGGCTGAAGCCAAGAGCCAGGTGCTTCACCCGGGTCTCCCACATGGATACCATCTTCCGCTGCTTTCCCAGGCGCATTAGCAGGGAGCTGGAATGGAAGCAGAGCAGCCAGGACTATAACTGACGCCCGCTGGCGTTGCAGGCAGCAGCTTAACCCACTGCATCACAACACCAGCCCTATTTTAAAATGTACATATATACATATGGTTTATAATTCCAAGTGAGTGAAAAGGAAAACATTGGAAGGTTTTTGTCCTGCCTTTGTTCCCCTCCCCCATAGGTAATACCTTTGGTAGTTTCTTGGAATGAATGAGATTTCTTAAAAAAAAAAAAAAAAAAAAACACACACACACACCAAAATAGGTTTTATGAGTTAGGCTAGGCTGGAACATATCAAACTCTTTCTGGAAGTCTACCTAGCTGGTGCAGAGCTGTCTTATTTTGTGTGTGGTTGACACTGGCAACTTGGAGCTGGTGTCACACTCAGTGGCCGCCAGAAGGGCCCAGAGGGAGAGGCAGCCTGGTCCCCCTTGTAGCCGGGCCTAGGAGGCTGGGGCTTCCTCCTGTGACAGCTTTGGTCTAATAATAATCCCCAGGGAAACGGTATCAGTGCTGCCTAGACACACATGACAGAGTTTGTAATCTGTCCCACATCCAGCCACGAGCAAGCTTCTGCAGTCTCAGGATTACACGCATCCTCACGACTGGGGTGACATTCCACACCGCAGGCACAGCTCCGGGCCCGTGTGGTCAGCGTGCTCCCTCAAGATAGCTGTTGCTTTCCTTCGCTGTCTGGGTTGTGGCTGAGGAGGTCAGCGGAGCGTGGGAGGGAGGAGCCCCCTTCCAGGGAGCATCCCAGGGGGCTGGAGCTGGAGGCCGGGCTGACCCGCCGTGGCATGCCCCTTCATGATGAGGGGGAGGCGGCTTCTCCTCACGCCTCTCTTGGCCACGTCCTACCCGTCACTCTTCTCTATAAAGTTGTTTCCCACTGAGTCACCCTCTGAGGCTTGCTGGCAAACGCTCAACCCCTGCGGGCCCCCAGCCCAGGGCCCCTCCCAGACTTCTCCACTCATTCCCAGCCATGGGCCCTAGAGACCGTCACTGCAGATCCACATGGTGTATGGACTCCCTGGGGCCGAGGAGAGCCCGCCATTGCTGTCTCTGGCCCATCTGTCTAACGTGAGCACAGGCAAACAGAGCTGGGATTCCACCCTCGGGCAGCTCGTCATTGCTAACTAACCTTGCCTGCAGAGAACCTATGTTCTGTGAGCATTGTGGGAGGAGCTGTTAGAGCACTGGGCCGGGGAGGAGGGGCAGGAATGGTAGCCAATGGCAGAGGAGAGAGAGCCTGCGCCATTAGGAGGCGGCGAGCAGGACACAAGGTGAGTGCTGAAGGAAGTCCACGCGGGGGGAAGGGCCTTGCGAGTGGGACTCTGAACTGGGGTTGCCACCCACGCACGATCCCACGCCGGTCCCCTGCTCTGCTCCAGCCCACGGACGCCTCTCCCCGCCTTCGATGCGTATTTGCACCCACTTCAGTGACGGACACTCAAGAATCAGTTGAAAATAATGTCTTTCTCTGCACGGTCTTCCATTTCCTTGGATATTTCTTCAATAGCCGAGGAGCTATGTAAGGATCTAAAAATCCAAATAACTTGCTCTTTGGAAGCCAGATTTCACCACGAGCCGTTTGTTTCCAGGAAGGGTTACGGGCTGTGCCCAAGGAGTAGCTCCCACCACAGGTTTTCACGCGGGACAGGCACTCGTGTCCTCACTGGGCTCCTCCCATCAGTGGGGTCTAGATGAGGTCGAAACCTCCTGAGTTAGACAAGCACAGAGGAGCAGAGGAGGATGCGGTTTGCGACACTTGCTGTGCTTTTCCTAAACCTGTCTACGTTTTTGAGGTCATGCTGACAGAATGTTCTTTTGTATTTTTGTTGCTGTCTAGTGATACTTGCTTTCATCTCAGGGATTAAAGAAAGCTCAGGTTTCTATATTGTAATAAGCATGACCTAGATTGTGGCAAACAACCTGCACTTCACCATCACCATGCCGATGCAAGAGCACACGCCGGAGATCCTGATCAGCTCCAGGCAGGAGGGCCCGGCCTGCTTCCGGCTTCCCTCCCACTCCAGGAATCCTGCCTTTAAAGGCGACTTCAGGGGCCCCTCCCCTCAGGGGGCTGGCGAAGCCAAGAAGTATTTTTCTCTCCCAGCCAAACTGGGGAAACTAACTTCCTTCCATAGGCACACGAGCTATAGTTACATAATCTGACTTTCCAAAGCCAGTTCCTCCCTCCTAGAAGATCCCTCCACCTTCCCCAGGTCTTCGTTCCTTGGGGTACCCCCTCTTTCTCCTTCCCACGGCTTTGTCGCCTGTCCCTGCCTCCTGACCCATTCCTGTCTGAAAAAAAACAAAAACAAAACAAAACAGCATCTCTCTTTCCTCAGGACCCCAGCCACAGCTGCACTTCTCTGGCCCCATCATTCTCAAGTTTCTTTTTCTTTTTTAAGATTTACTTATTTATTTGGAAGGGCAGAGTTGGAGACAGAGATATCTTCCATCTGCTGGTTCACTCCCCGAATGGCCGCAATGGCCGGAGCTGGGCCAATCCAATGCCAGGAACCCGGAACTTCCTCTGGCTCTCCCATGTGGGTGCAGGGGCTCAGACACTTGGGCCATTCTCCACGGCTCTCCTAGGCCATTACCAGGGAGCTGGATGGGAAGTGGAGCAGCCAGGATTTGAACCAGCATCCTTATGGGATGCTGACACTGCAGGCAGCGGCAGCTTTACCTGCTATGCCACAATGCCGGACCTTCTAACTTCTTGAATGACTTCTCTGCCCCTTGCCTTAACCCTCCTCCCTTTTTTATTTATTTGACAGGTAGAGTTACAGACAGTGAGAGAGAGAGAGAGAGAGAGAGAGAGAGAGAGAGAGAGAGAAAGGTCTTCCTTCCATTGGTTCACTCCCCAAATGGCCGCCGCAGCCGGCACTGCGCCGATCCGAAGCTAGGAGCCAGGTGTCTCCCTCTGGTCTCCCATGTGGGTGCAGGACCCAAGCACTTGGGCCATCCTCCACTGCCCTCCCAGGCCACAGCAGAGAGCTGGACTGGAAGAGGAGCAACCAGGACTAGAACCGGGTGCCCACATGGGATGCCAGCGCCGCAGGCGGAGGATTAGCCAAGTGAGCCACGGCGCTGACCCCTAGCCTTCCACTTTACATGCTCCTGAAATGGCGCTTGTCTAGGCCCCCAGTGACTGTCCCACTGCCATATCCAGTGGCCACAGTTTTATCCTGATCCTTTCCCATCGGACCACTCCCTCCTCGTGGAGCCTTGCTTGGCTTCCAGGCTGGGCTATCTCCTGGTACTCCTCCTCCCTCACCACCCACACCGGCTTGGTCTGCTCCACCCAGCTTTGGACGGCCCCAGGCAGCTCGGGACTTGGTCCCAACCCCTGCTCTCCTGCATTTTCACCCTCTACACCCTCTGCCTGAGCCAGCTCAGCAATGCGCAGGGGCTGCAATGCTCTCATGGGCTGCTTACTCCCAAGTCTCTCCCTACCCCAGACTTCTGCAGCCCAAGATTGGCTCAGGGAAGTGTCCGCCTATGCGCCAGCTCTCTGTTGTGTGTCCCCTGGATGTCCCAAATCTCATCCAAGGGATCGTATACCTTTCTGAGCATTTAGGAATTAAAGGAATTTGTTTCCGTTGCCTTCAGCCTGAGTGATACTGGCTGCTGTGTGTGTGTGTGTGTGCGTTCGCGTGTGCACATGTGTGTGGCAGGCACCTGAGTTCTATTCCCACTCCTCCCGTGCACAGTATCCTGACAGACAGCTGGGTGTCATTCCTCCTGAGAGGCTTACTATTAGACTCCCCATTCCTACCGGCTCTATGGCATTCTGAATCACTACCACCTACTCCTACATCAACGAAAATCCACATCCCACACATTTCTGGGAATGTTAGGACAGGCTCTCCAAACAAGCCCATCCTCTTTCAGTGGGGTGTGCAAAGAAGGTTCTCTCTGACGCAAACAAATGACCCCTCTTGGTGTTTGTCACAAACATAAAGCAACGTTTGAAAGCTTCCATAAAGTTTGTTGACCCTTAGCCTATTCCCCATTCTGAAGCCTGACCCCCTCCACCGAGAAGCCGCCCATGAAGAGGCAGTGTGTGGAGCAAGGCCACGCGAGGAGGCCTGGGAAGCTCTGGCCAGGGCTCGCAATCATGCACCTGGGGAACTTTAACACCTACTGATGGCTGGCACCTTCCCCGAAGATTCCGATGAACTTGGTCTGGGGTACGCCTTGGTGGCTGACAGTTCTCAAAGGCTCCCAGGGGTGACTCTAGCACACAGCACAGGTTGAGAGGCCTGCCCGGGTCCATGCCTGCCGCAGCTTCACAAGGTTTTCCTTCAGCACAGCTGAGTCCTAGCAGTGTGACGTCAGCCCCACAGAAAGCCCGGGGCTTGCACCTGTCTTACGGCACTGGCCTGTGGTGTGCGGTGTGGGTCTGTCTGCCCTCCACGGCCTGTGAGTTCCTTGAGGACTGGTGCTATGTCCTGGCATGTGTCTCTCCAATGTCTAGTACATGGTGGGAACTCAGTGAATGGAGGCACGTCACGAGTAGGGTAAGGGGGACAGCTGCCACCAATGCCCGCGCCCTCAGGGGCACAGCCACTGCACTTCCCATCACAACACGTCCCCAGTTGCACCTGGCTCCCAGGTTCCCACGTGGGGCACTCCTCGTGGGATTCTCTCCACTCTTCCTTTGTTCTGCTGCTGCCTCCTCCACCAGGGTGGGGGAGCTCAGCACATGGATCGGTTCCCTCCTTGCTACGGCAGAGGACTGGCGCCGGGCAGAGCTTCATCCTGCCGCTCCAAGCCTGCTCTCCCAGTGACCCAGAAACGTGGCCCCCTAAACACTGGCTGGTCTGGAAAGTAATGAATGGGTGGTTCTGAGAAAGTGCCCGGAGGCCTGGGAGCAAGTGTCCCATGAGGGATGGTTTCTCCTTGGGATGTGTCACTGGTCGACATGTCACCTGTCATTCCCCAAGTCTCGGGATGACATCACTTAGCTCAGGACTCTGGGTGTGGTGGCCAGCGGTGCCAGCCTTGTTTGGGCTTGGCCTCCTGTGTGTCTGGGGAGGGAGATCCATGACCGCCTGCAGTTGTATGGGCGGCGTTGCGTTGATGAGCTCCCAGCACGTTTCTCTAAAGAGAGACGGCCCTCCAGTTTCCATCAGACTTCGACAAGAGTCTGATGTCAAGAGCTTTGGCTCACCTGGCTCCAGCTGCCTTCCCTGTGATCTAACTTCCCATCATCCCCGGAAGGCCACAAGAGGGTGCCTTCTCACATCGTTCTGGCACAGACGTCTGGAACAGCGTTATCTAGGTTAGCCCAGCCTGTGGACACGGAAAGAGGCGCCGTGGGCTTGTGAGAACGTGGACGGTACAGGAGGGTCCTGGTGGCTGTCCTTCGTCCTCTGGATTGGACCTTGCTGGGTGCACACGTGAGTGTGTCACTTGCAGTGCTCCTCTGGGCACTGTGTACGACATCTGACAGGCAGGAGGGGCCCGTCCTGCCTGGGTTTATGCCTGCTGGCAGCAGGTCCTGCTTGCCCTGGGTTCTCCAAGGCATACTCAATGTGGCCAGCATTACATCAGGGAGCCCAGCCTCCTGCCTCCTACACTCCCAGACCCTGGCCACCTGGGGCTCTTCACACGACCCCTCCATCGTCCCTCTCTCTAGCGCGGGCTCTGTTCATTCTCAGCGAGACATGGATGCTGTGCTGTAGCCTTGCCCCAGCACCCTGAGAACACCCCCTGTAGCCAGTGCCACCTCTGCCTCACTGGGCCAGGAAAGCCCTTTTTTAAAAAATGTCAAAGGCAGAGAGAGAGAGAGAGAGAGAGAGAGAGAGAGAGAGATCCTTAATCTGCTGGTTCACTCCCTACATGCCCACACAGCCAGGGCTGGGGCCAGGCTGAAACCATGAGCCAGGAACTCAGAGTCTCCCACGTGGGTGGGTGGCAGGGACTTGGTTAGTTGGGGCATCCATCATCTACCGCCTCCCAGGGTGTACATTAGCAGGAAGCTGGAGTGGAAGCAGAACCAGGATTCTAACCCAGGCACTCTGATACGGAATGCTGAGGTTGCAAGTAGCCTCTTGGCTGCAGCACCAAGTTCCCACCCACGGAGGAAGCCTGGTCCCACCAGGGGTAGCTGTGCAGTGAGCAGCCCCTGTGCCTGCTCAGCCCCTCTCTCCCCAGCAGTGCAAAGAGTGATAAGCAAGGCCTGTCAGTCAGAAAGCCAGTGTGGGGACAGCCAAGGCTCTAATGAGACCGACTCGACTCGGAGAGAAGCGAGAGTGACCACGCCCAGGACTGAGTAATGTCCGAGTCAGCATGGGCTGGCCTGGAATGGCACAGTCAGAGCCCTTGCTCTCTGCTTGGCTGGCCCCACGCAGCCCACAGCCGTCCTGGGCCTGGGAGGCACCTCAGGGCCTTGGTCGCCGCCCCCTCCCGGGGTCATTCCTGCCTCTTCTTCATCCCCTCTTCCTGCCGAGCATCGGAGACTTTCTCCAGGTCCCCTGGAGGAAATTCCTGCCTCTGGAGGGGCCGCCCTCATGATGCTCCTGGTGCCCTTACAAGGCCAGGTGGTGCCGGGGGCACTTGTCCAGGAGGCGACCGCTTCTGAAACCTGGGAAACAGCTCCCGCGTGGGGAGTGTGGGTGCCCCGGGAGCGCCTCCTCCCTCTTCCCAGAGTCCTCCATGTAGACCCCGCAAGTGAGGAGCACCTGCTTCCGTGAGGCACTGGAGCTGGGCCCCCCTCACGGGGACTGCAGTGGAGTGTGCAGACGGCGCTGCACTCGACAGAGCTGGCAGCCGCTTCAAAACCAGAGCTGCCATGGACTGGGCACAGACCGTGCCGGACCCTACCCCGCGCGCCTTGTGAGCCGTCCGTTTTCATTCTCCCAGCATGCCTGAAGCAGTACTGCTCTTGCTGATAGTTTACCCAGGAAAGTGAGGCTCACAGGGGTCACATAAGCTGCTCAGGGTCACACGGTAGGGGAGTGGTGGCGCCGAGCGTGAGTCCAACTCCATGCCCAATGTCTGTGTTCCTAACAGCTGTCGGAAGCTGCCCTGCGTGGACGCCAGGGTGATACAGTCAGTGCTGGGAGCAGAGCAAAGGGCGGCTGATGCAGGATTCAGAGCCTGGAGAACTGCAGGGTGAGAAGAGGAAGGCACAGAGCGGGAAGGAGGAATGTGGCCTGGGCTCAGCCATGAATATCTGTTGGTGCCACTGGAAGCTTGATGCTGAGAGGGCTTTTAGAGGATCCCTGTAGTAACCTCAAAGCTGCACCCAGCTCTCCCCTCTGACCCACTGTCCCTGCCCCCGGGGCCAGCCAGCCCTTCCGCTGGCTCCCAAGGGCTCTGGCCCCCTTCGCCTGCCCCCTGTGTCACGGTACTCTGGCCATGTCTTCTCCATCCGCCTCCTGGCTGCATGAACTTGGCTTTCAGCAGCCTGCACCTGTGGCTTCCTAGGAGGCTGTCTCGGTGCCAACGAAGCTGCTTTTACCCTTCAGCAGCGGAAGTGCTGGGAAGGCCTAGCCCCTCCAGGCTACCCGTGGGCCATGACGGACACCATATAAAAACTCAGCCCCCCAGGCCCAAGCTGCTACAAGCTCCCAGGTGTTGTTTCCACTCGGAGCTCCACAGGACCAGGCTGGAGCCAGGCTTCAGGGGAGTCCCACCTTTGCTTGGCTCCTCCACGCCGCATCCACTCCCTCAGTGCCTGGCGACTTCTTGTTGCGACACTGCCTTTGTGCACAAGCCCTCATCTCAGGGCCCACTCTGGACCCCAGCTTTCGCCAGCTTGGCTGTGATGTTCCACCACCATCTCTGGGGACTCTAAGTTGGATTGAACTGACCAGGCCCCAACCAACCTGACACTCCAGCACCTTTGCTGGGTCAAAGAACCCCAAAAGGAAGAGGGAGATTCCAGCAGGTGCGATTCTCACAGGGGTCGCCTCCCCTGGGAAACCATGTTTCCCAGTGTTTCAAGGAAGGGTGCTCTACTGAG
Source organism: Oryctolagus cuniculus (assembly GCF_051225735.1). NCBI lineage: Eukaryota > Metazoa > Chordata > Mammalia > Lagomorpha > Leporidae > Oryctolagus > Oryctolagus cuniculus. The sequence goes on along the minus strand of NC_142868.1, from coordinate 143,627,419 downwards.
AAGACCCACCATGGGACACAGGACTCCCTCCATGGGGATCCCGCATCACCCTCTGCACCTGCACACATGGACACACACACACACACACTCGTCCCTGCCCACTGTATCCTCTCATCCACGCACTGACCTCAGTCCAGGCCGGCTAGGTCAGGTGAATTGTTGTAAACCAGGCTCGGGCTTATGAATTTGTGAGTTTTCATTCTTGGGTCCTGGCTGGCAGCCTGATCGAGGGAACCACCAGCTCAGACTGCAGGAAAAGTGGTGGAGCTGTGGGAAGGGAAGCGAGGTGCCCCAGGGCCTGGAGACCTGCGGGACAGCAGCGGGCCACGCCCCTGCTCAGGAGTCACCTGACTCTCACTCCACACCTGCTCCTGCTCCGAGAATGTGACCTGCTGCCTGGGGAATGCAGGTGCCTCCCTCCTCAGCCTTGTCCCAGAAGAACAGCTGTAGCGCCGCGGTGGGGGGGGGGGGGGGAGGCCTCCTTTCCTCATTCCCGGAGCTGTGGCAACCCCCTCCCTGCATGGAGGCAGGGATGGTCCTGGCCAGAGTTCATCATCACAGATCAGGAATGTGCTTCCTCCTCTCAGTAGGGCAAGGCCCGGGACAACGCAAGTTTTCCCTAGCCCCGTCAGCACTTCCCCTGCTACTTCTTTCCCCCACAGCCAAGTTCAAGCCTCAAGGTGGGCTGAGAAAATCTCCAGCAGGGGAGGCAGAGTTCCCAGGGGGAAATTTTTCTGCACTCACGAAAAGCAGCAAGGTTGGTGATTCTCTCAGCAATAACACAATCCACCCTTAGGGCCACTGTGGACAGTTGTGTGGATTGTACACTGCACAAATATGCCCCGTTGAGGGCATGTGCCAAAGCTGAAATTCACTAGAGCTCTACTTCCTAGGCTGTGTGTTGCGTGTGCTGGTGAGGGACTGTAACCTGTGCCTTTTAAAAATCTGCACAAAGACATCACTGGGCTGTGGGCCCAGCAGGGGCAGCCTTTCCCCATATGCGCAGGCTTGCCAGGCCAGCTTCTCAGCTTCTTCGGCCTGAACGGGCTCTCACCTTTGCCCATCCTCTCAAGGCAGCACCTTTCCCCTGGGTCAGAGGGCAGCGTGGCAGGAGCAGAGGCCCCCGGCCTGTCCCTGCCCTTGAGAAGATAACACCCACGGGCCTTGTTGAGCTCACGCCCTCGGTGCACGCAGCCCCAGCCACCGTACACAGAGCCGGCCAAGCTAGCTTGTCACCCACTCGGCCTGGGCTCCCTGCTTTTCTTCCCACGGTGGCCAGCAAGATGGTGTCTCACAAAGCCCCACCCTGGGAGAGTCACAGAGGTGGTCCGGTCCTTGGTCTGCCCCTGCTGAAAGCTTAGGAAATGGCAGGTGGGCCGCGGGGCTGGGCCTGGCTCCCTGGCCCCTCACTCTTCCCTTGGTTCGCAGCACGGGGTCTCCTCCACGGGGCTGAGAGGTGACTGAAGCCTCCCCGTGGGGGCAGTGCCCCGCCCTGTGGCATCTGGGGAGCACCTGCTGGGGTAGATGGCCTGCTGGGCTCCCCTTGCACGTCTCTCTCCGAGTCTCTGCTCCTTCTCTCGCCCTTCTCTCTGCTGCTTCTCCCCTCCGCTGTTTGCCTCGTGTTGCTGGAGTGCCTCAGATTGAACTCGGAAGTCCCCTGCTGGGCTCGCTTCCCTGGGTCCACCTGAGAGGTGGAGGCAGGATAGGGGATTTGGAGCCAGTGTGGCCTTCCAAGTAGGGCCCACCTGCAACCCCAGGCTTCACCTGGAGCTGCTCGTCCTCAATGTGACCAGAAGCATTGTGTACCCTGGGTCGGGGGCACTGCCAAGGTCACGACCAAGCCCCTGCCCGCTCATGTGTAGTGTTAGCTTAGTGGGATGAGAGGCAGGGCTCAGACAGACCCTGACCTTGGTTTGTACTCAGAAATACCGTTCACCAATAAAAGGAAACAGGGTACTCAGGAAAATAGCCCATTCGAGGCCTGGAGCAGAGAAAGTACAAGACCTGGAATATCTTGTGCCCGAGAGCCAGGTAGAGATCAAAGAACAACAGGGACAGTGAAAAGGACACAGCCTGCTTTAGGGGCCTCCCACTGCACATGTCTGGGACAATTGGAGCAACAAAGTAGTGATAATAATGGTTTATAATCTTTAATAAGATAAGAATCTTTGAGTTCATACTGATAGGAATAAATGAATACATGGAATTACGCAAATCAGGTTACTCACACAGCCACAGAGTCCTCCCCACACAATGCTTGTGAATCACCAAGGGAGATGGGACAATTTACAACAGAGGCTGGTAGACACCCCTCGATCCAGTAATGCAGGTGGATGTCACCAGGAACGAGACAAACAAATCACTTGCCACCCGGTAAGGTGCAATGGCCAGAGCAAATGTCATTGCTATCCTGTGTGACTTCGCAAGGGGTAAAACCTGGATCTCTCGGTGTGGGGATGTGAAGTCAACCTGAATTCTACCAAACCTGCGATTTCCCACCATGTCAGCATCGTGCAAGTGAAGAAGGTGGAGGAAACTAAAGGGACTTGGTGGCTCCATGCAGTGCTGGTCCTGGCCTGAGTGCTTTCCTGCCCAGAACATCTCTGGGACATTAAGGTCTAAGAGTTACAGGCAGCATTACAGTGACTGACTGACCTCAGTGGTTGCTTATGGTTATTACGTAGGAAACAGCCAATTAAGCAGTCAGGGGAGGTGGTGCACCGTGTTCTAAACATAAGCTCAATACTCTGGTTTCTCTTCAGATCGTATAAATCTTTCGCCTTTTACTAAAGATAAACGTAAGCTCAGTTGTTTCAGGGTAGAACACTAATGTTCTTGCAACTATTCTTCAAATTTGAGATTCTTTGCCAAAATATGTGTTAATTTTCAAGTTCGTAAGGTGAAGCCCCACTCTTGCAATCAAATTTAGACCTCCTTTCAAGAAGTTTAGGTGCAAGGAAGTTGTTTTGTTTGTTTTAAGAAAGTATTGTTTTAGTTATTTGAAAAAGACGTACACACACACACACACACACACATCTTCTATCCACTGGATCAATCCCCAAATGCCTGCAGCAGCCAGGCTTGGGCCAGGCAGAAGTCAAGAGCCTAGGATGAAGCTGGGTCTCCCACTTGGGTGGCAGGGACCCAACTGCTTGAGACATCACGTGCTGTTGCAGGGCGTGCATTAGCAGGATGCTGGAATGGAGAGCACAGATGGGACTCAAACCCCAGCACGCCCATGTGGGATGCAGGTGTCTCAGACAGTGGCTTAACCTGCTGTACCAAACATCAACACAAGTCCGGGATTTTACTTGGTCACAGACTCAGTATCTATATGAATAATATACAGTGATAATATATGAGGGGTCTTCAAAAAGTTCATAAAAATATGCATACTTAGAAAAAAAGTTTATCACAAGATAAACTTATCTTTTAACTCCATTTTTCCATGAATGTTTTGAGATTCCCTTGTGTTGCTGAAATGTAGGAATAGTCAGTTGCGTTAGATTATGAGGGAAAGCAGGGACTGGTCTGTTTCATTTAGGTTTGACTGACCCTTGAAGAACTTGGGTTTGAACTATGAAGGTACACTTATATATGGATTTTGGGGAGGAGATTTGCAACAATTTGAAAAAAAAAAAACTCACAAAGCACACAGCCTAGAAATGATGAAAGAATTAAGAAAAAATTAGGCGCATCATAGATGCATAAAATGTATATACATAGAAGTCTATTTTAACATCTATTGCCATAGAATGTTCATAAACCTATTATAAAAATTATCAAAACTCACACATACACAGACTAAACATGATGCCATGTGAGAAGCATAAACAAGCATAACGATGCAGTAGTAAGACATCACTGCCTAAAATTCACTGCAGCCCCTACTGTACAACTGGACTGGGTCTGTAGCCACCTCCTGTTGCTGCTGGGTGAGCTCAAGCACTACTTGAACTGCCATGAGATGCGATCAGTCTCCAAGTGAGCATTCTTCTCTCCAGTAAATTGTGTATTGCACTAAGAAGTGTTCTCTTGCAGTTCTCATGTGTCTTTCACCATATGTAATACATATGTCACACAAAATATGTGTTAACCTACCCTTTGTGTTGTCTGTAAGGCTTCTGGTCAAAAGCAGGCTATTTTTTCTCTTTCCCTCATACTCATGAGATAGCTGCCCCATCAAATCTACTTTCTAGAGAGCAAGAAAGGGTGAAATGACCATGTTACTAGCATCTATCACTTCAATTTAAAAAGCAAGAACTTTCCTAGGGGTTGGTGTTGTGGTGTAATGGGTTAAGCCACCACCTGCAATGCCAGCAAGTCCAGGCTGCTGCACTTCCAATCCCTGCTAATAGCCTGGGAAAGCAGCAGAAGATGGCCCAGGTGTTTGTGCCCCTGCACCCATGCGGAAGACTTGAAAGAAGCTCCTGGCTCCTGCTTCAGCCTGGCCCAGCCCTGGTTATTGTGGCCACCTGGGATGTGAACCAGCAGATGGAATATGTCTCTTTATTTTCCCCACCCCGAAAATAAATAATTTTTTTTAAAAAATGTACAAAAAAAAGAACTTTCCCACAAGTCCCCCATTGGGTCCCTGCTTACGTGTCAATGGTTAGACCTGGGTCCCGTGGCTAACCCCAGTTACAGGGAAGATTGGGAAAGGAGGTGTTCGGTTTTCTACTTTTTACTTTGGAGATGGCCCGAGAGAAAGGATTGCAACTATCTGCTGACCTAGCTGATGGGCAACGTTCACCATAGATGGGCTCTGACAAAGCCAACGTGTCCAGCGGAACACAATTAGGGTGCTAAGGGTGAGAATAGCGGATCAGAGTAGGAACAGCAGAAGGAACTAAGACGTCTAGGCTGAAACAAACAAACAGGAGGCTGTGGCGGCCACCTTACAGATTTGTCAGAGGAAGGGGCACTTACCCTGCACAGCAATGGCAGATGAGAGTGGGGAGCAGGTGGGAGGCACACAGGACGCCCCAGGCTTAGACTGCCCTGCCCGTTGCGGAGCCGGCCCTGTGGAATGGGCTATTTTGTGAGGAAGGGAGTAGCCAGCAGTTTCTAGACTGTCACACATCAGGGACAGCCTCTGTGGCATGTGACGTTGGGGTGAAGAATCTTTTCGATGGACACCTAAAACAGGCTACCTTTATACAAATGAGGTTTAGCAGCTGGCACTGTGGCATAGTTGGTAAGGCTGCCTCCTCCTATGATGCTGGAATCCACAATGGGCATTGGTTCAAGTCCTGGCTGTTTCACTTCCCATCCAGCTCCCTGCTAATGATCCGGGAAAGCAGCCGGAGATGGCTCAAGTGCTTGGGCCCCTCACCTACTTGGGAGATCAGAATGAAGCTCTTGGCTCCTGGCTTTGGATCAGCCCTGCCCTGGCGGTTGTGGCCACTTAGGGAGTGGACCAGCAGATGGAAGATCTCTTTGTAATCCTGACTTTCAAATAAATAAATTAAAAAAAAAAAAAAAAACGAGGATCAGAGATAGGTGTTTAGCCTAGCAATTAAGACGCTGGTTGAGAAACCAGCATTCCACGTCAGGGTGCCTGGATTCAACTCCCTGCTCTGGCTCCTGAATCCATCACCCTAGGAGGTGAAGGTGATGATGGCTCGAGTAATTGACTCAAGTAACTGCCACCCTGGGGGAGATCTGGATGGAGTTCCCAGCTCTTGGCTTCAGCCTGGCCCAGTCATAGCTGTTGTAGGCATTTGGAGGAGTGAACCAGCAGATGGAAGCTAGAGTTCTTGCTCTCTCTCTCTCTCTCTCTCTCTCACTGTATCTTCCTGTCAGATAATTTTTTTGGCCTGAAAGGCACAACACCAACAATTGGAAAGGCTTGGTGGCCTTGAGGATCATTGACCCCTTGGCTCTCCAGGAGACAGGTCCGGAGCATGTAGAAGGGGTGGGGTGGCGGTCCTGGCTGTCAGTGATGGGGGCGTGTGTGTGAGGTAGAGGAAGCCCACTGCCACTCCTGTCGCATCCCTTTTTACATGTTACAAGTGGCACTGCACTGGGCACACACAGGATGGGAGCTGACACACGGCTCCAGCCCAAGCCTGCAGTGAATGGTGGATTGCCCAGAGCTTTCGTCCATGATGAGTGAGAATCACTAGATCAGCATGACCACAACATTCCAGTTGCCCAGTCTCCCGTGGGCACTGCAGCAGCCAAGGAGTGCCATCCACTCGCCAAGTCTCCGTCCTGGCAGCGAGGCCTGGCCCCAGTTCCAGGGAGCCACCCCAGATGTGCAGAAAAGCAGTTCTGCAGAGCAGTCACGTGAGGGGCGAAGCCACTCGACTGGATCTAAGGTTTCCCAGGCTCTGCTAGGACTGAGCACCTCTGGGAGGAGGCCCCATGGCAGGGCCTACAGAGGGTGGCATTGGACATGTAGTAGTTTTCCCCTCTCTGTTGGAGGGTAGGGCCCATACCCGGGAGTTGCCAGAGGGAGAAGGAAATCCCATGGATTTTTCTCAGTGATAGTCACAGAATGGTTGTGCCTTTTTAAGGATTTCCAGAAATTCTTGGAAGACGCTGTGGAGCAGACAGAAGCGATTGGAGGATAAGGGGCTGAGGTCCGGCAATTCCACTCTATTTGAGAATCACAAGTTTGATTTCCTTTTACAACTCTACACATTTAGTTAGGCGATTTTTAAAAGCCCTACGTGCTATGACTGTTTTTTTTTTAAGATTTTATTTAATTGTAAGGCAGAGTTACAGAGAGAGAGAGAAACAGAGAGAGAGGGATCCTCCATCTGCTTGTTCACTCTGCAAATGGCCACAATGTCCAGGGCTAGACCCGACTGGAGCCAGGAGCCAGGAGCTTCACGCTGGGCTCTCATGTGGGTGCAGAGACTCAAACACTTGGGTCATCTGCTGCTGCTTTCCTAGGCACATTAGCAGGGAGCTGAATTGGAAATGTAGCAGCAGAGACTTGAACTGGCACCCATATGGGATGCTGGCACTGCAGGCAGCAGCTTAACCTGCTCTGCCACGGTGCCAGGCCCAACTCTGACTATTCTTGTATACTCTTATCCATACAAGTATTTGCACAGCAAGATATGTTCCAAGTCTGTTTTAAAATAAATAGTACATCATAACTAACTAACACCTGAGGTCCATAGTTGCTTATTGATTGTGTTTCTATTTTTCTGAAAAGTGAAATTCACATCAGGTAACATGTATAGATCAAAATGTTCTATCTGATGAGTTTGAAGAGATACATACAGCTGTGTCCCCACCACCTAAACAAGACAAGAACTGTTTCCACTGTGCCCTCCAGTTACACCCAGGCCCACGGGCTACCACTGAGCTTATTTCTTTTCGTGCTTTATTATTCTATTTTAAGGTAGAAAGGAGGAAGGTGGGGTGGTACTAACTCCCATCCTCTGGTTTACTTCCAAAATGACTGCAACAGCTGGAGTTGGGCCAGGCCAAAGCAAGGACTCCCATGTGGGTGACAGTGACTCACGTACTTCAGACGTGGCTTTCTGCCTCCCGGGCTGCACAAGAGCAGGAAGCTAGAACTGGGAGCAGAGCTGGGACTTGAACCCAGGCACTCTGATCTGTGACCCAGGCATCCCAGGCAGCTTACTGCTCTGCCAAACACCTGCCTCACACTGTTCTCATTTCTACCACCATGGGTTGGTTTTTCAGGGTTCAAAATTTCATTTTAATGGAATTCTACACTATTTACTCCTTTATAGCTGGCTGTTTGCACTGCATTGTTTAGGGATACATCTGTGTTGTGATGGATATCAATAGTTCGTTCTTCTTTGTTGCTGAGTGTATTTTTTATAATCCATCATCGTAAGGATGAATAGTTTATCTGTTCTCCTGATGATGGAGTTCGGGTTGTTTCCACTGCCTGCAACTTTAAACTGTGTTCTAAGGTGCCTCAGGGCTGTAGTGGGAGGCCTTCACCTAACCCCACTCCTATTTGTTTTACTTAGTTCTCGGAATTTCTGTGAAATAAGAGTAGCTGCCAATGTAGAGTTCAAACTGGTATAGTATGCCTCGCTAGGAAAGAATTGCTGAGCTTGGCTGGGGTGGGGGAGTGGGTAGGGAGGAGAGGCTGGGATTCTCTTGGCTTGTCCATCCTTTGGTGCAGTGTTCGTGTTAAGGGAGAGGCAACCCAGCCCAGTCAGAACCTGGTAAACAAGGTTCAGTCCCAACTGCCTGATGATTGGCTGCCAAATAGACGTGTCCTGATATGCCACTTCAGCTCCTGGAACAATGGCCTTCTATAATGAACGAAGTTCGCAAAATGAATTGGGCTCAGACGGTTTGCCCCGTTCCAAACCAATGACCCAACTGGAGGTTGGGAAGGGAAGCTCAGCTGCAGCTGAAGCTGAGGTCAGACCTGCAAATGCCAAGGAATAAACCCAAACTGAGCTGTTTGCAGTGTCTCCACCTTATCATTCCTAGGAAGGGGAATGTGGGTGATGCGTCTCTAATAGGAAGAAGGTAAGAGATGGACGACAGGGTTGGGTTCTCAAGGTGGGTCCATCAACTGGCTTTGATGAGGCCCACTGTGGAGAGCTGGGCACAACAGGTGGTGTGGCCTTCATGGAGATGAGTTCTCAGAGTGGGTCCTCTTTCCCGGTCCTCTCTTTCTCTGCACCAGCAAAATATTGGCCAAAAGAAAATGTAAGACAGGGTTCATCCACCCAGCTCTCCATAGAGATCCACAGCAACCTACATCCATCCCACCAGCCATAGGCCCACCTTCCTTTCTGCATCCTCATCTAGTTTCTTAGGGGTTTGGTGTCTTTTGCTTTTTGCCATAAGTAACCTTAGAGATATATTTACCACTCAAATATCTCAGGAGTATGAGACCCTGAAGCCTGGACAACCTACTCTAATTGATCCTTCGCCTCGTCTGTATTCATATTTCACTAATGCACTGTGTACTTCCTGTGAGCCACATCTAATCCTTTGTGGAATGAGGTGGGGATGAATAAATAGATAAGTCACCAAGCCTGACCTCAGAGCCAAATTGAAACAACCCCCACCCAGCAGGGGCGGCTGAGACAATGGCTCCTTCTTCCTGCACAACAGTGGGCAACCAGGAGCGGGGCAGCCTCTGGGCACGGTATTATCCACGCTCTCACTAGCACCTTGAATTTCCATTCATTGACTTGCCCATTCAATAATATATACAGAGGACCTAAAATATGTCAGTGACTAGGGGCACCAGCAGGGTCCCTGCTCTCAAGGAACCTACATAGTACTGGGGGAGACAGAAGAGAAGCAGCTGACAGTAAATACATCCCATGACTTGATAAGTTCTGTAGAGACAATCAGTGAGGCCATGGAGACTGTTTAGCAGGAGTGGGCAGAGAAGCCCTCTCTGAACAGACATGAATCAAAGGAAGGAGGTCCCTTCCTCTGGGAGGAAGGGGTTTCCACACAGAGGGAACAGCTGTACAAAGACCCTGTGCCGGGCCTGTGCTTGACTTGTTCTGAGAACTGTAGAGAAATTTCCAGAGTGCAGCTAGAGCATGACAAGTAAGGGGCTGAGGGACACTGGTCGATGAGGTGCCGCATCTTAGAGGGGAAGATATGGGGTTTACTGTGAGCGTAATGGGAAGCAGTGAAAGTCTTTTGAGCTAGACAGTGAGATGTGCTGACCTGGGAGGAGCTCTCTGGCCGCTGTGCCTGAATAAACTGAGGCAGCTCAACAGCAAAACCAGGAATAGCAGCCACAGGGGCTGGCCTGGGCCAGAATGTTAGGGGAGGAGATGGCCTGGATGGTCTGATATCTCTAGGGGAGGAAACACCATGAATCAAACGCCATCAATTGCAAGAAGCACTTGGAAGCCATCGATGTTATCTAGGGGCAAAGTGTGTCTTAGAATCCATGAACTATGAGATTTAGAAAGCAGAATCCAAGAGCCTTGCTGATGGCTTGGGTGCAGAGGGGCAAAGGGGAGAGGGGAATAAAGGATGACCCTTAGGTTCCTGGCCTAGGCGATGGACAAACCGTGCAGCTGTGGACTAGGAATGGGACGACGGAGGGAGGCACACACACACTGGGGGCAGCAGGATGAGGACTTTGTTTTGACCATGTTTCAAAAATGTTCATGTGTTCTCATTTTTATTTGAAAGGCAGAGAGAGAGCGCGAGCCCTTCCACTTTCCATCCGTTGATTCAGTTCCCAAATGTCTTCAGTAGCAAGGACTAAACCAGCAGTATAAAACGAGATCTGGGTCTCCCACTTGGGTGGTATGGATTCAGACAGTTGAACCGTCACCTGTTGCCTTCAGGCTGCACATTAGCAGGAAGCTGGATGGAGAGCGGGGGACTCACGCCAGGCACTGTACTGTGGGTTGCAGGCATCCCAAGTGGTGACGTAGCCACTGCCAAAGCTCTCCTGTCGTGTTTATCCAGATGGAGATGCGAAGCAAGCTCAGTTGATGGAACTGGGATGTAAGAGTCTGGAGCTTGCGGGAGGTGAAGGCTGGACTTATAAATTTGGGAATCCTCAGTACTGAGGTTGTTTATAGCCATGAAACAGGTGCGATCACTCATCTCCCTTTCTGGCTCCCCGCTCAGAGCCACTCAGCCCCCAGCTGCTACAGAAAGCAGCGAGGAAGAACAGGAGCGCGTCACGCCACCTTGCACCCCTGTCCTCTCCCCGGGACGCTTACTCTGTGCCGCATACCTGTCCTGCCTAGGCTTCCTCCAAAGGGCAAAGCCGGAGATCTTTAACAGAGGTCGCTCGTGCAAGTTGTGTTATTTCAGGAAGTGAATTAAGGAGTCAGAGTGGAGGGACTTGGTGATGAAATGAGAAAGGAGGGAAAGCCGATCCCAGGGTACTTGCGGGAGCGTCACCTCTGTGGGCAGCTGAACGCCCCCTGGGACCTTCTGAGGACCCAGGTAGAAGGCAGCTGAGGCTTGGGGCAGGGGGCTTCATCCACCCTCACCCCTGGTCTGTGACGGCCGCAGGGTGTTTACTCCCTTCCACTCCCAGGCTTGTGTTCGCTCCAGCAGCTGGGTGGGCTCCCCAGCCTCCCATTCTGCAGAGGCGGGAAGTGCTGGGGTAGAAGCACCAGATGCAGGAGCAGCTGAGGGAAGAGGCTGCCAGGCGACACCAACACACAGCTTGTTGCAGCCGTGGCCACAGCATAAAGGGGGCCAAGGGCTCTGAGCCAAGATATGATAGATGTCTGCCAACGTGCCCTTGACCCCTGTTGCAAATCTAGAGTGAGCATTTAAGGCCGTGCATCTGTGAGGACCTCGGGATACAGGGAACATAGGGACGCAGGATGAAAATGAGACAATCACGCACGGCCTACAGGCCTGCAATATTCAGTCTAAATTTCTGGAGGAGGCAGGAGGGTTTTAGCACTGATTCATTTATTACTATGAGAAAGGGTTGAAATGTTTCATTCCAACGCCATCTCCTTCCCACTTCTGCTACAGAGAACTGTTCTCCCAGGTTGGAAGCTCCCTTAGAAACTGGTGCAAGCCCAGGTCCTGTTCATCTGTGTCTGTGACTTGGGTGGACACATGGCATGGCTATGGCTCCTGACCTGGGTATCTTTGCATCTCTCCCCAGAGTGGGAAGTGACATCTTCATTGGCCGTGACACGATTTCACTTGGCTCAGCTCAAGGTCATGTTGCCCAGAACAGATGCCATCGGCCCTGGCTTGGCTCCATGCTGGGATCCACTACTATCAAGTGAGAGTCCTCATGAGTGGACATCTCCAGGGTATGCTGGGTACCCCCGTGGAGCTAACTTTCAAGTGCAAGGTCATGCATCAGGAAGATAGGAGCTCTCAGTGTGCTCTGACCCAGTCTTCATGTGCTCTATAGTTGTCACACCATCAGGCTACTACCACAATACTGCTGCTACTACTAACACCTCCATCACTGCCACCACCCTCATGCCCCCCATCATCACCGTGCCACCCCAGTCCCTAACACCACCACCACTCTCACATCACCATCACCACCATTACTGCCACCACCACCTCATATCGCAGTGAGAGCTTCTATGGCAATTACACTAGGTAACATGTACTAAACACCCGTGGTATGACATGGTGCACTTTGTACATAAAAACTCAATAAGCCTCACAATCCAGGTGGAAGGGAGATCACTGTTCTTACCGTAAATGCCCCCATTTTACAGATAATGAAATTGAAGCATGGAGTAGATGTATAATTTGCCCAAAGTTGACTAGCTAGGAAGGGGTAGAGCCAGGATGCAAACTCAGGTGGTCTGGCCCAGGAGTCCACACACTGACCCTCTACCCTGGCCGTGTTCCTGTGCCCTCCCTCCAGTGCCAGCGGCGAGAGCCGACAGGGTGTGAAGGGGTGGGGCATGGCCTCTGTGCTCCTCCACCCATCCGTGTGGCTGGGGTATGAACAAGGTGAGCTGTCCTGGACAAAGCGAATGCCCTGAATTTAGCAAATCAAAGAAACAGGAGGAACCTGGGTCTCCAGATGACAGAACCCCTTACCAGTCCTAGAGCGCAAGGGGAGAAGGAAATCAGCTTCCTGCTTACAGAAGGCCTCCACCATGCCGGGTCTTTGCTGCACCAGCTGCACCAGCGCGTGTCACCCTACAGCAGGCGGTCACTCTGGAAGAGAGATCTGCCCGCCAGCGCCCAGCCGCATCCAGGGCTCGGCCTCGGGCTTGGACCGGCCCAGGGGCCATTTCTGTCTCTTTGTGAAGACTCCTGAGCAAAGCTGCTCAAACCGGACTCACAGGCCACGGATGGGGAGGGGCCCGTCTCCATGACAACAAGGCGGCAATGTTTTTATTTATGTAGAATCATAAATGCTCCAGTAATTTTTAAGAGTGTAAAGCAGAAAACTAGCAGACCAGAGCAAGTTTTTCTAAGCAAAGAGCTGATGCTCCAAAAAGGCCTCACCTCACAAAACTGGGTGTGTGTGTGTTTGGAGAATGTAAGGTCACCGGAAAAACTAGATAGGCAATCTGATCTGATCTGAGGGCTGGGGAGAGAGAGGGATCGAGGGACAGAGGGAAGGAGAGAGGGAGGGAGAGAGGGAGGGAGAGAGGGAGAGAGGGAGGGAGAGGGAGAGAGAGAAAGGGAGAGGGAGAGAGAGAAAGAGAGTGTCGGAGTGCCAGTTACAAGGTTGGAACATGATGTTTTGGGAGGTGCAAATAATTCAAAGTGTTATTCAAAGCAGTTTTAATTGAAAAATCAATATAGTAATGAAAGAAATTTTCAAGCCTCTATAATCTCACTAATCCTTAACTGAACTTTTTGTTTCTTTTATATACCCACTGCTTCTTGTCTTTGTACCCATAATTAGCAAGCTTATCTACAAAGGTACTCGATGTTTCACTTCTAATTATAGTTTTGCATTTCTTTTTATTATTAAAATATTACTTTATTAATATTTAATAATATGTTTATTAAATAATATAAAATAGTGTTTATTTGATTGATTATTTTATTAAAAATTATTTATTTATTTGAAAGGCATAGTGGAAGAGAAAGAAAGCAAAGTAAAGAAAAAAAAATCAATCTTCCATCCACTGACTCAGGTGGCCACAACAGCCAGGGCTAGGCTAGGCTGGAGCCAGGAGCCAGGAATTCTACCCACATCTCCCACATGTGTGGCAGGAACTCAAGTATTTGAGCCACCTGCTGCTTCCCAGGCACATTAGTAGGGAGCTGGTCCGAAGCAGCGGAGCTGGAACTTGAATTACCTCTCTGATACAGGGTGTGTGTATCCTAAGTGGCAGATTCACCCACTGTGCCACGATGCCATCCCGGTAGTTCTATATTTCCACATATGCAGAAATACAATTACACAGTGCCTCAGTTTCCTCATCTTTTAAACGAGGCCAATAATATGTAAAGATGTTGCTATAAAGACTTTTATAGGGGCCAGCACTGTGGCATGTTGGGCTGGGCCTCTGCCTGCGGCACCAGCTTCCCATGTATGCGTTGGTTCATATCCTGGTGGCTCCTCTTCTAATCCAGCTCTCTGTGGCCTGAGAAGGTGGAAGAAGATGGCCCAGGTGCTTGGGCCCCTGTGCCCATGTGGGATACCTGGAGGAGGCTCCTGGCTCCTGGCTCTGGGTTTCGGATCAACGCAGCTCTGGCCGTTGTAGCTATTTGGGCAGTGAACCAGCGAATGGAGGACTTTTCTCTCTCTCTGGCTCTCCCTCTCTGTAATTGTGCCTCCAACATAAATTAATGAATAATCTTTTTTTTTAAAAAAAGGGCTTTTACAAAGTCGTGTATTGATTTATTTATTTGAAAAGCAGGGGGAGAGAGAGAAAGAGAAAGAGAGAAACACCTCCTATCTGCTGGTTTATCTCCCAAATGCTCACATTAGCTAGAAACTCGATCCAGGTCTCCCGCAAGGGTAGCAGGAATCCAAGTACTTGAGCCATCACCACTGCCCCCCACACAGGGTGCACATTAGCAGAAGCTGTAACAGGGATTAGAGGCAGGATTCGAACCCTAATGCGATGTAGGTGTTCCAACCAGTGTCTTAGCTGCTAAGTCAAACACCTGCTCCTGTTTGAAGCGTTAACTGAAATAAAGTCAAATGTGTAGCAGAACCTGCCATAGTCCTTGTTTCCAGAGCCCTCTCTTCTCTTTGAGGAGAGAAAGTTTTGCCAAAACTCTAGTTCAAGGCTGATATTACAAAACACACCTACAATTCTGTGCGTTCCTAATAGATTTCCTCAAACTTCTCTCTACCTCCATGCTTAAAAAATGCTTCTTGTCTATTCGCATCAAACTAGGAAAGGAGTAAATGAAACGAAGCATATGTGAACCAATTATAGCATAGTCCTGGGTGGAATACAGCAATAAAAAAGAACAAACTCTTGTCACACGTGGCGTGGCTGCAGCTCCTGGTCGTAATGTGAGTGAAGACGTTAGGCACAAGAAACTACAAAGTCTGTGGTTCCTGTATGTAAAACTGTGAAACAGGCCGCAGGCAGCCACGGGGACAGCTGTCAGAATGCTGGATCTGAGCTGTGTATGCTTTGTAAAAATACGTCACACAGTTCCCCCTGGTTTGTGCAGCTTACTAGATTTCACTTGAAAGGTTTACTTCCCCAGTGAAGACTTGAGGGGTGGTCGAAGATTCCCTCCTGGGGTGTGGCTTGCCTTGCTCCAGCCCTGCCCGCAGCCTCTGCCGTCTCCCATCTGATGTCCGTACACATCTCCCCCATCTCAGACAGTGAACTCGCCCAACATGTAAGGTCCGAGAGAGTGCAGAACGTACTCTTAGGTAAAGGGGTTTCTCCCCTGGAAAGCTCTTTTCTCATTTATATCATTGTGATGAGCTCCTTGTGTGTACAACATTTTATCTTACTCGAGAGGCAGACAGATGACAAAGCTCCCACGCACTGGTTCACTCCCCAGATGCCTGCTGTGGGTCTGGAACCCAATCCAGGTCTCCCACCTGGGTGGCAGGGACCCAACTACTTGAGCCATCACGGCTGCTTCCTAGGGTCTGCATCAGCTGCGAGCTGGAATCAGGAGCCAGAGCTGGGAGTTGAATCAGGCACTCCAGTGTTAGACGTGGGCATCCTAGCCGGCATCCTAATGGCTAGGCCAAATGCCCGCCCCGAGTGTGTATATTTTTCCCTTTGGGTGGATTTTCAGGAGTGAGAGTCTATCTTTCTGATTTTTTTATTCACACAGCTGTTTTTTTGTCTTAAATGGCTGCACCCAGTCATGGCACCCAAGGCGGTCATGCACACCCAGTAATTAGCTCTGTCCTGGCATGTGGACCGCGGGAAGAGTGTAGGCCTTAGGGCCCTGCTCTGGCTACTCTCAGGCCCTGGGCCCGCAGGGAAAGTTCCCCAAGTGATGCCGCTTCTCTCGTAAGCAAAGCGGTTGTTGGTCCCAAACACTGGTGCTGTCACAGACATATAGCAGGTGTCGGCGGGGCCTGCCACGTGCGTGTGCCAGGATGAGTGTGGTGGGGCCTGCCATGTGCATGTGCCAGGATGAATGTGGCAGAACTGGAACCGGCGTGGGTGGGCTTCCGCGGACCCTCCTGGGCGGCCCTGCCTGCTGGCGCGTCACCAGGGAAGAGCGAGGAGTCTGGGACCACAAGCTCCCCTCTTACAGACGTGAGCTACTTCTTGACGAACGAGAGGCCCTGCCCCCTTCCCCTTCGTTGCTGTTGGAAATTTCCTCAGGGAAGATTCGGATGGGCCCTCTGAGATTATTTGCTCAGCTCCTAGGCCAGTCACTGAGGCTGGCAGAATCACATGGGGGACAGCTCCCTTTGGACCACATGGCTCTTGGGGGAAGGGAGAGAAGCACCCCAAAAGAGGGAGGGCCTCTGTTCCCAGTAAGAAAGGGGGTGGCGTCCAGCTTCGCGCTGTAGATGCTGCTGGACACGGCCACATCAGAGTGCCGGGCTCTGAGTCCTGGCTTGGCTCCCGGTTCCAGCTTCTTGCTGGTGCGCCCCCTGGGAGGCAGCAGGTGATGGCTCAAGTGCTGAGTCCCTGCCACCCACAAGGGAGACCTGGATGGGGTCCAGCTTTGGTCCTGGCCCTGAGCTGGCCACTGTGGGCCTCTGGGGAATGAACCAGCAGATGGGAGCTCTCTCAATCTATTTGTCCCTCTTTCTGTTTCTGTCCAATACATTTTTACAAATTTAAAAAAACATCTTTATGTGCACACAGATGTACGCGCACTTATAGGAAGGCGGATTCCATCTTAACGTTGGGTTCCCCAGAAGGAGACTCTGAGACAGAATACAAGACCCCAGCGCAAGCAGTTTCTTTAAGAGGTGACCCCAGGCTCGGAAGTGGGGAAAGGCAGGCTGTCGGTGGCAGCGATGTGCCCCAGGGAACTGCAGCTTACTCCTGCTGCGGAACTCGGGGTGGCACTGCAGAGCCGTCACACAGATTTGTCGCCCCGAAGAGCTGTTTCTACCCCAGTGGCATTTGTCATCGGTAGAGGGCTGCGCTGGGGCTTGGGGGTGGTGATGGTAATTTTTTGGAACTTCCGTCTTCCGAGCACACGGGCAGTGCCGGCTCCGGCTGCAGGAGGGGGCTCTGGTGCTGTGGGCACCTGGCCGGTGCCCGCATAGCGTTAAGCCCAGGGTGCTTTGCTGGGGTCTGACAACATCAGCTTCACACCTGCCTGAGTTCCAGAGGGCTGGGGAGGCCCCATGTCTTCACAGCTAACAGCCCGGGAACAGCAATGCGTTTTTTCTCTCTCGGGGCTCCTGGGAGCGAGGCTTATTTGACAATGGCTCTTAGGGGGTGGGCAAAGGAGAACTTTCTCTGAAAATCTGCTCTCTCTGCTGCAAAAGCACACCTGTGCTGACCACCACACCCGCCTGTTGGTTTCTCTCCCTGAACAGTGGCAACCCAACCCTGGCTGGGCCATCGGTGAATTTCCTCCCCATCACATCCCCCACCTGTGGCCCCAACCAGTGCAGTTCAGAGAGGTTTCTGGAATATTTGCTGGAGTGACCAGGAAAGGGTCCTCTCTCTCCATGGGATGTAAGTGGGCAGCTATGGGGACCACCGTGTAGAGAGCCTGGCTGACAAGAGGCAACAGGAAACATGAAGAAGCCAAGACCATGCAAGGACGGAGGGCTGGTGGCCGCATGTGAGCCCCGCACGCAGCTGTGCCCCAGGACCCACCAAACCCATCTGCCCACTTTTCTGCTCTGTGGGGGAAATGCACACCCTGTTCTGCTATAACAAAGCTTATTGGTTCTCCTGTCCCTTGACCCTGGAAGAGTCCAAAAAACCTCGAATGTGAACCTGCCAAGCAGTAAGACCCCTGATTGACGGAACCGGGAGGAGGATCAGTTGCTCTCAGTGCTTCTCAGAACTAGCTGGGCTGTGAGCGTCTTACAGGTTTCCCAGGCAACAGGGTCAGTGCTTAGAAATGAGTTTAAGCCTTTCCATCTCTATTTCTGCCAGAGAAGCAATAGAGCACTTGCTGGAGAAAAGATCCACGTTTGCTGCTTGAAAAAACAGGTGCCTGGAGAGCCTTCCTGAGCTTCTGGTCCACTGTAGCCTTCGCCAGGGCTTTTTCTGCCCCTTTCAAGACCAGTTAGGACGAGACCAGATAAGATCTTGTAATAATAGTGACAACAACAATAACAGCCACAACACTACTTTTGGGCATTTATATTACATCCAGCAATGTTCTAAAATGTTTCATATACATAAACGCATAATAAACCTATAACATAGGCACTATTATTAACTCTCTTACACACACGAGGAAGCTGGAGCACAGAGAGGTTAGGCCACTTACTCAGAGTCGCACAGCTGGCACATACTGGAGTGAGGATTCAAGCCCAGGCCTTCCAGATCTAGACCTAGACTTTTCGTCGGTCACCACTCTAGGAGAAAGACTCTAAGTCCTGGTTCTGTGACGTCACCACACATGCTCCTGAGCCCTTGCCACAGAGGAGGTGGGGATCACCTTCCTCAGGGTGAGATGCTCCAGGGGCCGCTTTGTGGGATTCGTTGGAAATGCATCAGGTGCATCAGTGGGTAGATGGGTTTGGTGGGTCCTGGGGCACAGCTGCGTGCGGGGCTCACATGCGGCCACCAGCCCTCCGTCCTAGCACAGCAGGGGACTGGGGTCCGGCTGCTGCTCTGCGACCTCTCTCCTGTCCCCCTCGCTCTCATTCTTCACAGGGCCCATACCAAAGTGCCCTTGGGCCCCAAGGCCTGTGCACCTCAGTGGATGCCCTCATCATTGGCTCCACCAGGAAAACAGAGGCGTGGGATCCGCTCCCCCAGCTGCCTGTGCCCACAGACGTCCTTGCTTCTCCCACCCGCCCTGGTACCTGCGCTCAGAGCAAGAGAGGGTGTCCCCTGTCTCCTCCAGGATTCCCCCTGCACTGGCTCCTTCTCAGACAACAAGCTTGCCCGTCTCTCCAACCACAAAAGACCGATTCCACACATCAGCCCCTTTTCATCGCCACAAGCAGGAAAGGGGTCTCCAGTGGCGTCTCCTCCCTCATGCCCAGCCCTCCTCAACCGCATGCAGCCAGGGTCCTGCCCCTACCCCCTCCCTTTGCCCTTGTTCCTCTGGTGGTCCCAGGTGACCAGATCTCTCTGGACAGCCCTTTCTTCTCTGGTAGGCGTGAGCAGCAGAGTGTGCCAGGTTCAGATCCCACCAGCTACCCGTGTGACCTGGGGCGATGGGCAGGCGCCTCAGGCTCCCCGAGCCTCCCTGTCCTCAGCTATGCGACAGTGCTGATTGTTCTTGGCCTTTCAGGGCAGTGGAAAGGTTAGAAGGGAGGATAAATGGAAGGCCAGGCCCCCGCCCTTCACCTCTCCCTGCCCACCTCCTGCCCCTGAGAGCCAGCACAACCTTTTTTTTTTTTTTTAAAGATATATTTATTTATTTGAAGGTCAGAGTTACACAGAGAGAGGAGAGGCAGAGAAAAAGAGAGAGAGAGAGAAGGTCTTCCATCCTCTGGTTCACTCCCCAATTGACCACAACGGCCAGAGCTGAGCTGATCCGAAGCCAGGAGCCAGGAGCTTCTTCCGGGTCTCCAATGTGGGTGCAGGAGCCCAAGCTGTCTACTTGGGCCATCTTCTACTACTTTCCCAGGTCACAGCAGAGAGCTGGATCAGAAGTGGAACAGCCGGAACTCGAATTGGCACCCATGTGGGATGCTGGCACTGCAGGCGGCAGCTTTACCTGCTACGCCACAGTGCCAGCCCCCAGCACAACCTTCACAGAATGACTTGAGAGGTGCCCTTCAAGCAGCAGCAGCCCTGGCCTCGTGCACCTGCCAGGTGTGTTCTCAGGCTGACCCAAGGTCCTCCCCTCAAGGAAGCCTGTCCTGGACTTCCTGTCTGCAGAACCCCTCAGCCCGCCTCCCACACAATAGTGCTGACTCCAGTGGTCTCTTGGAGACCAAGTTTTTCATTTGTGACATGGCTGCCACCAAATGGCCATAACAGCTGGAGCTGTGCCGATCTGAAGCCGGGAGTCTGGAGCCACCTCTTCCAGGTCTCCTACGTGGGTGCGGGAGCTCAAGCACTTGTGTCATCCTCCACTGCTCTCTCAGGCGTATTAGCAGAGAGCTGGATCAGAAGTGGAGCAGCCGGGACATGAACCGGCACCCATATGGAATGCCGGCACTGCATGCTGGGGCTTTAACCCACTGCGCCACAGCACTGGCCTCCATCAGTGCTTTCAGTTCTAGCCATCTGAGTGCTTGGCTTTGAAATGCTATCGCACTGTGGTTTTAATAGATGTCTCCTGCTGACTGTTGGCATTGAGCACATTTTCATGCATTCTTTTTTTTTTTTTTTTTGACAGGCAGAGTGGACAGTGAGAGAGAGAAAGAGAGAAAGGTCTTTAGCCACTCATATACTCATATCTTCTTTCATGAATTGTTTAGATCTTTTGCCCATCTTTTAAAAACTGGATTGTTTATCTTTTTGTTACTGATTTGTGAGAGCTCTTGATATATTCTGGAAGTAAGCCCTTTGTCAGATACATACATTTTGTTTTCTCGACTCTGTAGCTTGCCAATTTTTCCCCAGTGATGTCTTTTAATGAGCAGAAGTTGTTAATTTTGATGAAATATAATTTATATTTTTTCTTTTAAGACTGTTTTCTTTATTCTCTCTAAGAAAATTTGCTAGCCTCAAGAAGATATCCTCCTATGTTATCTCTTGAATTCTAGAGTAGCTTTTATATATAGGTCTGTGTTCCATCTTGAATTAAGTTTTGTGTGTGGAGTAAGTAGTGATTGAAGTTCAGTTTATTATGTTTAACGTTCATGCAGCTGCTCCATATCTGAGTCTACTTCTATATTCTGCTCTGTTCGTCATCATTGGAATAACACCCAGTCACGGTTGCAGAGGCTTCATAGTAAGCACTGATCTCAGGTAGTATGAGTCCGCCAGCTTTGGCTTTGTATACTCCCCTCTCCCCTCCCCTCCGCCACGACCAAGTTGTCTTGCTCATTCTAGACTTTTTAATTTCTATGAAATTACAGAATCAACCTGTCAAGTGCTACAAACTTCTTAGGATTGTAATCGAAGTTGTGTCAAACTTTTAGGTCTTTTTAAGTAAACCTGACCTGTACCACTGTTGAGTCTTCCAATCCATGACATGTGTCATTCCATTTTATAAGTCTTCTTTTTCAAGATTTATTTACTTATTTGAATGGCAGAGAATCAGAAAGGGATGGAGGGAGGGAGGGAGGGAGGGAGGGAGGGAGGGTGAAAGGAAGGGAGAGGTCTTGCATCCACGGGTTCACACCACAACGCCCAGGTGGGGCCAGGCTGAAGCCAGGAGCCTAGTACTCCATCCTGAAGCCCCTCATGGGTGGCAGGGGCACACGCCATCATCCACTGCCTCCCCAGGCCCATTGACAGGGAGCGGAGTCAGAAGCAGAGCAGCAGCGACGAGAATCGGCACTTCCATACAGCACACCAGCGTCGGAAGAAGCTCCTTAACACTGCACCACAATGTTGGTCCCTACAGGTCTTCCTTCGTTTCTCTCAATAATCTTTTCTAGTTTTAAATGCAAATATATTACATAGTTTTAAAGTTCTTTGTTACCCGCTTGAGAGGCAGAGACAGATCTGCAGAAAGAGAGAGCCCCCATCTGCTGGTTCATTCTCCAAATGCCCACAAGAGCTGGGCCAGAGTACGGCTGAAGCCAAGAGCTGGGAACTCAACCCATGGGAAGCCAATTACTGGAGCCATCACTGCTGCCTACCAGAGTCTGCAGTAGTAGGAAGCTGGAGGCAGGAGCTTGAGCCGTGTGTCAAACTGACGACTCTGATGTGGGACTCAGGGGACTGAACTGCTAGCCCAAATGACTGCTCCTTACACTTTAAAAAAATTAAATTAATTACCAAGTGTCTTCTGTTTCTGAACTCTCTTTTCTAATCATTTATTGCTATTACATAGAATATAATTTACTTTATATATTAGGAATTGGCAAGTGACAATCTTCTCATCTGCAAATAAAGAGAGCCTGTTGCTTTATTTCCAGTCCTCAATCCTTTTATTTTCTTGTGTCAGTGTGCTGGCTAAGACCTCCAGTTGTGAGGCTGAATAGAAGTGCTGGATGTGCACAGTGATTCCTCCTCCCTGAAATATTCAGGATTTCACCACTGCCTATGTATCAGGTGTAAATTTCTCATAGATACACTTTTTCAGATTGAGGGAATGCCCTTGTATCCCTAGATTTCTGAGAGTTTTTTTTAAATCATGAATTAGTGTTTTTTTGGGAAAGCTTTTATTTAATAAATATAAATTTCATAGGTACAGCTTTTGGAATTTATTGGTCTTTCCCCCCATATGTACTCTCCCACCCCCACTCCCATCCCACGTCCTACTCCCTCTTCCATCCCATTCTTCATTAAGATTAATTTTTAATTATCTTTATATACAGAAGATCAACTCTACACTAAGTAAAGATTTCAACAGTTTGCGCACCCTCCACACAAAAGTATAAAGTACTGTTTGAAGATTAGTTTTACTGTTAATTCTGATAGTATAACTCATTGACAGAGGTCCTACTTGGGGAGCAAGTGCACAGTGACTCCTGTTGTTGATTTAACAATGGACACTCTTATTTATTTATTTACTTATTTATTTTGACAGTCAGAGTTAGAGAGAGAGAGAGAAAGGTCTTCCTTCCGTTGGTTCATCCCCCAAGTGGCCACTATGGTTGGTGTGTTGCGGCCAGCGCGCTGCGCAGATCCGAAGCCAGGAGCCAGGTGCTTCCTCCTGGTCTCCCATGCGGGTACAGGGCCCAAGCACTTGAGCCATCCTCCACTGCCTTCCCAGGCCACAGCAGAGAGCTGGCCTGGAAGAGGAGCAACCAGGACAGAATCCAGCGCCCCAACCAGAACTAGAACCCGGAGTGCCGGCGCTGCAGGCGGAGGATTAGCCAAGTAAGCCACTGTCGCTCCCCGTCTTCGTGGAGGAACGACACAGGACCCTGCGTTGTTCTTTGGTCTGCTCGGCCCTCCCCGGGTTTGCTGCTGGTCCTTCCCGGGTTGGCTACCGTCCCTTCCACCTCCGTGGAAGGGCGGTTCCCCCTGCCACATTCCCCACTTCCGCGGGGGAGCGGCACACCGCCGGCCAGCTCTCTGGGGGCTGCTCAGATGTTCCCTCAGATGTTCCTGGTGCATGTTGTCTCTCTCCTCCTTTATAGTCCTCTTCCGCCAATCCCAACTCGGCTGCCCACACGCCGAGTATGCTGCTCTCCTCCAATCAGGAGCAGGATCAGCTCCTGGAGGTCATCACTCAAGTTGGCAAGAGGCAGCTGCGTAGAAGCTGTTTCCTCCTCTCCCAGCGCCATATTGTGGGAGAGCAGATGCATAGAATAAGTCTTAATTCCAGTAACTTAGTCTAGTCCGAGTTGCTCCCCACAAGCCACGACGCCAGCTTGACACTCTGATTTATGATGTCAGTGATCACCTGAGGCTCTTGTCATGAGCTGCCAAGGCTATGCAAGACTTTTGGGTTCACAAATTCTGTCATTATTTAGATAGGGCCATTAACAAAGTGAAAGTTCTTTCCTCCCTTCAGAGAAAGTTACATCCTTCTTTGATGGCCCCTTCTTTCCACTGGGATCTCACTCACAGAGATCTTTCATTTAGGTCATTTTTTTGCCACAGTGTCTTGGCTTTCCAGCCTGAAATGCTCTCATGGGCTTTTTAACGAAATCTGAATGCCTTAAGGGCTGATTCTGAGGCCAGGGTGCTGTTTAGGGTGTTTGTCACTCTATGAATCTGCTGTGTGGCCTGCTCCCCATGTTGGATCATTCTCTCCTTTTTAATTCTATCAATTATTATTAGCAGACACTTGGTCTTATTTATGTGATCTCTTTGACAGTTATTTCTATCTTTATGATCAGTTATGCACTTAAAATAATCACTTTAACTCATAAGATGGCATTAGTACCTGCCAACTTAATGGGATTTGGAGTCCCATGGCAAATTTTTAGCTTTACCCTTAGGGGTAAGTCAGTGGGAACATGTGCCAAACTGTACATCTCTTCCCTCTCTTATTCCCATTCTTATTTTTTACAGGGATCAACTTTCAATTGGATTTAAACACCTAAGAATAATTCTGTGTTAAGTAAAGAGTTCAACCAATGGTATTAAGTAGAAAAAGAAAGTAGTAAAAGGAATAAAATAATAAGCTATTCCTCAACAGTCAGGACAAGGGCTGATCAAATCATTGCTTCTCATAGTGACAATTTCACTTCTACAGGTTTCCTTTTAGGTACTCAGTTATCACAGATCAGGGAGAACATATGATATTTGTCCCTTTGGGACTGGCTTATTTCTTTCAGCATGATGTTTTTCCAGATTCCTGCATTTTGTTGCAAATGATTGGATTTATTTTTTTTTTACTGCTTTGTAGTATTCCATAGAGTACATATCCCATAATTTCTTTATCCAGGCTTCTGTTGACAGGCATTTAGGTTGATCCCATGTCCTAGCTATTGTGAATTGAGCTGCAATAAACATGGAGATGCAGATAGCTCTTTTATTTGCTGATATGGGTTTGTGAATGGGTGTTAAATTTTGTCATATGCTTTTTCCATTTCTACTGAGATTATTAGATAATTTTTCTCCTTTTTTCTGTTAATATTGTAATTTACATTGATTTTCAAAAGTTGAATCAACTTTATATTCCTGAAATAAAACCCACTTGGTTATGATGTTATTATTTTTATGTATTACTGAATTCTACTTGCTAATATTTTGTTAAGGATTTCTGTGTCTATATTTACAGATACAGTCATCTGTCATTTTCATTTCTTTAAATATCTTTGTCAGGTCTTGGCCTCAGAGTTATGCTAACCTCATAAAATTAATTTGGAAAATTCCCTTTCTTCACTTTTTTTGAAAGAATTTGTGGAAGATTTCTAGTTTTCCTCCTTAAGTGTTTGATAGAACTCCCAAGTGAGCTCATCTGGGCTTGGAGTTTTATTTGTGGAATGTTTTTGACAATGAATTAACTTTCCTTATAAAAATAGATTAGATTTTCTATTTCTTCTAGAGTCCAATTTGATAAGCTGTGTTTTTCAAAGAATTTTTCATTTTATCCAAGTTCTCAATTTTGCTGGCATAAAGTTGCTCATGGCATTTCCCTACTATCAATATAGTACCTGAGGGATAGGTAATATTCTGTCTCTTCTTTCATCCCTATATTAGTCATCTGTATATTCTCTCTTTTTTTCATTAATCAGTTTTGCTAGGAACTTATCAATGTTATGAAAGCTAACAAAGAATCAATTTTTGACTTTATATTTCTGTTTTTATGTTTATTATTTCATTCTACTTTCTTTGGGTTTAATTTCCTTCTTTTTTGGTTTATATTTTAAAGTGAAAATTCATATTATTAATTCTAAAGCTTTCTTTTCAAATGTCATCAAATTAAAGATAATAATTTCCTCCACTGCTTTACCTACACTCCCCAAAATTTTGAAATGTAATATTGAATTTTCATACATCACTAAATTTGAATATTTTCTGACTTTTTGAAATTTCTTCTCTGATCCATGGTTATTTATGAGGATATTATTTAGTTTCCAGATATGTAGGACTATTTAGGTAATTGATATCCAACTTCATTATGGTCAGAGAACATACATGTAAGATGTCAATCTTTTGAATATAAAACAAGTGTGTGACTTACCATATAGAAGGTGAAAGTGGGGTCAAACATTTGGTGCAGCTGTTAAGTCACCACTTCAGACACCTGTGTCCCATATCAGAGGCCCTGGTTCAAGTCCTAGCTCCTCCACTTCTGATTCAGTTTCCTGCTAATGCATACCCTTGGAGGCAGAAGATGATGATGCAAGTATTTGGGTCCCTGCCACCCACATAGGAGAGCTGGATGGAGTTCCAGGCTCCTGGCTTCAGCCTGGCCCAGCCTCAGTCATTGTGGGTATTTGGAGAAATGGATAATTTCTCTCTCTCTCTCTCTCTCTGCCTTTCAAATAACATGAAAATAAATAAGTGAAAATTTAAAGTTACCCTTTGCTGATGACTAAATAAAGCAGTACTTTCTCGAAGAGGGGGAAGCAGCCAACAGAGCAGTGTGGGTACTGTGCCATGGAGTTGGAGGAGGAGGAGGTACATTCCAATGGATGTCAATCATGAAGAGTTTATGGAAAGATCAGGATTTGAACTGGGTCTCGGGAGAATCAGGACAGAAGGAGATAGAGGGACAGCAGGCAAGAAAAACTATAAATAGACTCAGCTTCCCTTAAAAGGAGGGATTGCGGTTGTCTTTCATGAGACCCAGGAGCTCAGAGCACTGCTGGGAAAGTGACACAGACCCAAGGTCCTACTGTGTACTCTCTTCAAAACTGCCGCTACACGCCCATTCCCAACCACTTAGACATTGTTTAAAGTCTTATTTATGCATTTATTTGAAAGGCAGGCAGAGAGAAAAGGAAAGGGGAAGGGATGGGAGGAGAGGGGAACCGAGAGGAGAGGGATCTTCTATCTGCTGCTTCACTCCCCAGATGGCTACAACAGCTGGAGCTGGGCCAGACCAAAGCCAGGAGCCGGGAACTCCATCCGAGTCTCCCACCTGGATGGCAGGGACCCATGAACTGAGCCATCATCTGCTGCTTCGCAGGCACATCAGCAGGGCTGGGTTGAAAGCAGAGCAACCAGGACTTGAATCAGTGCTCCAGCATGTGATATGGGCATCCCAAGTGATGGCTGAATCCATTGCACCACAACACCCATTCCCACTTCAGGCATTTCCAACTCTGGATTTGGCCACCTCTTGTTTTAGAAATGGAAGCGTTCAGGGCCGGTGCTGTGGCACAGTGGGTTAAAGCCCTGGCCTGAAGCGCTGGCATCCCATATGGGTGCCAGTTCTAGTCCCGGCTGCTCCTCTTCCGATCCAGCTCTCTGCTGTGGCCTGGGATAGCAGTGGAAAGATGGCCCAAGTCCTTGAGCCCTGCACCCAAGGGGAGACCTGGAAGAAACTCCTGGCTCCTGGCTTCGGATCAGCACAGCTCCGGCCGTTGCGGCCATCTGGAGAGTGAACCAGCGGAGGGAAGAGCTTTCTCTCTGTCTCTCTCTCTTTAACTCTGTCTTTCAAGTAAAGAAAATAAATCTTAAAAAAAAAAAAAAAAAAAAAACACGGAAGCTTTCTTTCTCTCTATATAACTCTGGCTTTCAAATAAAAAAATAAATCTTTAAAAAAAAAAAAAAACTGAAGCACTACCATATTACTGTGAATTAACAACATTAAAGGCCAGATTCCATCACTTGAAAAGAAGTTAGGCTAATCCTCCGCCTAGCGGCGCCGGCACACCGGGTTCTAGTCCCGGTCGGGGTGCCGGATTCTGTCCTGGTTGCCCCTCTTCCAGGCCAGCTCTCTGCTGTGGCCCGGGAGTGCAGTGGAGGATGGCCCAGGTGCTTGGGCCCTGCACCCCATGGGAGACCAGGAAAAGCACCTGGCTCCTGGCTCCTGCCATTGGATCAGCGCGGTGCGCTGGCCGCAGCGCACCGGCCGCGGCGGCCATTGGAGGGTGAACCAACGGCAAAAGGAAGACCTTTCTCTCTGTCTCTCTCTCTCACTGTCCACTCTGCCTGTCAAAAAAAAAAAAAAAAGAAGAAGTTTTTATTCTAAGATAGTCACCTTTCCCTGCCCACAGCTCTGGGAATATGATGGGTAGGATATGCTGACAAGTCCATATGCCCGGTTACAGCCTCTCCTTCCTGGGAAGTTTAGAAATCCTGGTGAAGTCATTGTCGCTGGAGTCATGTGGCAAGGGGCACCCTTGGAAGTGTCAACCACCACAGGTTCTGTGTTATTGAAAATATCTCCTGGTCAGAGGCCTCTGAGTGAATGATGCAAATAAATTTAGGCACAAGACCACTGTCCTTTAGCCACAACTGAGGGCCACAGTTCAGACCTGTAGGCCCTTGGGGCGTTTGCAGTCACCATCCCAGACCTCCAGGGTGGGGATAGTGTTTTCTTCCCCTCTCCATGCGCCCTGGGCCCCAGAATAGCATGTGGGGACATCCATCCAGGGAATGAGCAGGCCCGGGCTGTGGCTCCCTCATCCCTGAATTTGGGGCAGAGCAGGAGTGGCCTACACCCCGAGTTTCCCAATGAGAGAAGAGACTGCTGTCTTTATCTGTGGTGATTCCAAGGGCTGAGTGTCCTCGGTGTGAAAGGGTTGGCTTGGAATGTTTTCTCAGATCTACCCCGACATGCCAACACCCACGTGCCCGCCTAAACGTCATTGTGCTGCCAGCCCTGCCACATACCATGGGCTTATCTTTGCCACGGTTGCCCCAGGAGGGAAGGAGGGGAAGGACTGACCTGGAGTAAATTGGAGCCCTTGAGAGATGAGTCTCAGAAGACTGAGAAGCCACTCCCAGTAGGATGTGGCTATCAGAACATCACTGAATGCAATTCATGCCAAGAAAACGTAGTTCAAAGTCATGGTCAGGGCCAGTCTTCTGTGGTCTGATGGAGCCAGTTTGTAAAGCGTAGCCTGAAGTCTCAAGTGGCCTTGCTGAGATCACTGCCCTTTGGCGGGGGATGGTACATACGGCCCACTAGCCTGCCTGTCAGCCCACGTGTGACACTTGTCAGCCTCATGTTTACAGTGAACATACCCCAAGGACCCCACCTCCAGGGAGCCTCCCTTCTCTGACCTCTGCAACTCTGAGCAGACCTGGGGTCCCTATCTAGGAGCGCGATGAAGATGAAAGCCTCCCTAGAAAGTCCCTCTTCAGAGGCACCTGCTGATTCCACATCAGACAGACGGGAGAGCAGCAAGAACCTGCAGTGTCTTCTGGCTGTGGGCATTCAAGGCTGGGCAGTTCCGACCACCAGACAGAACCGGGCATCTGGTCCCTCACCCTCCAGGTGAGCAGGTCAGAGCTAGGAGGCTATGCGCCAGGGGCCCTCTAGGGCTGTCTAGGTGGGATGCGTCTTAGAGAGCTCAGAGACACACTTCGATCTGAAGTCCGGTGCTTTCTTCCTGACCGCTGCTTTACGATGCCTATCCCTGTATTGGCTGTCAGGGCCGCTCCCACTGCCTCAGTGCTTGTATATTGGTTATTCTTATCTGACAGGCAGAGAACACAGGGAGGGAGGAGGAGGGAGAGCAAGAGAGTGAGCAAGTGGCCTTCCATCTGTTTGTTCACCCCCCAAATACCTGAAACTGCCAGGGATGAGCCAGGCCAAAGCCCCACCTGTGTGAGAGTGACTCAAGTATTTGAGCCATCCTCTGAGCCCTCGATGTGCACCAGCGGAAAACAGAATGGGAAACAGAGTAGCTGGAACTCAACCCAGGCCCTCCAGTACGGGAGGCAGGTATCCCAAGCAGCAGCTTAAACTGTGCTCTCCGTTTGTTTGTTTTCATTTTCTCTCCTTGTGGAAAAGGCTGCTATTTGAGGAGAACAAGATTAGGAGACACGGAGGCAGACCCTGGGAACTAGAGAGAGGTCCAAGTGAACAAACTGAGTCATCAGGCCGTGTGGCGGACGATGGTCGGGGGCGAGAAGGAAGGATGGATGACACCCAGAAAGGCCACGGGAGGCTTCCTGGCTGGTGTCTCCTGCAGACTGTCATAGTTCAGCTATAAGGCCAGCCACGTGCTACAGACCAACGTGATCCAAGCTCAGTGGGACTGATGCACTGGGGGAAAGCCCATGTCATACTTGGCTGAGATATTTGCAGAATCTTCTCATGGTGCACCCAGAGCCATAACTATTACAACAACCTGCCCGAAACAGGAGTGTGCTGGAAGGCTCCACCCTCCTTATTCATTAGCATACAGCCTGGCACTTGCTAGAACTCCCTCCTGTGAACAAATACATGGACTCCAGCATAATTGGTTTGCATTTAATGCCCAAATGTGATTATATAACCTTTATTCAATTAACAGGTCCAACTTGATTTAAGCCTTGCTCTGGAGTGAGCCAAATAATCATCCAAATAATAATTAGAACAAGACAAACAGGACTTGCTGGTCTCCAACGCTGGGGATTGAAGGAACTTGCGAGTCATCAGATGGTGGTGATGGAGGCGGAAGCCAGACTCCCAAGACTCATTTGCCCATGTGGCTCAGGCCTGTGGCTCTGGGACTTCTCTGCAGTAGCCAGCAAGGGCTCTGAGAATTGCTCTTTCCCACCTAGCAGCTCAGGTTTGCTCCATCAGCTGGAAGGCTTATTCAACACAAGGGCTACCGAGCTCATTGCTTTGGGACCCCTGGCTATTGTCACACCTCTGCTTGGACTCTGTCACAAAGGAAGCCGCTAATCTTAGATGGCTCCAGCTGTAGCAATCCTTGCCTTGTTTTGACCCCAAATCCAATTTCCTATAACTTTCAACCAAAGATCTTGTTAACCATAGGCTTCCAACGTCATTTCTCGATGTCTTTAACGCCACCCCCTCAAAATAAATTCTCCATCTCAAAAGCTTCCTCCGCTGAGGTCTGCTGGTTAGCAGCTTGGGCCCATGCAATCCAGCTGTGAACTCTGTCCTGACTTTGGAACAGAATCACAGCTCCAGGGCTGCCACGGCTGGAAGGAACTGGGGAATCCAGAGCCTTGTATGCAATCATTTTGAAGAACAAAACAAAATCAGAGAGGAAAATGAAATAGCTGAGCTTTGCTAAGGTGACATATGTTGATGGGAGAATCTGAATCTTTTTTTCTGAATAGATGTTGTGTCAAACTGACAATGCCATTTATGATTAGCTCGTAATGACATGTGTGAGTTTCATAGTGTCAGCCAGAGCCAATGAGAGCATTTATAGAAGGGGAAGCTTGACCCCAATTCCTTGATTGGATGTTCTCTACCCTGAGATTAGAATGTATCACAGTTTACGCCAGGTTGTGGCACCTGTGATACTGCACTGTGGCACCTGCACACCCGCCTTCCCTGCCACTGGACTGTGGAGCCCATGGAGGCAGGAAGCATGTCTCTTCTATCGCTGCGCCCTCAGGGTTGGCACGGAGTGGGTTCTCAGCCAATGCTTCTTGGATAAACTGATTTGCAAATGGTGTTCATTCCCTGGCTGGTTTACCAGTTCCTCGGAATCAACCGTGCTGTGTTCTGACTTCAGCACTGCGTATCCCAGCACGCCTGAGTTCATCAGTGGACACTTCCTACACAGCCAAGCCCAGCATGTAGACTGGGGAGTGACTTAGACTACAGGAGAGTCACTGTTTTACAAAAGGGTTTGTCTCAGAACCGTCCCAAACAATGAACTCCCCTCTGGCATTTAAATGGTCTGATTTTTTGAAGCTTGCCAGTGGGGCCGGCACTGTGGTGCTGTAGGTTAAGCCTCCGCCTGTGGTGCCAGCATCCCATATGGGCACCAGTTTGTGTCCTGTCCCAGCTGCTTCTCTTCCAATCCAGCTCTCTGCTAATGTGCCCGGGAAAGCAGTGGAAGATGGCCCAAGTGCTTGGGCCCCTGCACCAGCGTGAGAGACCTGGAAGAAGCTAATGGCTTCGGATGGGCCAAGCTGTGGCCATTGTGGCCATTTGTGGGATGAACCAGTGAATGGAAGACCTTGTGCTCTGTCTCTCCCTCTCTCTGTAACTCTACCTCTCAAATAAATAAATAAAATCTTTAAAAAAGGGGGGGCAGCGCCATGATTTGTGGGTAAAGCCACCGCCTGCAGTGCCAGCATCCCATATGGACGCTGGTTCAAGTCGTGACTGCTCCACTTCCCGTACAGCTCTCTGCTATGGCCTGGGAAAGCAGTAGAAGATGGCCCAAGTCCTTGGGCCCCTGCACCCACGTGGGAGACCCAGAAGAAGCTCCTGGCTCCTGGCCTCAGATCAGCCCAGCTCTGGCCACTGCGGCCATCTGGGGAGTGAACCAGCAGATGGAAGACCTCTCTCTCTGATTCTCTTTCTCTCTCTGTGTAACGCTGACTTTCAAATAAATAAATAAATCTTAAAAAAATAAAATAAAATGCTTGCCAGGAGGTGAGTCTACTGACCCCTGGCAGCCTCCTGGAGGGGCATCGCGTGCTTGGTTGAGTTCAGCCCCGCCAACCTCAGGGCTCACCATTCTGATCTTGGCCCTGTTTCTGCCCGCAGATGCCTTCCCATCCAGGGGCTTGGAGGAAAATTCTGAAGGACAACTCTGAGCAGTGTGCGCTAAGCTCTGGGCAGGTAGAGCCTGGGGAGGCGCTGCGTGGAGGCCCAGGCTCCCTGCCTTGCAGCTTGTGCAGGGCATTAATGCAAATCCCCGTGACCCTGCGAGTGAAAGGAAGGAGGCCTGCCGTTCAGTGCTGCTATTCAATCGGAGCAGCAGCCTGCGAGGCGCTCTCCAGATAATGCGCTGAGGCTCAGAGAGATGAATGTCTCCCCGTCACACAGAGGTGAGGAGGTGAGCTTCCAACCCAGGCCTGCCCGTGGGCACCAGAGAACCAGCGCCTCCCAGGGCCTTTTCAGCCCCGGGCAGTCTTTCTGTGAGAAGGGGCAGTGCTGTCCTTGGCTTCTGTTGTCTTTAGGCTTTGATTTTTTTTTTAACTTGGCAGATAGAGTTATAGACAGTGACAGAGAGACAGAGAGAAAGGTCTTCCTTCCGTTGGTTCACTCCCCAAATGGACGCCACAGCCAGAGCTGCGCCGATCCGAAGCCAGGAGCTGGATGCTTCCTCCTGGTCTCCCATGCGAGTGCAAGGACCCAAGCACTTGGGCCATCCTCCTCTGCCCTCCCGGGCCACAGCAGAGAGCTGGACTGGAAGAGGAACAACCGGGACTAGTACCTGGCACCCCAACTAGGACTAGAACACAGGGTGCCGGCGCAGCAGGTGGAGGATTAGCCAAGTGAGCCACGGCGCGGCCAAGCTTTGATTTCTTATCACGTAAACAGTGTCAATTGGAATTCCTTTTCTTTCTGCCTCTATTTGTAAATTCCGTATAAAAATCCTGTCTGGGAACCCCCCAAGTGCTGTCAGGGTGCTGGGGAGCAGCGGGCACCTGGCCTGGAAGGCTGGGCTGGATTCTGCTACTCTGCGTGCCTCACCTTCCACAGCCTCAGCTGCTGTTTGAAAAGTTATCTGCTCGGCCAGCGATTGCATTTCCTGGTTCCCTTTGCTTGGGGGTGGGGCTCTGCAATGTGTTTTCCTTTGGGATGTGAACAGAAATGACAGTGTCACTGGCAGGTCAAGACAGTTAAGCACCCCAAATGTCCACTGCCGGATGAATGGGCACACAAAGCATGGCGTACACATGCAGCAGAAGGAAGTTCTGCTACCTGCTACTGCACGGGTCAGCCTTGAAGACAAGACGGTAAATGACATAAGCCAGTCACGAAAACACAGTGCATGGTCCCGTTTGTATGTGGTACCTAGGTAGTCACGTTTGCAAAGACAGAAAGCAGAATGGAGGTTTCCAGGGACTTGGGATGGGGGTGGGGGACTGGGAGTAAGTGTTGAAAGGCAGGGTACAGGGTTTCTGTTTGGAGGATGAGAGTGTGCTGGTGCTGGATCGTGGGCATGGCTGCCCAGTAATGCCCATGTGCTGTACTTGGATGTCACTGAGCTGGGCACAGAGGAGCGGATCAAATGGCAAATTGTGTGGCCTGTGTTTCACCACAGTTAGAACAAGAAGAAAGGGGGCGGCTTTGTGGTGTAGCAGGTGAAGCCACTGCCTGCAATGCCAGCATCCCATTTGAGTGCCAGTTTGAGTCCCAACTCCTCCACTTCTGATCTAGCTCCCTCTAACGTCCCTGGGAAAGCAGCAGAGGACGGCCCAAGTGTTTGGGCCCCTGCCACCCACGTGGGAGACCTGGATGGAGTCCAGGGCTCCTGGCTTCAGCCTGGTCTAGTCCTGGCTGTTGTGGCCACTTGGGGAGTGAACCAGCGGGTGGAAGATCTCTCTCTCTCTCTCTCTGTCATTCTGCCTTTCAAAAAAATAAATAGTTTTAACAAAAGGAAGAGGAGGAAGGGGGTGGGGGAGGATAAGTTGCTGTTGCCGTAGCTGTGACTTCTCTGTATCCTCCAGTTACACCAGAGAACTTCTAGGCAAGAGGATGAAAGCGGCACACAGTGGAAGGAACTTGTGGCTTATGCCCCCAAATCATGATATGGCAAAGCGGCACGCTGACCAGAAATCCGACAGTGGGTTCTTATTTCAGGAATGAGCAGACTTGTAATGTGTTGTCATGGAACTTGGGGTGCATCTAGTAGAACCCTGAGACCACCTGCAGCTAACAGCCAGGGCTGATGGGGCAGCTTGGTGACAAGGGCAGTGTGGTTCTGAGTGGCAGAGCCTGGCAGGCTGGGCTAAGGGGACACTTGTGCTGAGGGCTCACCTTCAGGTTCAGCAAAAGACTGAGTCACAGCCCCTTGACTGCCAAGTGGATCCCAAGGATTTTGTTTCTAAGGAAACCCAGAGGAACTGTCTCCTTGAAAGAGATGTCAGCCCTTCTGTGCTAGGAGCTGGATGTGGGCCTGGGGTTTGGGAGGCAGAGGGAGAAGGGAAGGTGGCCCTCAGTCCGTGAGAGGCAGACTGGAGAGCCATCCCCTCGCGCTGTCCTAGGCAGCTGTGTCCGGGGAGGCGGCTCCGTGGTTCCATTTCAGAGGCAGCCCCTTCACTGATCACAGCATGGAAAAGGGGCTGGGATCGTCCTGGCTTGTGCTCAGTTGACAGCTGTCACAGCTGTTGACTGTAACTGGAGCCAGAGCACAGAACCCGCAATGAAAGGAGTACAGCCTCTGGGGTGTGGAGGGGGCAGGTGATACCTGACTGAGCTCATCTTTGTGGGAGGCGCTCACTGGGACACATTCAGGAACCTGCCCTCCTGCTGCCCTTCTCTGTCCCTCTCGCTCTCATGCTGCCCCTGGGCCCTTGGGAGCTATTCCTGATACCTGGGGTTGGGTGGCACCAAGAGGGGTGCACCCTATCCTCTCAGGTCCACAGCCCTGCAAGAGCCCATGCCTGCAGGATGTCTGCATTGGGTTGGCTTAGGTTTTGGAGACCTCCTCGGGCTCCTAATTTCTGCTGCTGGATTCTTTGCATTTGAGTCGCTTTGCAGTCCCAGGGCTGTACCCAGATGCAGCTCTCAGGCCCTTGCCTTGATTTCCACCAAAGTCAAACCAAAAACTCGTCTAAGGCTTTTTTGCTCATGGCAGACTGAAGGGCAAGTCAAGCAACAGGATTTACTCTGCAGCAATGCAAACGACTCTGATGGAATTTTTTTTAAGTTTATTTTTACTACTTATTTGAAAGGTAGAATGAGAGAGGGAGAGAGAGAGAAACAGAAACAGAAACAGGTCTTCTATCTGCTGGTTTACTGCCCAAATGGTTGCAATGGCCACAGCCGAGCCATTCTGAAGCCAGGAGCCAGGAGCCAGGAGCATCTTCTGGGTCTACCATGTGGGTTGGGTGCAGGGGCCCAAGCACTTGGGCCATTCTCCACTGCTTTCCCAGGAGCATTAGCAGGGAGCTGTATTGGAAGTGGAGCAGCTGGGACTTAAGCCTACTACGCTGTAGCACTGGTCCCCTCAGATTCGATTTTTTATCTTAGTTATCCTTTCTGATACTGCCCCCACCTCTAGAGATTTCCCAGTGGCCAGACTCTGACCCATGTTGCTGACCAAGCGCAAGTTCCCCCACCTTGTGGTTCATGATCCACGTACACTGGAACCCTCATTGTGGGACTAAGGTCTGTCACGTGGCTGTGTGTGTCTATGTGACAGAGTTGAGACGTTTGCGTCTTTTGCCTGCATTCCATGTCCGAGTGCCTGGGCTCAGGTCCTGGCTCTGCTCCCAATTCCAGCTTCTTGCTAACACACATCCTGCAAGACAGCAGTTGATAGCTCAAATACCCGAGTCCCTCCTACCCACATGGAAAACCCAGACTGAATTCCTGACTACTGTGGGCATTGGTGCAGTGACCTAGCAGGTGGCAGGGCTCTCTCTCCCTCTGTGCCTTTCAAATTCTCAAAGAGTAGATCTAGGAATCAGCTGTCCTCTATAGGCCAGATTTGCCATCCTCTATTAAGACTACACCACCCTTCTAAGTTGTGTTTAAAAAACCTAGTTATTTCAGACAAACATGTTATCTATACTAGTATGCAACAGGCTTATTACTGTCACTTTTAAATGAGTAACTTTTGGAATTCTTATTTTAATTTCTGGTAGGGTAAGTATTGATGGATTAACCCACCTAAGGCAGAAGTTACCTGAAGTCTTACATTTAAGAGCGTGGAGGAGAGTGGGTTCTCCCAGCTGGGTTGTTCTGGTCTCCACGGTGGTCTTGGGCCCACACTGATTTCAGACCTCATGTCCCTACTGCCCCTCCTCAGGGAGCCCTCTCTCTTTCCCGGGGCTCTCCCTTTGGAATCAGGGGCTGAAGAGGAGCTGCTGGGGGAACACGTGCAACCCC
The DNA here is from genome assembly GCF_051225735.1 of Oryctolagus cuniculus. Lineage (NCBI taxonomy): Eukaryota > Metazoa > Chordata > Mammalia > Lagomorpha > Leporidae > Oryctolagus > Oryctolagus cuniculus. The sequence continues at coordinate 143,591,071 of NC_142868.1, read as the reverse complement.
CCCCCCCCCCACCACCACCAACGCTGTCCTAGAACAGAGGCGGCAAGGCCTGTGGCGGCCAAGAGGCAGAGCTGATTTCCACCCACGAGCCTAAAGAATTCCCAGGCAGTGACCGTGAACAGCTTCCAACGCGCCTTCTTTGAAAACAAGCACGACACCTGGGAATAATTCACAGGCAGCAGGCAGCCGCGGGCCGGCTGCGGGCACAGCGGCCTCCTGCCTGTGGGGGCTGAGTTTCCTGCACAGCACGGCTTTCACGGACGGTCGCGGCCTGGCGTCGCCCTCCGCGCTCCTCCCCCCCCCCCCCCCCCCCCACCGCGTCGGCGGGAACTTGCTGTCCCCGGGCTGGGAGGCCCGCCAGAGCCCTCCCTCCCCTGTTCCGTAGGGCTTTTCTTCTAGTTCTAAACGCGGTTGTTTAAAACCGGACGCTACACACAATCCCGGCTCCTTGGACCCTGCAACTTAACCTCTGACCCCGAGGAGCAGGCCCCGCCTCCCTTTCCTGTTCTGGGCTCTGGAGGCGGACTGTAAGGAAGCCAGGCTGCCCTCCTCTGCGGAGGGGGAGGGAGGAGAGTAGGGGGGCGGCGGGGAGAGGGGGCGCTGGGGCCTGCTCCAGAGCCAAGGGAGGAAGCTGCCAGAGGAAATTTCTCCGGGCAATGAGGCTCTCAAAGGGCCTCTCAGTAGGCTCTTCCCTCCCGGTTCCTCCTCCTCCTGCCTCCCAGCTGGACTGGAGGACTGGGGCGGGGCAGGAGCAGCCCCTCCAGGGGGCCCCTCACTCCCACCCCACCCATCAGAGCTTTGTTTCTAGAGGGTGACTCTTCCTTCATACTCCCGTCATTTTCTACTCAGCCCCACACTAGCCATTGTTCTGGGTGCTAGGGCTGCAGCAATAAATACAACAGGCACCAATGCCTATCCTGGTGGGTCTTGCGTACTGGGGGGTGTTAGCAATTTCCCATCAGGGAGGAAGGAAGGGATAGGAAGCCGTTGGCCATCTGTCAACGAAGAGAACAATCTGAAGATTGCGTCTTTGGGGAGAAAACCATGGCCTTTAGACGCTGTCACAGCCTCAGAGGACATCCGGCCTCATCAGGCCTAGTGCACAGCTCTGGCCGGCTGGGGGGCCAGAAGACCAGCCAGAAATGTAATGGGTAGTGGGAGTGGGAAATCAGAAACATGGCTTTGGATTTCCTGCTACAGCAGATGTGTGGAGTGGCGGGCATTTGGCCCAGTCCTTACGACACCCACTGCGGGGGGAGGGGAAGGGGTGACACGGTGGGTTAAGCTACCACTTATGATGCTGGCATCCCTACTCGGATTGCCAGTTCAAGTCCCGACTGCTCTGCCTCCCCAGCCCCAGCTGCTGCCAGGGAATGGAAGATTCCTTTCTCTGTCTCTCTCTGTCACTCTACTTTAAACACACACACACACACACATATTAGAAAAAAGAAAAAAGGACACTTAGGATTTTTTTTTTTTTGACAGGCAAAGTGAACAGTGAGAGAGAAAGAGACAGAGAGAAAGGTCTTCCTTTGCCGTTGGTTCACCCTTCAATGGCCGCTGCGGCCGGCACGCTGTGGCTGGTGCACCGCGCTGATCCAATGGCAGGAGCCAGGTACTTATCCTGGTCTCCCATGGGATACAGGGCCCAAGTACTCGGACCATCCTCCACTGCACTCCCTGGCCTCAGCAGAGAGCTGGCCTGGAAGAGGGGCAACCAGGACATAATCTGGCGCCCCGACCGGGACTAGAACCCGGTGTGCTGGCGCTGCAAGGCGGAGGATTAGCCTAGTGAGCCGCATCGCTGGCCCGAAGACCCTGTTTTCTGAGAGAGCACTCACCTGTGTGAAAGAGGCCCCATCACCAGTTCTTCTTCTTCTGTTTTTTAAAGATTTATGTATTTGAAAGTCAGAGTTACAGAGAGAGGGAGAGAGAGAGAGGTCTTCCATACTCTGGTTCACTCCCCAAATTGCTGCAATGGCTGGAGCTGAGCCAATCCGAAGCCAGGAGCCAGGAGCTTCTTCTGGGTCTCCCACACGAGTGCAGGGGCCCAAGGACTGGGGCCATCTTCCACTGCTTTCCCAGGCCATAGCAGAGAGCTGGACGGGAAGTGGAGCAGCCGGGACTCGAACCGGCACTCATATGGGAGGCCAGCTCTGCAGGTCAGGGCTTTAACCCACTGGGCCACAGCACCGCCCCCCATCACCAGTTCTGGTAATTGTGCTTGGGCAGTGCCTCCAACATTTTGCTCTCAGTTTCTCTGCTACCAATTCTCTGCCCTGTGCGCAGGATTGACGTAGATGTTCATTCGTTCAGCACACACTGAGCAGTAACCATGGGTCGGCCCTGGGTAGGGCGCTGTAAATACCCCTTTGGAGGAGAAATAGGGTGGCGCCCAGGGGTGTCATGGGAGAAACAGGCACCACCTTGAGCAGCCCACATGGGTGCGTGATGTCATGGAGGGACCAGCAAGCCAGGACCTCTGGGAACAAACAGGAGGGGGCCACTCCTGCCCGGGCCATGGGTCCTTGGCATTCATCTGTGTGGGTTCATCTGGCTCAAGAGAGCTTAGCTGAGAAGTGACAGGGAATTCATTCAAGATGAATGAATAGAACTTTCCAAGGCAGGCAACTGGAGGGGTTAGGGGTGAGGGAGTTTGAAGTCAGCACAGACAGCCTGCAAAGAGGGAGCGGGCAAGGTTCCCACGAGTGCCGGTGAAAAGTGCCCGTCATGGGAGCCTGCGTGTGGGGGTGGGGAGCTTGGCACTGGAAGGCAGAGAGGGCATAGGGCATGGAGGCCGGACCGAGAGAGCTCGTCCTTTACCCTGCACTAAGCGAGAAGGAAGTGGGGGAGGGCTCAGAGCTGGGCATGACATGAGCAGCATTGGGAAGCACACACGCGTTACCCACACACATAGCTAACCGCAAAGTTAAATGCAAGCATCTGAACCGTCTAAATATAGACACAGACATGCTTTCAATACGTGCATGTGTCCATAGTTCACCCACACAGACCTAGATCAATCCCTTCCTGTGCTCTTCCTCCGATATTCCCTCTCCGGGGTCAAGCAGAGCCTGCACATCACCCAGGAGAATTTGGATTCTCTCAGCAGAAACACAGTTAATATCCAGTTGGGTGTTTCCCTCTGCAGCCACGTGGGAGAATCCACAGGCAGGGCTCGGGGACAGCCTGCCATGGGGGTGCTGTGGGGATGGAAGTGGCAGAGATGTGGCAAAGAGGGTCCCTTGTGGCAGGCTGCCAGCGCCTTGGCTGTTGAGTCAGGGGCTGTGCAGGAACGATGCCCACACATGTGGCCTGTGCCTCTTTCCCATGAGCAGATCTGGTTCTTGGGCAGAGGCAGCTCACAGCTGGCTGAGCACCGCTGGTGGCTACACTGCAGAGGGAGGCCCTTCTGGGTCCCCAAAACAAAGGGAAGTCCCTGATGCCCCACAGAAGGGAGGGGTGGAGTGGGGGAGAGGAAGCCTCAGGGAGCACACACTGCATAGCATAAGACACTATCCAGGTGAGATTGTTTACATTTGAGAAAAAAATCAAGTGTAGGAGAAGATGAAGGAGAGGTAGAAGAAGAGAAACGTAGAAGGAAAGTGTGTGCCCAGTGATTGACAGTACATGGACCTTACGTAGCCGCCAAGGGTAGGGTATGAATTAGGTTCTGAGTTTCCTATGAAACAGAGCAACCGTGAGAATGTGAAAGTTGCAAAGCTGACAATGCACAAAAGATAAGAGAAAGCCAGTTCCTCCCTGATGGCTGTCCTTTGCTTCTCTGGGGCTTGAGTGGCCTTTTTCCTCAAGCCACCAATAGCTTTTCAGCAGCCTTCATGATGGTTAAGTTTTTGGTGGCTGTTTCCACTCTGGGTGGCATTGGCATTCTAAAGCTCCATCTAGGAACAACACTTGCTAAGGGGGGTGAAGGAGGAAGGCCAGGGACACTGGCCCTGGTAGCAGCCACACCTGATTTGTGTTGGAGACGCAGAGCTGTGTTAGCTGAAGGATAGGCTGCATGTCCTGCCAGCATTGCGCTGCACTTGTTTTCTTTCTTTCTTTTTTTTTTTTTAAGATTTATTCATTTATTTAAAAGTCAGAGTTACACAGAGAGAGGAGAGGCAGAGATAGAGAGAGAGAGGTCTTCCATCCACTGGTTCACTCTCCAGATGGCCACAATGGCCAGAGCTGTGCTGATCTGAAGCCAGGAGCCAGGAGGTTCTTCCAGGTCTCCCATGTGGGTGCAGCAGCTCAGGCACTTGGGCCATCTTCTACTGCTTTCCCAGGCCATAGCAGAGAGCTGGATCAGAAGAGGAGCAGCCAGGTCTTGAGCCAGCATCCATATGGGATGCCGGCATTTCAGGCCAGGGCTTTAACCCGCTGCGCCACAGCACCGGCCCCTGTACTTGTTTTCTTTTTTTGACAGGCAGAGTAGACAGTGAGAGAGAGAGAGACAGAGAGAAAGGCCTTCCTTTGCCGTTGGTTCACCCTCCAGTGGCCACTGCGGCCAGTGCACTGCGCTGATCCAAAGCCAGGAACCAAGTGCCTCTACCGGTCTCCCATGCGGGTGAAGGACCCAAGCACTTGGGCCATCCTCCACTGCACTCGTGGGCCATAGCAGAGAGCTAGCCTGGAATAGAAGCAACTGGGACAGAATCCGGCGCCCCGACTGGGACTAGAACCCGGGATGCCAGCGCTGCAGGTGGAGGATTAGCCTATTGAGTCGCGGCGCCGGCCTGCACTTGTTTTCTAACAGTGAGTTACACGTGACTCAAAGAGGTATTCTTTGGAAATAATTCAGCTCGAGTGGAAGAATTTTCTGTTACCGATGCAGGCCAATTGATAATCTTAACAATCAAACAGGCATCCAGAGAAATACTTGACAGTTAATGATGATTTTCTATGTCGTAATTGTCATGGCCTGAAAAGTGTCTGAAATGCTACGATTTTTAAAAATCAGTAATAAAATATGACATACAGCATGAAGCTCTTAGAAAAAAGGGATTTAAAATATTAACCAGTTACTTCTAAATGGAAAATGTATTTATAGGAGAGGCATGGGAGTGTGTGTGTGTGTGTGTGTGTGTGTGCAGAGAGAAAGAGTGGAAAGAATGGGGGGATATAAACTGTCAGCTGTCTGTCTCCAGGTGGTGGAGTCTAACTACCCTGTCCAGGTCCTGGCTTGGGCTCCCCTAATCCTTAGATGAGGGTTTGGGTCAGTTGTTTGGGAGACATCCCAGGAAGCACTGGAAGGTGAGCAGGGACGTTAAGCAGAGAAAGGGAGGCAGTCAGCGTGGAGTGTGGTGGCTCTCATTCCCCATGGCTAGGGGTTGCTCCTGGGAGCATTAAGTCCCTGGTACTTTCAATGTCCCTGTGTGCAGACCAAGCAATCTCCTCTGCAGGCCAGAGAAATTCCTCAAGAAGCGATTGGAGGTGTTTGAGAAAGGTGTTTGCAAGTGTAAGAGAACTGACCAGCGATGGCAGGTGACTCTGAGGTGGGTTGAGGAATATATGCAGATTGCCAAAAAAAATAGCTTCAGATTTCTTACATATATTACTTTTGGCACTAGAAAAATATTTATGAAAACCAATTTTCAGAAGCTATGTACTAGCACCAACTATGAGAACTAAGGACCTGACCTTGATTCTCCCCTAACCGAAGGCTCCAGTGTCTGTCCAAAGGTAGACTGGGGCTGTACTATGGAAACAATAAACTTTGTACTCAAAAAATATACCTGGATCCAATCCGGAACACAGAAGAGAAGTCAAAGTCTCAAAACTTCATCCTGTAGAACAGTGACATTGACCTTTCGTTTGTTCATTCTTGGAAATACGGACTGTGCACCACAGTCATCGACCTTGATCACGTGCGTTGAAATGTGAGCATCACGGTTTCTAAGGAAAGGTTTTCCCTTTGCACTCAAACTCGCAGACTTCCAGTGGGTCCCCAACACTGTCTGCTAGCATACCCATGTCTGCTCTAAGCAAGCTCACTTTTCCCTCTGTGGTGGCCTTGAGAATGCGCCTCATAGAGAGCAGGGCTACCCAGAGCCCCCCACCCCTGTGCCCCGATATCCTTCACTGTGTTGACTCTAAGATCATCTTCCCCTGGGCTGCTTCAAGCCCAGAGCTGAATTCACTGGGGCAAATAAGGCAGGCAAGTTCTGTAGGAGCAGGGACTCGTCTGGCTCCAGACTTTGGCTCCCATTGGTCTAGCCGAAACCGCCCTAGACTCTGCTGCAGTCTTGGACACGTCCGCCCAACCTTTCCTGTCTTTTCTCCTTCACTAAGAGTCTGACCCTGACAGCTGTGCTGGTCTCTTCCTGCTCCCTCTGCATGTTTTCACACAGGTGGTTCCACGGACAAAATCCTTGCGAGTTTATTCCCATCTTGGCACCTGCTTCTTGGAGGACCTGCACCAGCACGCTGTGAACACACTGCGTGAAGCAGTTCTTCCCCACTCTCCTTCCCGACGACTCCCTTACGTCTCTGTCTCAGCTGATGAGCTGGCTTCCTCCTCTGCGGACAGGATGGAAGGCACAGGTGCAGCCCAGGCAGCCTGCAGCTCCTCTTCCATGTGAATGTGGTCGAGCCCGTTCTTCCCAAGGGCACCTAGGAGCTCACCCCTTCTCGCCCCAGTGAGATCTTCACTCTTTCAGCTCTCTCTCCTCCCTCTCCTCTAACACCAACCTCTTCCTCACTGTGGCCTCCCTCCTGGTTCCTCTCCAAAGGCAAATTTCTAGGCAGAGATGGGGGCACATCTTGTCTCCAGTTGGTCATTTCCCATTCATTCCTTTATTTATTTATTTATTTGAAAGTCAAAGTTACAGAGTGAGAGAAGAGGCAGAGAGAGAGACACACACACAGAGAGAGAGAGACACGTCTTCGATCTGCTGGTTCACTCCCCTAATTGGCCTCAACGACTGGAGCTGCACCGATCCAAAGCCAGGAGCCAGGAGCTTCTTCTGGGTCTCTCACATAGAGGCTCAAGGACTTGGGCCATTCTCTACTGCTTTCCCAGGCCACAGCAGAGAGCTGGATTGGAAAAGGAGCAGCTGTGGCCGGCGCTGCGGCTCAATAAGCTAATCCTCCGCCTGCGGCACCGGCGCCCCGGGTTCTAGTCCCGATCGGGGCGCCAGATTCTGTCCCAGTTGCCCCTCTTCCAGGCCAGCTCTCTGCTGTGGCCAGGGAGTGCAGTGGACGATGGCCCAGGTCCCTGGGCCCTGCACCCCATGGGAGACCAGGAGAAGCACCTGGCTACTGGCTTCAGATCAGCTCAGTGCGCCGGCCGCAGCGGCCATTGGAGGGTGAACCAACGGCAAAGGAAGACCTTTCTCTCTCTCTCTCTCACTGTCCACTCTGCCTGTCAAAAAAAAAAAAAAAAAAAAAAAAAAAAGGAGCAGCCGGGACCAGAACTGGCGCCCATATGGGATGCCGGTGCTTCAGGCCGTTAACCCGCTGTACCACAGCACCACCACCCCCCCCCCCGCCTTCATTCCTAATCCACTTTGTTGTAGCCACAGCAACAACTGCTGTGATGATTTTCTATGTCACAACTGTCATGGCCTGACAAGTGTCTGACATGCTACATGCTGTGGAGTTCTCGTCCAGGGCAGCATGACCTCCACCATGACCTCCACCTCTGCAGAACCACGGGACACGTGCCTGTCTGCATCCCACTCAGCTGTTCAGCGGTGTTTGGCATAGGTGCCCATTTCCTCAGGCCTTGAGCCTTCTCTTTGGAGCGACACCGTTGACTCCTGGTTTTCTTCCTACCTCACTGGCTACTCCTCTGTCCCTTCCTGACCCCTCTTCCTTTGGCACAGATGTAAATGTGGGCGTCTCCGCTCTGTCCTCCAGCTCCCTCCCTAAGTGATCTTCTCCACTCCCTCAGCTTGCAATCCCACGTTCTTACACACAACTGTCAACTTTCTACCTCCAGCTGCTAGATTCCCCTGATCCTCAGACTTGTCATAGCTCCCCGCCTGTACCGCGTCTCCTCTCACAGCCTAAGGGGCACCTCGGAATTGACAGGCAGCAGTTTTTCATTTCTCTTCACAACTATGCTGATTTCCAAGCGTCCTCTTTGAAGTAAATGGCACCACTGCACTGTCTACCCGGTTCAGAAAGCCAGAGACCAGGGCTCGCCTTAGTTCTGTCTTCTTCCTCACTTCAGGGTTAGTCCTTCTGCCTCTCGCTGTGCAGGACCAAGTCTCATGTCTTCCCATGCCTTCACCTTTGCTGCGCACCTCTTTGACTTGGCCTGTTACTTTTCAGTGGCTGCCATAACAAAATGCCCAGGACTGGGTGCCTTCAACACAGAAATTTATCTTTATTGGGATCCTGGAGGCTAGAATTCTGAGCTCAGGGTGTCCGCAGTGCTGTTTTCTTCTGAGGCCTTTCTCCTTGACTTGTCTGTGCATCTTGGTGTAGTCTTCCTTCTGTGTGCCTCTGTGTCCTAATCTCCTCTTTGTCTAAGGAGATCAGTCAGTGGATTAGGGCCCGCCCTCATGACCTCCTTTAACCTGAATTACCATTTCAAAGTCCCTGTCTTCAAATACAGTGGCTTTCTAAGGTGCTGACACACAATTCAGCCCTTAACATTGGACCACGGCAAGTGTAAGTGGGGGAGAGAAGAGACGCACAAAAGCCTTATAACTGGCCTCCCCACTGCCATCCTTTCCCCTCTCCAACTGGCTCTGCATAGAGCCGAAGTGCTGTTTTAAAAACATAAAGCTCAGCCGGTGCTGTGGCTCACTAGGCTAATCCTCTGCCTGCGGCACCGGCACCCCGGGTTCTAGTCCCGGTTGGGACGCCGGTTCTGTCCCGGTTGCTCCTCTTCCAGGCCAGCTCTCTGCTGTGGCCAGGGAGTGCAGTGGAGGATGGCCCAAGTGCTTGGGCCCTGCACCCACATGGGAGACCAGGAGGAAGCACCTGGCTTCGGATCTGCGCAGCGCCGGCCGTAGCGGCCACTTGGGGGGTGAACCAACAGAAGGAAAACCTTTCTCTCTGTCTCTCTCTCTCTCACTGTTTAACTCTGTCTGGCCAAAAACAAAACAACAAAACAACAACAACAAAACCATAAAGCTCATCACACCATTCTTCTGTCTCAGATCATTTAGTGACCTCCTACTGTACTTCAAACAAACCCCAAAGCCCTCACCTCATGGGTCCTGGCTCCAGTCCACCTGGACAGTGTCACCTCATCTTCTCCCCATCAGCCACTGCGCTGCCATCACAGACTTTCAGTTCCTGGGACAACATAGGCCTTCATATAACTCAGGGACGTTGAACACATGATTTGTTTGCCTGCTTCATGGAGCATGACTTTCTCCTCCCTACTCGTCCCGTCTCACCCCTGTTCGTCTTTAGAACACCACTGTGTACGTGGCCTTCACAGCGCTTCTCACGTGCAATTGGGCGCCGGTACCTCTGTCAGGTTTTGTGCTTCCTATTTCTCCCACCAGAATATAAGCTCTGCAAGCAAGAACTTTGCCTTCGTTTCACAGCTAGCTCACTAGCACCTGGGGGAATGCCAGGGATATTCTGGGGGCCTCTGCAAGGGCTAGGTGAATGGATGAGTGATCGTATCAGAATAAAATTACGTGGAACATTTACCCATAAGGAACGACTGGAACTGTTGCATAATATTGCTGGATACATGTTAATTAAATTCCAAAGACTTCTGCCAAAATGCCTATTGTATTTTTAGAATGGTTGTCCTTGAGCCTTTCTTTCTGGCAGAGGTTGAAGAGCAGGAACAATTTCCTGTTGAAACCACTTCTCATTCTTCACCATGAAATTATCTCATTTGTGGAGGGGAGCACACCTCTTTAATTGCCTAGGACAGGATCGACTGGCCATTAGAGCACTAGATTAGAGTGTCATAGACTTTGGCATTCATAGCCAGACTTGAATCCTACCTCTGCCACCCAGGAGCTGTGTGACCTGACAAGGTCTAAATTCTGCCAGCCTCCCTAAACCCGAAGGTAGATTGGAAATAAAACTCTCTCTCTGCAATGAAAAGACACAGCCTACTGTAGTGCCCTACATACGGCACGTAGTTATCAGTGGCAGCCAGTGCCATGGACCCAGGGAGCAAAGTCATGGGGGTGAAGAAGAGATAAACATGTAATCATGAGATTGCACTGAGAGAATTTGTAATTATTTGGGTTGTGTGTGAGAGAAGACGACTGGAGATCTCAAACTGGGTGATTAGAGGAGGTGTAGTCATGCTATCAACAAACCCTTCCATGCAAAAGCTGCCGTGTGGAATAACCGAAGCTATGAACCTGCTTGATCTTTAGCTCCAGATGTCCTTAAAATACGGTTTGCCTGTGTTTAAGGACTCCTTGTGAGACTAGTTCAGCTCCTGGTTGGTGGAAGGAAGATATCCTAGGCTACAGGGAAAGGCTAGAGACCTCCCATTTTTGTGAATTTCTAAGTTTTACTCATTACCTGGTCTTCCCTTCCAGACAGGATGAAATCTCTCCATTTCTTGCGCACTGGAAGGGGAAAGCCTGCACTGGGGTGGAGACCCAATGCTGACAGTCCTCCTGCAGTGGGAGATTTAGCTCCACTTCCTGTGAGGGCTCCAGGTTTATTTCTGGGTTGGGGCTGGTCTTCTAGGAGCCAGGATTCTCAGACATGTGCACATGGAAGCCATGTGTGAAGAGTATGGAATAGAGTGTCCCCATGAGCTAGACACCCATATCCCATTGAAACCAGATGAGCAGCCACACAGCCTCTCTGAAGTTTAGAGTGGATGGTTGCTCTTTTCTGTTTTCTTGGTTACTGAAAGAAAAGGTAGAGGGGAAAGGAATCATCAGCAAAGCTTTCATCCAGGCACCACAATTCTTGGCAGAGGAAGGAGGCAAACCATAATTGTCGCATCAAAAGTCAACCCCAGCCTGAGCCATGAAATTCAAAACTAGCACGAAAAATTTAGTATAAAGAAGTGTTGAATAAATTACATTGCAGAAAGAAAGAAAAACCAACTGGGCATGCCTAATTATACCCTAGAGAAATGAATGCATATATTCCTTCAGAGACATGTACAAAAATACTGAAAACAGCTTTGTTTACAGTAACTAAAAAGGAGAACCATCCCAGATACCCATGGTAGTAGAATGGATGGTAGAGATCTCTTCGTGTAGAACAGCACCATATAACAATGAAAAAGAATGAGCAGCTGATATACTGACTAGTGAGGATGAATCTCATAGACATTGGGTTGGACCACATCAAACGCAGAAAGTCAGACACAAGGTAGAATGTGGCAGACACATCCTATGGTGAGTCCTAACAAAACACAGCCTCACATAACCTCCTTCCGTTGGTTCCAGGCAGAGCCTGTGACTTGTTCTCATGAACAGAAAACAGCAAAGGTCTGGGGATGTCACTTCCTTGATTAGGTTACATATGTCACAAGTGATGGGTCACCACTCCCATGTCTAATTTACTTTATGCAAGATTCTGTAAACTTGCGAGACAGAGTCTCCCTTCCTTCCATGAAGTAAGTTGTGTGTTGAGATAGCCATGTGGCAAGGAACCACGGGTATCTTCTAAGAGCCAAAGGTGGCCTTTGGCTTATAGTCCGCAAGAAAACAGGGCCCAAGTCATACAATCACAAGGAGGTGAATTTTGGCAACAATCTGAATGAGCTTGGAAGCAGATTCTTCCCCAGATAGGTCACCAGCATGCAGTCCAGCCAACAGCTTGTCTGCAGCCTTGTTAGGTCCTGGACAGAAGATCCAGCTAGACTGTGCCTTAACTCCGGGCTCACAGAAAGTGTGTGCTAAGAAGTGTGTGTGCTGTTGCAAGCCACCACCTTTGCAGTTCCTTGTAACAGCACAATAAGCACAATAGAAAACAAGCACAGAGGACGTGTTGCATGACTCTTGCTCAGGCACAGGAAGAGCTAATCAATGCTGATAGAAATCAGCTTCCCTCTGGGGGAAGGAGGGATTATTATTATTAAGTGGGAAGGAGCCAGGTTATTAAAAATACTCTCTATTGATGGTTGTTACATGGTTGTATACACACAAGATTCACTGGGCTGCACACATAGATAATGCATTGAAAACGTGATGGTTGGTGTCAACCAGACTGCAGAAAGAGATGCCTGGATGACTGGTGAGGCAGTGTTTCTGGGCGTGTCTAGGAGGGCATTCCCAGAGGAGTTTGCCTGAGAATCTGATGGAGTGGGACGATCTGTTTATGTGGGCAAACACCGTCCACAGAGCTGGGGCCTGGGTCGACCACAGAGGTGCAGGAAGGGCCAATTCTTGCATTCTCCGCAGCAGGATGCTCTTCTTCCTCTGCCTTTGGATATCAGAACTCCAGGTTCTTGGGCCTTGGAACTCTGAGCCTCGCACCAGTGACTCCCTAGGTTCTCCGGCCTTTGGAGAGTAACACCATTGGCTTCCTTGGTTTTGAAGTCTCTGGACTTGGATTGAGCTAGGCTGCCAGCCTCCCAGCATCTCCAGCTTACTTTGGCCAGTATCAGACTTCGCAGGTTCCTTGACTGCATGAGCCAGTTCCTCTAATTATCTGTCTTTCTATCTTGTGTGTGTCTATTTATCCTTTATGTATTTATCTATCCTGCTGGTTCTGTTTTTCTGGAGAACCTTGCCTAATAAAACATCTTCCTGTATATATTCTGTACTTTGACTTAAAAGTTTTAAAAGTAAGGTGCTGGCATTGTGGCAAGACCCAGATGGAGTTCCATGCTCCTGGATTCAGCCCTGGCCCAGCCTCAGCTTGACCCAGCCCCAGCTGATGCAGCCTTTTGTGGAGATGAAGCAGCAGATGGAAGCTCTCTATCTCTGTCTCTCTTTCCTTTGTCATGCTGTCTTTCACGTAAATAAAGAAATAAATCTTTTTTAAAACATAAAAAAGAAGCAAACTGGGAGAGAAGGAGAGGATGCTGAAGGAAGACCCTTTCTCCGCTTTCCCTCAGTCGTGCATCTCACGTTGATGCTGGTGCCTCCTGCCTGCTCTGCTCCTAACAGCCTCATCAGCCCTGTTCTCTTCTGGGTCCTCTGCTTGGCTTGTGCTCTCTTTTAGCGGACACTAGGGTGCCCTGTTGTTCCTCAGCCCTCTTTCAAGATATTTATCCATCTTAGAATTTCCCTCCCTCCTGCTCTGAGGGGTGTGGTGAGCTAAACTGGCTAGGCAGTATCAGCTCAGCCACCTGGACAGGTATGATTCCAGGGGATGGTGAAGGCAGAGGGAAGAAGTACAAGCTAACCTCACACTTCGTACCACTGCCATGACCTTGACGCTTCACCCTGGAGGTGTCTGCCAATCTTCCAAACCACTCTGCAGCCCAAGGGACAGACTCTGCCCCGCGATTCTCACAATCCACCTGCTCTGCCTGGGTTCCTATATTAAAATACAGGATGGCTTAAGCAGCAGAGATTTCTTTCTCATTGTTCTAGAGGCTAGGGAGCCCAAGGTCAAGGCCAGCAGATTCGACTGCTGCCAAGAGCCCTGTCCCTGGGCTACAGGTAGCCGCCTTCTCACTGTGTCTTCGCAGAGTGGAGAGAGAGCGTCTCTCTCTTCCTCTTCTTATAAAGCCATTCATCCCATCGTGAGGGCCCCACATGGCCTTATCTAACCCTGACTACCTCCCAAAGTCCCCATATCCAAATACAACCACACTTAGGGGTTAGGACATAGCCTGTAATATACACAAGTCACAAGCTGCCCCTTAGCATATATTATATATTAAAATAATAAAATATGCATGTAGTATACAAGGACATGTAGTATATATGGATGATGAAATTAAGCAATAAGTTTATTTTGGTACAAAAATGTTTGAAATGCATGCATAGGTTTTTCATAATTCTTATTTCTCATGAACTTTTTGAAGCTCTCCTCCTACATATGGATTTTTTACAAATACTTATTTATTTGAAAGGTAAAGTGACAGAGAGAGGAAGAGACAGCAACAGCTGGGACTGGGGCAGGCTGAAGCCAGGAGCTAGGAGCTCTATGCTGGTCTCACAGGAGTCACAGGAGTCTGAATACTTGCACCATCATCCACTGCATTCCCAGGCACATTAGCAGGAAGCTGGATCAGAAACAGAGAAGCCAGGACTGGAATCAACACTCCAGTATGGTATGCCGATGTTGCTAGCAACAGCTTAGCCTGCTGCATCACAACACCTGTCCCTATGCATGGATTTTAATTCGACTTTTCCATAAACTTTTTGAATTCCCCTCATCTATATTATATACATATATAACATGCAGATTGTACACATATTATTACACATACACGCACACACACATATATAAAACAGCAATAAGTTATGATTGTGGCTTCTTTTGACTCTCCCTCTCCTTTTGCCCTATGTCCCTCAGGTCAGGCAGTCCTGGTATGATCATGGGGGCTCTGGCTAAGGAGAAGTTGAGTCAGGGGTGCATTTGCTGTGGGTTCAGGGGCATATTGCAGCTGCTGCCATGCTACAGGAATGGCTCTGACAGCCCGCGCCACCGACGCCCCAGCAGCCTGCAGGAAGTGGAGGCACAGAGCTGGTGCTGAGAATGAATGAATGAGTGTGAGCTATGGCAGCCAGCACTGGAACAGTATTTAGGTAATGGAGAAAACTAAGAAGTAAATAGGGCCGACGCCACGGCTCACTAGGCTAATCCTCCGCCTTGCGGCGCCAGCACACCGGGTTCTAGTCCCAGTCGGGGCACCGGATTCTGTCCCGGTTGCCCCTCTTCCAGGCCAGCTCTCTGCTGGCGCCAGGGAGTGCAGTGGAGGATGGCCCAGGTGCTTGGGCCCTGCACCCCATGGGAGACCAGGAGAAGCACCTGGCTCCTGCCATCAGATCAGTGCGGTGCGCCGGCCGCCGGCTGCAGCCTGCTGGCCGCGGCGGCCATTGGAGGGTGAACCAACGGCAAAGGAAGACGTTTCTCTCTGTCTCTCTCTCACTGTCCACTCTGCCTGTCAAAAAAAAAAAAAAAAAAAAAAAGTAAATGGATGAAACCCAAAGCTAGTGTATGGAGAAGTCCTTCCAAGTCTTACCGCCCAGATAGAAAAGAAAATTGATAAAGGTTTTCCAAGGTTCTAATCCTTAAAATGCCCAGGATATTACCAATAATAAGTCACAAAGCTGAAAGAAACTTTACCACCAATAACTTAGAAATTTCACATGTAGTAGTGGTAAGACTCAATTATCTTTCCATTCTTTCCAAAGAAAATGATCACACAGAATTGTTGTTACATGAAGATGGAAAGCCAGGATTATAGGGAACAGTATTATGAAAATGTTTAGGTAAACAATTATTTATTGCTTTTTTCTTGGGTTCTATACTTATGATATTTTCCTTAAAGCATAGTTATTGTGATTTTTTCACATAAGTAGTTTTATATTAATTCCTGACAGTATACACTTCTTCAAGAGGACTCCCCAATTATATCAGCTTCCAGCCCCACGAGCCAGGATCTTCCTGGGTGGGGAGGCCATGTGCTTAGACTCCCCCCATCTGCTTCCCATACCCATTCCTCTCTTCCTTCCCTCCTTGCACATGCATAAGGGTCTTTATAAATCCTCAGTGGCCCCAGGCCTATGTATCGCGGACAGTCTTCCAATCAGACCGTGGGTACTGGATGGAGGGTCAGCACTTATTTAAATAGAGAAATTGAGAACCAGAGAGGCTAAGCCACAGGTACAAGGTCACAAAGCAAGCTGCTGGCAGAACCTGAACACAAGTCCAATACTTTTTACACTGTGGATTTCAGGCTGTTATGGGCCATACCAGTCACATTTTTCATTATTTATTCATAATTAAGCTTGCTAAAAAAGAAAACCGTTTTCTGTGGTACACAGGTTCTTAGACACTGCTCTGCATGAGGTTGCTGAGTCATGGTTACCTACAGCCTCGGAGAGAGCCAGTTACTTATTTATTTATTGTACAGATTTATTTTGTCTATTTGAAGGGCAGAGTGATGGTGGTTGGGGGATGGGGGAGAGAGAGTATATTTTTCATCCACTGGTTCACTCCCCAAATAGCCACAACAGCTGGAGCTGGTCTTATCTGAAGCCAGGCGCCAGGAGCCACCTTCTATTGCTTTCTCAGGTGCATTAGCAGGGAGCTGGTTCAGAGGCAGAGCAGCCGGGACCAAGCCGGTGCTCCATGGTGGGATTCCCATGTTGCAAGAGGCAGCCGAAGCCACTGTGCCACTACGCTGGCTCCAAGGGCGCTTTCTAAGGGATTTCTAGGGGCCCAAACCAGTGAGCCCCCAGGTGCATCACAATTACCTGGTTGTTTGAAGTGCAGGCCTTTGGGCCCTACCTCCAGAGACAGATTCATTAGGGCCTAGAAATCTGCATTTGTACCAATCTCTCTCAGTGAAGCAAAGCCAGAGGGTTCCTGAGCTTGGCCCACTCACCTCAACCATCTCCTCAAATCCTACGTTTTCCCCCTCCTCTTAGTCCCACCAACCCCCACCTCCCCTCACAATGGGGGAAGGCAGCAACAGACACTGTATCTCTTCTTAACTTTTTACTGTCCCACCTACCTCTAAATGCACACACACTAGACTGCAGAGTTTTCCCCCTAACACATTTTGCTTGCAAGCTAATTATAAGGATAAATACTCAGTGAGCTCTAAGGATTATCTAGGGTGTAAACAACAAATAGAACAGAGATCCCACACCAGGATTATTGGGAAATAATTCTTAGTAGATTTCCCAAAGGCTTATTACTCCTATGCACGAAATATAAAATGTGGACCATATCACACCCAGTTTCCTTAATGACAGAGCAAACTAGAGAATAGTCGATGTGACTAAGCCTTGACTTAGGACTGCAGCATCATCTCTATGCTAGATTGTAGTGATCTTATCTGTTCGCTCCACATGTCTGGAGCCGTGAGGTTGGACAACAAGAGAGAACACACACTTTTAATTTCCAAAATGGATGACATCTGAGACCTTGGCAGCCATGGTCCCATCCATACTCACCTAAGCTGGGAGCGGATGACACCTGTCCCTAGCTAAGGTGAGATAATATAGGTGAAACTTTGCAGAGGAGCTGTTTTTATAAGGCCCAGATCTAGAAGTCTACAAAAGGCATTCTTGTGCCCAAAGTAATCATCTGATGCTCCCCTACAGTGCATACTGTGGACCCAACTAATGACTTGGCCCCAAGAGAACCCTCACAGCACTACAGTTCTATTTTTAGATGAACTAGAGAACTGCAGGATGATTATTAATGCTTCTGTTATTAATCAAGTGTGCCAAGAAGAGTTTCCTGCGGGGCACAATTCCTAAAGGCACAACACTTGATGCAGTTCCCTGGGACAGAGATGCCTGGGGCCTCCAAGGGCCCCCAGAGGCTGCTGGCTCCTTTTGTTATAAAGGATTGGCCCCACGAGCATGGACTTTTTCTGATTTTTGACCTTTCTGCTTCCTATATAGTCAGTGCCCCAAAATCTAATTCCAAAGAGGAGCTAAAGTCTATTTGTTTCTCTCAATAGCCTTGTATTTAGTTCCAAGGAGAAATTTCATCCCTACCTCCCATGACCACAGTGACCCTGATTCTAGAGGTAATAGACGAATAGTAGTTTGTCCCAGTGGTTTTGGAAATTCTTTTCTCCATTTTCAGGATAAAAATAAGTATTACTCAGATAGATCTACGATTCTGTCTTGGCAGAGAGTTTCAGAGTCTGGGAGCCAGAATCCATTGGAAGCACATTCATAGGCTCAATTTCAGAATCTCAGATGACAGCAGCAATCTCACTGACTGCAAACGAGAACAGAATGCTTGGCTAGTGTCAACATTTTGAATCAACAGCCTTCAAACAATGCTGAAGACCATCTCTTGACTGTTCTCACGTCTAAAGATATTCTCAACAAGTAAAAGTGGAAGTTGTATCATGGGCAAAAGTATTTAATAAACCTTTCTTGATATACAAAGAATTATGCTATGTGTGTAGGTCTCACAAAAAACATACGGGACAGCATTTTCATTAAGAGGACCTTCCAATCCAGGCAGGGAGTCAAAACTTGAATACCGATAAATACGAATGAATATGAGAAGTACCACAAAAGAGGAGCAAATATTTCAGATGCAAGTGATTACTTCTGGCTGACAAGAACCCGTGAAGACCGCAGAGGCGTGACATTTGAGCTGGTCTGGAGGCATGCGCATGGCCTCGCTACCAGAGCTGCCATGTGTATCTCCAATTACCCACCACCCAACAGAGTTTTCCTGCCGGCAGAGCTCAGAGCTGTAACTCGTGCTCATTATCTATTGCTGCATGACACAGGACAGTCAGCTTCATGGCTTCAAATGTGTGTGCCCACACTCACACGCGCGCACACACACAGTTATTTCAATGTTGTGTGGGTCAGGAACCCGAGTGCGGAGTAGCTGGTTCTTGGGGTCTCACAGAGCTGACATCAAGATGCTAGCCAGGCTGTGCTCCCCTCTGGAGTTCTTCCAAGTCCATTGGCAGCATCGGTTCCCATACGGCAGCAGTGCTGAAGTCCCTGTTTGCTCACAGGCTGTTGGCCAGGGTTCCTCTTAACAACTAGAAGCCACCCATACCCCAGCTCCCATGGGGTCTCTCACAGCGTGGCAGTAGGAGAGTCTCTCCAGAGAAGGCCTGACCCTCCAGGAGAGGATTAGTCTGATAACATCACACCTTCCACCCTGGGACTCTCCATCTGGATTAACCCAAAGTAACTGAGGAGGATCCTTGATTACCATGAGCAGATCATGTAACCTAATCACCCTGGTAAAATCCCCACCAGGGTCACAGGTCTCCCACACTCGGGAGAAGGAGATGACATGGGGCGTAGACACCAGCGGTGGCCATGTTGGGGCTCCTCTAGGCCTCACCCTGCCGACCACCTGATTTAAGCAGAAGTGTAAGCTTTACCACCTATGTGACAACACCGCCCTCAGGAAAACTTCCATCCCTGTCTATAAACTTACACAAACGGGCCCATAAGAGGCAGAGAAAGGGATGGTGAGAAAGGTGAGGGGGTAGATGGCATTCTCAAACGCAGCTACCACACTCCAGAGTGTCTTCCCTGCACTCCATGTATGTTCGCTCTATTAGTACAATGTAGTGCATAGCACCCCACACTCCCAGCTGCATGCACACGACACCGGCTATACATACAGTGTGGTGCTCAACCCTCCTCCCGCTGAGTGCTGGGGTCTGAGCCTCCCCTCCAACTCGGATAGAGCTCTGTAACTGTCTTGTCAACAGAGTATGGCAGAAGCGATGGAAATGACTGGTGAGGCTAAGGCAGAAACGGAACACACACTTCTACCTGGTCGGGGGAGACAATCCTTCCTGGACCCCTCCTCCACCCTGTGAGCACCCTGAACAGTCACGTGGAAAAGCCACCTGGAGGTGCTCTAGCCCACAGCCAGCATCCAACACCAGATGAGGGCGTGAGCCAGCTGCGGATGACTCCAGCCCCAGCTGCAAGTCTCTGCTCATCGCTGAGTACCCCCCAACCCCCCACGAAGTGCTGTGTGAGAGCAGAGATGAGCTGGCCCTTTGGAACCCTGAGCATATTTCAGATTCACGAACAAACAGTGATGGTTATTGGAAGCCACTTAGTTTGGGTGGTTTGTTTAGCAGCTGAACCTGTCTGGAACAGATGTGGAAGTTGGGCCTGGAAGCCCTGGATTCCCCAGAACCAAGGAGAAGCCTCCCATACCCAGGAAGGTAGAAGCAGTCACAGGACCCAGAGGCCGGCTCTCCCCACACCATCCCCAGCCGCCCTCCACAATCCTGAGGCCTCCACCTTGCCTCGGAGGAAGAACTCTGAGATCTTGTCCACAAGGGCTTCACTCGCTCACTACCTGAGGCAGACAAGAAGGCCAGGGGCTGGGGAGATGAGTGAAGATCAATGAAACTGGAGAAAGAGCTGGAAGTAAGAAAAGGTGACTTTAAAACTGGACCCCTGAGGGGCCGGCGCTGTGGCGCAGTGGGTTAACGCCCTGGCCTGAAGTGCAGGTTCGAGTCCCAGCTGCTCCACTTCCGATCCAGCTCTCTGCTATGGCCTGGGAAAGCAGCAGAAGATGGCCCAAGTCCTTGGGCCCCTGCACCCATGTGGGAGACCCAGAAGAAGCTCCTGGCTCCTGGTTTCGGATTGGCGCAGCTCTGGCCATTGCGGCCATCTGGGGAGTGAACTATTGGATGGAAGACCTCTCTCTCTGCCTCTACCTCTCTCTGTTTTCCAAATAAATAAAATAAATCTTAAAAAAAAAAAAAACTGGACCCTGAGGGGCCAGCATTGTAGCATAATCAGTTAAGCCACTGCCTGCAATACCAGCATCCCTTATGGGCGCCGGTTAAGTCCTGATTACTCCACTTCCTATCCAGCTCCCTGCTAATGGCCTAGGAAAGCAGTAGAAGATGGCCCAGGTTCCTGGGCCTCTACACCCATGTGGGAGACCTGGATGGAGTTCCTGGCTCCTGGCTTCAGCCTGGCCCAGCCCTATCTTCCTCACCCCCAACCCAGGCAACTCTGTTTTTCAAAGAAATAAAATAAATCCTTTTTAAAAAACCTGGAGCCTGAAATGCAAGTGCACATTAATGGCAAAATGCTAGAGAAGACAGACAGACACATACACACCCCCAGCTGCCTATAGGAGACAGCCCAGCTGCTCCCTTCTCTTGCCCTCTTATGCTCAAGAAAAAGCAATGTGGCTTCCAAATGCAGGCTGAGTCTCCCACTTCATGCCACGTCCCTGGTTCTCTGCAGAGCCTGTCATTCCAGCTGTTTGGCTGCGTTACAAGGCGCGCTGGGGTGAAGAAGGCTCTGCACATGTGTTCTTGCTTATTTGGCTGGGGGTGGGAGAGAGGATTTCTGAAGGATCCGGAAATCTAGCATAGATGGAGCAAAGTGGAGGCTGCTTGGAACAGCTAGAGCAAATAGTGTATGACACACACACACACATGCTGCACCCTCAACACACACACATGCTGTACACCCAACACACACACAGCGCCAGCTAACCTCCAGGAAGAGGAACCTGGTATTACACAGGGTCTGGCTTAAACACTTGTGAGGATCTAAGGGAAATTACAAACCCTAGTATTATAACATTCATACAATCTCTCAATAATCCAGGCTCTGCATCTTACAAAGAAGATAGCATTTAGCTGAAAGCAGGGGCGTGTGTTCTCATTTCAATGCTGGAGCTGCTCCCTCAGATCTCAGTGTTAGGGATGCCCTTGCTGTGCCACTCCTAGAGCTGAAGAAAGTCCCATGGTGATTGTACCTTTAACCCTAATCTCTCTCTCTCTCTCTCTCTCTCTCACACACACACACACACACACACACACACACTCCCTTCCTCACCTATGCAACTGTTGTTTTGACTTACATTGAAAAAATAATGAAAGGAAGAAAGGCACTTGTTGATCTCTCTCATTCTCCAAGCACAAAGCCATGGGCTTCCTTTTGCCCCAGTCTATCCAGTTTCATCATTTATGTTTTCATTTGAGCACCAAATCCAGACCTGAAAACTTCCCGGATGAAGGCACTGCGGTGGCTAGAGTCAGAGCAAGGTGAGCAGAGGCAGGACAAAACCACACTTCTCTCAGCACATAGATGTCCCTCCCTTGCTGGTGCCCAGAGATTACCCTACCCTTTGGTCC
Source organism: Oryctolagus cuniculus (assembly GCF_051225735.1). Lineage (NCBI taxonomy): Eukaryota > Metazoa > Chordata > Mammalia > Lagomorpha > Leporidae > Oryctolagus > Oryctolagus cuniculus. Next base: position 143,569,416 of record NC_142868.1, on the reverse strand, counting down.
TAAGACAAGATCAGGGCCCCTGAGCCACAGAGCCCAGGAGACCCTGGACACCCTCTGCTTTCAGAGGCTGCTCAGGAATCCAGCACTGAGGACGACTCTGCCAGCAGCAGGACACTGGTCCCCTGCCATTCAGAAGCCACAGCTCCACGCCATAGGCATCCTCTCTCACCAGTCCACCCCATGCCTGCTAAGCCAGGGCACGTCCCATCCACCCAACTGTAGCCCAGTGAGAGAAAAAAAAAAAAATTTCCACTGGTCCTTGCCCCCTAGGGGCTCAGGCTGCTGAAGGGGTCGGTAAGGGGGTGGTTTGGACAGAAGCCAGCAAATTTAGCTGGCGGGGGAGGGCATCCTGTCTGAGGGTGCCCACCTACAAAGGGTCCCCTCCCCCAGTGCACGATGGTGCTGGATTGGGCTGGGTCATATCACAGCAAAGTCTCCCCACCCAGCTCTCTCCCTTCCAGTACAGGGGACCCCTGACTCATCTCCCTGGAGGGTGGGGGGCAAGCAAGGACGGCGACCCCTCGCCCCAGGCCCTCAGAGCCCTGGCTTCTGATTTGCAAGATGCTGCTTTGGCAGCTTTGAAAAGGCTTCCATATTGGTGTGGTTTCATTTTTTCCTTTGTGTTCCTATTATAATAAGCCCACTAAAGGAAGGGACCAGAATTCTGCAGGAAAAACAAAAACAAAAACAAAAACAGCACAAAGATGAATGTTTCCAGACCTCCTTTTGCACATTTTAGCAAGGAGCATTTTGGGGATTCATTGCCCTGATTTTGGGATGCAACTTCATTCTTAATGGTGACTGCTCTGATTTGGGTAGGGCTGGGTGTACCCCAAAGGTCTATGCGCTAAAAGCTTCATGCACACTGTGGCTGTGATGGGAAGCGGTGGAACCTTTAAGAGGCAGGGTCTCGTGGGAGGTCCTTACCCTGCCTGGGTAAGGGATTGGGGGTTCCCTGAGTGGGAGCAAGCCTGGCCCCACCCAGTCCCCTCTCTTCTTGCCTTGTGTGATCCCTACCCACTGTGCCCTGACATCCAGAGTCCCTCAAGGGAGCTTTGCCACAGCCTGAGCTGTGCTCTTGACACTGAGCCTCCAACACTGGGGGCCAAGTAAGTCTTGTTGGTGTTTTACCAAGTCAGCCACGTCAGCTGTGGGAGGAAAGGCCAACTGGCATGGTGCTGAAGACTGGGGACGCCAGGCGGTGGGAGACCTGACCAAGGCCAGCTGTGAGGATGCAAGCAGAAAATGAGCACGCAAGGGCCGGCACAGAGTAGGCTCTCGTTGCCCATCAGCGTGTCCATCTGAGAATGTGAGTGACTGTCAGGGCACAGGTTCATTTCCTGTGGAAATGTCAGGCTTGCACATAGTGGATGGTCAATAAACGCTCATTAAACTTTAAAACACGTTATTTTTGTCCAGTAGTGTCTAGGTTTGGATCCACAGCTACAGGAGCAGCACCGCAGTTCCTTGGAGTGCAGATGGTGTGTAACTTTCCCTTCCTCCTCAGAAGCCTTAATGCCAGTTTTCAAGTCCAGCACCCAATTGTATTCATTTTTAAAATGTTTTTGTGTATTTATTTGAAAGAAGGACAACAGAGAATAGGAGGGGGTGGGGGAGAGACAGAGAGAGACAGAGACTGAGAGGTCCCAAGAGCTGGGGCTTGGCCACACGGAAGGCAGGAGCCTGGAACTCCACGTGGGTCTTCCACATGAGTGGCAGGGGGGACTCAAGTGCTTGAGGCATTCCTAGGCTGCACCTTAGCAGGAAGCTGAATCAGGGCTCGGATCAGCACCCCTTTTGGGATATCGTTGTCCCAAGTGGCAGCTTGACCCGCTGCACAACACCTGTCCCTGATTTTATTTTCTACATTTTTCTTTGCCTCTTTCAATCTACAAAGTCAGAAGTGTTATCTCCAGAATTTTTATGTAAGAAGTCTAGACTGAATTAAGAAGAGGATTAGCTCAGGAGACTTGACATTACATTTACATAAGATAGAGCTATAAACATTCGCACGCAGGTTTTTGTGTGAACATAAGTCTTGATTTCTCTGGGAAAAATGCCCAGGAGTAAAATTGCTGCGTTGAGCGGCAGTTACATGTTTAGGCTTTAGAGAAAATGCCAAGCTGTTTTCCAGAGCGGCTGTACCACTCGACATCCCCACCAGGCATCCGTGCGACCCAGTGTGTCTGCACCCTTGCCAGCGTCTAGCAGCGGTGACATATTTTATCTTAGCCATTTTGATAAGTGTGTGGTAATATCTCATTTTGGTTTTAATTCGCATTTCCCTAATGACTAAGGGTACTGAACAGCTTTGCAGGTACCTGTCTGCCATTTGTATGTCTCCTTGGTGATTTTATCCAATTGTCGTCTACTCATTTTATAATTGGATTGTTTGGTATTTTCACTGTTAAGTTTCGAGTATTCTTTATATATTCTACATAGCAGTTCTTTGTCAGGTATAAAGGTGTACGTCGCGTGGTTTGCAAATATTTTCTTCCACTGCATAGTTTGGCTATTCATTCTCTTAACAGGACCTTTTGCACAACAAAATTTTTTAATTTTGATGAAATCCAATTGACCAATTTTTACTTTCATGGATTGTATTTTTGTCTTTAAGTCTAAGAAATCTCTGCCTAACCCCATGTCCTAAAGATCTTCCCCCTATGTTTCCTTTCAGATGTATTATATTTTTACATCTTACGTTTACATCTGTTGTCCATGTTGAGTTAGTTTTAAGATGTGCCCCTTACATTTAAGTTATTTAGTGTAGCATAAGCAATAATATAAAGCTGAAAAATATTTTTAAAAATCATAACGATAAAATAACCTAAAAACTGAGTTCTTTTTGTTTTTCTCCCATGGATGTCCAAATGCTACAGCACCATGTATTGTGGTCTGTCTTCCCGTCATGTTGATCTGCCTTTTACACCTTTGCCAAAAGTCAGTTGGGCATACTTGTGTCTGTTCCTATCTGTTTCATGGATCCATATCTCTGTCCCTCCACTAACACCACACAGTAACTATGCAATACTTCTTGAATCCTAGAACAAATCCTCCCACTTAATCCTTCCCTTTCAAAATTGTTTTATCAATTCTGGTTATTTTGCCTTCTGATAGAAAATTTAGAATATTCTTTTCTATAGTTTCCAAATCTTCCTGGGACTTTAACAGGGATTTAGTTGAGCCTGGGCTGCACCTTCTAGCAGGTGTTATTTGGAGAGGGTCATGGATTAAGCTTACCCAGTTCTCATATGTAGAAATTCCCAGCCTTAAACATGCAGTTATGCTGTATGATTTTGCAAATGGAGAAATACACACTATATAGTTTCCAAATTTCTCTGACCATGGAACTTTGATTTGTGAAACAGCTCATTGTCCTGGGGTTGTGGAGAAGCTATTGAGAGAGGCCGCCCTACAGGATAAATTCCGAACTCCTGAACCTGGCCCCAAAGAACCCTGGAGTCGGACCCCACTGTCTGCACGCACTGTCATGCAAAGATACCTCAGACTCCACTCAGACGGGACTATTCTTGTTCTCCTTCTGTGCTGGTAGAAGGGGCTTTATCACGAGTTAAACAGGAGCCCACCATCCTGATCTTGTCCTTTCAACCCCAAGCCCATTTCCATTTTACTGAACCAAAATGTAAGTTTACATGAGTTACACTTAGGGCCACACTAACACTCACAGCCTGGGTTCTCCCTCTTTGCCAAGGAGTGGTGTTGAGAATGGACCAGCCCATGCGTTCAGGTGCACACTCACAGACGCATGTACACTAATGAGGCTGGAGTGTTCAGTGTTGCAGGTTAAGAGACTATTTTTCTGTTCTTGAGTTTTCATTTGTTTACTAAAGAAACTTAGAAAATTGCATTGCTCGGGCAGCAAGGGCCTATGAAACAAATACAACCGGGGATACACATGTTGTAAAGCTATCTTTATTTAAATTTATGCAAAGTTGAAACCATTAGACAAATATCTTCTTACCTTTTTTGGCTCAAAGTGACCACTGAAGGTAACTCAAGGATTAACAGAGAAATTTCAAAGGCTTTTTTTTTTCTTTTCTTTTAGTTAAACAAGCCCACAAATGTGCGTGAAAATTGGTCTTTCCCCACCCCTACGTGCAGTCATGTCTTGGGACAGTTGAGCTGCTCTCACTGAAGCACAGCTCTGTAGGTGAGCACGTGGCTGCATGGCCTTTGGGCTCCACTTATCAATGTTTCTGATGCGTGAAGCGGAAACCTGACCCAGTGGCTGAAGCAGGTCGCTGTTTCCCTCGAAACAGTCAGGAAGCTGGCTCTCCAAGGTTGGCCTGCAAGGGTCTTTGATGACACCAAATACTAAACTCCCCACCTTTCTGCTCTGCCATCATTAGCACCAGGCTTCTACCCTCCTTGTCTCCGCGTGCTCCAGTAAGAAAGAAAACGGGAGAACAGAGAGCAAAAGGCACGGGCTGGCTTCTCCCAGGGGGCCAGGGCTTCCGGGAGAGTCTCCTCTATTGGGCTTCCAGGTAAACCTCATTGGCCAGAGTTACATTCCAGGACTACCTGAACAAGGCCACCTGGAGAACAAAGCTCTTTAGGGGGGCAAATTGCCACTCCAAAGTAGGTCTTGTTTGTAAGGAAAAAGGGGAGAATGAGGATGAGGTGGTCGGCTGGAAGTGTGGCCAGAATGGAAACACCAACTGTCAGCCAGAGGGCTGGTGTCTCGTCTATGGATGTAATTCCAAATCAGCATCAGAATAAATGGCCCTGCACAGTTTACCTGCTAGCGTTGTCATGCACATAAGTACCTAGCATATCTCTGGGAGTTCCTTCTATATGTGGCCCTTAGCAAGTTGCACGCACAGGGATTACCCAACATTGCCGTGGTCTCCTAGTTCTTGAGCATTTAATGTCAAGTTTTGGCATATAAAATTTAGAACATTGGGGCCAGCATTCACAGCATATTAAGCAGCCTCCTGTGACACTGGAGCCCATTTCAGTGCCAGCTTGAGTCCCAGCTACTCTACTTCTGATCCAGCTTCCTGCTACTGTGCCCGGGAAAGCAGTGGAGGATGGCCCAAGTGCTTGGGGCCCTGTACCCACCCAGATGGAATTTGAGGCGCTTGGCTTTGGCCTGGCCCAGCCCTGGCCATAGCAGTCATTTGGGGAGTGAACCAGCAGATAGAGTCTCTGCCTCTCTCCTCTTCTCCCTCTCTTCCTCCCTCCCTCTCTCTCTCTGCCTTTCCCATGAATAAATAATACATAAATCTCTTTTAAAAAGTATGGAACATGGTGTGTTTTGAAAGTTGTGGTTGTTATAAAAGCTAAAAATATTGATCAGGAAAACTGTTTTTGCCCAGGGTAGATCTTTTTAAGATTTATTTATTTATTTGAAAGAGAGGTCTTCCATCCACTAGTTTACTCCCCAGCTGGCCTCAATGGCTGGAGCTACACTGATCCGAAGCCAGAAGACAGGAGCTTCTTCTGGGTCTCCCACGTGGGTGCAGGGGCCCAAGGACTTGGGCCATCTTCTACTGCTTTCCCAGGCCATAGCAGAGAACTGGATCAGAAGAGGAACAGCCAAGACTCAAATTGAAGCCCATTAGGGATGCCAGCACTGCAGGCGGTGGCTTTACCCACTACACCACAGCACCAGCCCCCAGGGTAGATATTTGTTTGAGTTAGGACATTTCTCTACTACTTAGCGTGTTCTACTCATTCACGCATTGATGTGCAGCCTGACGAGGGGAAAGACTGTCTCTCTCTGTTTGCTGTTGCTGAATCCACAGTAGAAATTGTTGCGGAAGAGTACAGTGTGGGTTTACTGTGGATTAAATGACTCGGACTTGAGAACCTGGGCAAGCCTCAGAGGTAACCCTTCCAACAAGGCAGACAAAATAAATTTTAGCAGCAAATAACTAGGCCAGTGGAAAACAGCAACTCATTCCTTCTATAAAGGGCCAACAGAAATAATCACTAAAGATACAGTCATTTTCCAAAGAGCTTTCTTGCTGTGTCGTGCAAGGCTTTCTGGAGCTTTCTACTCATGTGGGGTGATGGCACAGCCAGGAGAATTGAGCTGGCGACTTTCTCCCGCTCTGTGACTCAGGCCAGGTAGCTCTTTTCAACAGCACTTGTTAATCTTGTTCAGTCTTAAGTACCTCTTGCTTTTATGAGCCATGCTTACTTTCCCTTCCAGTGTTGTTGACCTCACTGTTTCTGTGTGGCTTGAATGCCATCTCATGAAAGAAGTGTACAGTTAATTCTAGAACATCACCAGGCTGCAGTATGTGTGTGGCCTGCGTTGCAGGACAGAGACCTGGAGCAAGGTCCTTGGTGTTTTAGATCTGTCTGTGATCAAGTATCTTTCAGGGACTGAATTGAAATGATCCGGCTGTTGTGTTTTTGTGTTTGTTCTTTAAAAGAGGAAAATGGCTTTATGCTAAGGTTGGTTCAGCTGAGTGAGGATGCATCACACATAGGAGTAGAAAATGTACTTAACTGGTCCAGCCACACGGACAGAAGCCAAGCAATGTCTGCAAAACTATTAGATGTTGTTTGTGATGATGGTTAAATTTCACTTTTAGGTGATCAAATGCTTTGATTTTTCACAAGAACGTGTCCTGGTTTTTTTGGTGAACATAGCATTCTATGAAGCAGTTTACTTTTTGATATTAAATCCAGCTCTTGGAAGAGACATATCTCCTGGAAGCAGAGGTGGTTTCCAAATGCAGCGTCTGGGGGTTAAATATAGGCACCTCAAGGTCCTGGCGTAGCCAGTTTTTTGTGCTCCCTGGATTAGGGCTTGATTTTCATTGAGGCCCATAAACTCTGCCCAGCTGAGAAGAGATGCAGACAGGCAGGTCAGGGTCATCAAAGGGTTAATAGGGGTCGCGTAGGCTTCCTGGGCTTCTCTCCCTGCTTACAGCTAGGGGACAACCCTCTGTGCCTCTTCCTGCTTCTGCCTCTGTAAGGTCTGCCAGGGTTTGGGAAACATTCTCTGCTGAAAAGCTGGAGTTCAGGAAGTTGTCTGTCCCCACCCCAAATACAAGCTGTTTATTCTTGGAAATAGCCATGTCGCTCTGAAACCAGGCGCTCATTTCTAAGCAGATGGCGCTAGAAATATCCTGCGCTGCATGCACACTTGCCTCTATGTTCTCCCAGTGTGGTTCACTGTCATAAATGAGGGTGAGTAGCTACTGCAAGCAGGATCTGCGTTTGGCCTCACCAGCTCTCTTGGTGTTGCTGTGCACTCCTTTATAAACACCTCCACACTTGCTTTACCTCGCTTTGTGGATTATATAGAGAACTGTCGCCGGGGGCTGTAGGGCAAGTCTCTACAACAGCTTGTGTGATAGGAAAATGGGCAAATGATAAATCACGCGAAAACATCTATTAGAGAATGTGAGGGGACAAACCTGTGAACAGAAGGGTCAACGATGGTGATATAATTGGTTCAGTCCCAGGAATAACCTTCACTCAGACCCCAAGGAGCAGCCTTTACTCCCGCTGGGCTCACAGGATGCCCCTGTGGTGTGCTGCCAAGTCTGTACGTGGCACTGCGAAGTTCATCCCTGCTGACTCTGTTTGCAAAGAGCACTCATTACCCAGATTTCATTCCAGTCTTTTGGACCATGTTTTGTATGCAAATAAAAGTAGCAAGGGATTAAAACAGAATTTCTCTATTGAGTTCAGAGGGGATTTCACGGAACTCCAGAAAAAGAATATGAAACCAGCTAATCCTACTGGAGCTGTCTTAAAGATAATGACTTCTATTGCATAAACTCTTCCAGACAAAAACAGAGTTGTACATTAGGAAGAAATGTGTACTGTGCATCACCCAGAGTCAAACTTGCTATCCTTGGGTTTCTTCCTTACCTTTAGAACCAGGAGTCTAATCCCATAATGTAGGAAATTATTATGGAGTATCTTGAAAAGTTATGCATATCTATAATGCCGAAGACAGTGAGGGAAGCAGGCCCTGCTGCCCCTGGATTTCCTCTTCGTTGTCCGCATTGGTCTGTGTCTTGTTATTTCCACTTGGTGGAGCAGCCTGGACCCTGTCCTTCACCGCCCGGACCCACACTGCTACACCTCCTGGAGCCTCCCCCTCCCTCCTAACCCCTGACTCATGGTGCTACCCACTTTCCCTCCAGGCCCTTTGCTCTGCTAACACTTCAGCCTGCGACTGCAGAGCACAGGCGTGGCCAGCCTCACCCAGCATTTTACAGCTTTCCTTCCACCTACTCACTGTCCAGCCCTAAACTCCAAAGGGCAGCTCTCTTCTTCCCAGGCCAACCCAAGAACCACAGCATACGCTGTCTTGTCCTGGAATTCAAGCCCAGGCATTGCCTCTCAGCCTCTAATCCTGATTCTTCGATTTTTACAGGCAGGATTTAATGTTTGAAGGCAGCAGACAACCCCAAATTATCACCTTTTGATGTCAATCTTTTTTTTTTAGCATTATTATTTAAAAGGCAGAGTGACAGAGAGAGAGAGAGAGAGAGAGAGGAAGATCTTCTATCCACAGGTTCACACTCCAAACAGCCACAACAACCAGGGCTGGACCAGGTTAAAGCCAGGAGCCTGGAGCTTCTTCCAGCTCTCCCACATCGGTGCAGGGGCCCAAGCACTTGGATTGTCATCTGCTGCTTTCCCAGGTGCATTAGCAGGGACCTGGATCAGAAGTGGAGCAGCTGGGTCTTGAACAGGTTCCCATATGGGATACCATGTGTCAGCTGGCAGCTTAACCTGCTATACCATAATGCCCAGATCTTATGTTTTTCTTAATAAATGCACCAGACCGGGGCCAGCGCTGTGGTGCAGCGGGTTAACACCCTGGCCTGAAGTGCCGGCATCCTAAATGGGTGCCGGTTTGAGACCCGGCTGCTCCACTTCCGATCCAGCTCTCTGCTATGGCCTGGGAAAGCAGTAGAGGATGGTCCAAGTTCTTGGGCCCCTGAACCCACGTGGGAGATCAGGAAGAAGCTCCTGGCTCCTGGCTTCGGATCGGCGTAGCTCTGATTGTTGCGGCCAATTGGAGAGTGAACCAGCGGATGGAAGACCTCTCTCTCTCTCTCTCCCTCTCCTCTCTCTGTGTAATTTTGACTTTCAAATAAATAAATAAATCTTTAAAAAATTAAAACAAATGCACTAGACCAGGACACACACACACACACACACACACACATACCACCTTACTAAATTAAATAAAAAATAAGGTATGAATGTGAGTGCATGTCTCAATGCCAAGATTGTTATTACTATTGTTATTAGCTTTTCTCCAGCTCTCTCTATGATGTAGTAAGACAAAACAGCTCAGCAGTTAAGAGCTCTGATTCATTGCCACCATGCCTGGGTCAAATCCTAGCTTTGGAGCTGGTGTTGTGGGATGGTGGGTAAGGCCACCCACCACTTACGATGTCATCTCCCATATGACAATAGCCAACATGGCTGCTGTGTCCCTGTGATGACCTGAAGCCCATTATAATAAAGTTATCATGGCTGGAGCTGGCGTTGTGGTGCAGTGGAAGCAGCTGTTGCAACCTGAGTCCCATATTGGAGTGCCGGTTTGAGCCCTGCCTCCTCTGATTCTGATTCAAATTCCTGCTAATGCACCTGGGGAAACAGCGGAAGATTGCCCAAGTCCTTGGGCCCCTGCACCCCTGTGACAGACGTGGACAGGATTCCTGGCTCCTGGCTTTGCTCTGGCCCAGCCCCAGTTGTTGCGGCCATCTGGGGAGTGAACCAGCAGATGAAGATCTGTCTCTGTCTCTCTCTGTCATTCTGCCTTTCAAATAAATCTTTAAAAGTAAATAAATAGGGGCTGGCCTGTAGAGTAGCAGATAAGTTAAGCTGCCACTTATGACCCTGGCATCCCATGTCCGAGCGCCTGTTCACTGAGTCCCAGTTAATCTGCATCTGATCCGGCTCTTCCTGCTAATGCTCCTGGGAAGGCAGCAGAGGATGACCCAAGTGCTTGGGTCACTGCTCCCCACATGGGAGACCCAGATGGAGTTCCTGGTTCCTGGTTCCTGGTCCCTGGCTTTGGCCTGGCCCAGCCCTGGCTGTTGCGGACATTCAGGGAGTGAACCAGCAGAGGGAAGATCTCTGCTTCTCACTGTCATTTTGCCTTTCCAATAAATAAGTAAATAATCCTTTTAAAATAAATAAATAAAATGTCCATGGCTGACACTCCAATTCTCATAATGTACTTGACACCATGACACTTCCAAGCCTTCCTTAAAAGGCCCAAAAATGGACAGTCACCAAAATGTTTTCCTGAAAAATTCCACCCCCATGCCTCCAGGTCACATAAAGGGAAGACTCTGGATCCCATGGATTGCAGCTTACAGGAGAGCGTGCCCATGCTCCCTCTCAAGTGTGTACCCTTGCTTTTCTAATAAATCTCTCCTTAAATTATCCTTCTTCTCAACTTTATCTACATCTTGTCCTCGACTGAATTCTTGCATGAGTCAGAGGCAAGAACCTGGACCCCCTGGCCTCCCAACAGAAGGAGTGCATTTGGATGTTGGAAGAACACCAGGGAAGCCAGTTTGACTGGAGAGTAGTGCGAAGGGGAGAACATGGCCCAGGGGCGAAGGCAGAAAAGCAAGACTGGATGCCAGGGGGCCTTGAAGGCCATGGAAAGATGTGGCTGCTCTGATTCCTGGGTGATGCTCTACTTCAGTGTTGTGTAATAACCTTTGGGGTGATGCTGTGGCCGTTTTATGAGCTTCTATCAGAACACTGAGCGTGAATAACATTGTAGATTAAGATCATCATAAACCTGAAAACATGCATCCCGCGATGCTGGAAGCTCCGCCTATCCTCTTTTCTGACTAGGTGCATTCCTTCCCGATTCTACTGACTGCAAATCACTTGGAATGAGATAAGCCATGCGACTCATCCAGCGTCAACTCTTCATTGCAACTTTGTAGAATAACTGGTAGCTATGCAACTTCGCCTTGAAATGGAACAGACTCATTTTTCTGCCTGTCCCAGGGATGGCATCAGGGCTAAAGAAGAAAAAAAATGACCATCGCCCTCCTGAAAGACAGGGCTTTCCCAACCTGCCTCCGAAGAAGGGCCAGACAGAAAGGACGGCTGTCTATTTGGCTTTAATCTTCACTTTCAGCCTGGGTAAGACTCCACCTACTAAAGACAGCCGTGGAGGAAGAACCCATCAAGTAGAAAGAGCCCAGATGAGACAGAAAGAGTGAGGAGGAGTCTGCAGGGCCAGCAGTGAAGTGGGCCAAGCTGCGCAGGGGAGAAGCTGGGATTACTGTGAAAACACGTCATTTCTTATTATTAAGTGCACTACTGCAGATTAGTGTCAAGAACACCTGTTAGCAGGGAGCTCTGGGAAAGCATCAAAGTGTAGGCATTACAGACTTGTACCTTTGCCTCAGTCATCTCAAAAAAAAGGTGGGGGGAGGACGGGGTGGGGGATGAGGCTCTTCTGTTCCTGCAGTGGTGTAGGCCATGGCACTGAGTGATGCGACCAAAAACAAGCTGGCTTCTCCCCAAGTTACTTTTGTTTATTCTTGGTAATTAAAATAAGGATTGGCTTTTAAGAAAAATGGAAATATTCCCTTTCTCTCCACCTGACCCCACCCTCACACACACGTGTCCAGTAATAGTGAAAAGTCATGCTCAGCCCAAAGCTTCCTGAAGTTAGAGAGTTCCAGGTAGTTCTTAGGTCTGGAGGCAGCACTGAGCGAGCCAGGGCCAGCCTTGTGAATGAATGACTGTCTACCTTCATTTAAAATGCATTCTTCCACTCTTCACTTCTCCCAGGAATGAATTAATCACTTGAACAATTCAGGCTTGAAATCAATGTGCACCAGATAAACTGAATTTACACAGAAGGCGTGTTACCCGGTTGGGGGTGGAACAGAACCAGGGCCTGAATTCAAGACACTTCATTTTCCTTTTGCTGGGCTCTGCTGCCAGGCAGGCAGGGCAGCGTTTAGACCCACTCTGAATTCTTCACAGGGTCAAGTCAGTCAGCAGGCCGGGGAGGAATCTGGACAACGTGCAGGCAAGGGGGAAATGGCTTCTGCTCACCTTCGAGGTGCTTTGGCTGGGCTACAAATTGAGTTGACAGGAGACAGCTTCGCAAGAGAAACCCTGTACTTAATGACATCCTAAGCACAGAGGTCCCACCACATAGAGACTCAAAGAAGGCGCAGATGATTGAAGTGTACGTAGCATCCTGAGCTCCAGAAGAGAAAGGGGCTTGGAGCTCCTGGGGCGTGGTGGTGACCCCAGGTACGGGAGGATGAGGGGAGGGACCACTGGGTGTGTGGGGTTTGTCTTGCTGCACAGATAAGTCGCTCAAGTTGTCTTGGAGTGGTGCCGGTTCTGATAGCTACTTTACAAATGCACATTTCTTTCACAGATAGGAATTTCTTTCCCAACAGGAGAGTTTTTCAGAGGGCCTCCTCTATCTGCAGTCTCTCAGAATACTAGCTGAAAATGTGCCAGAGAAGTACATTCTGGGGCGCGTCCTCTCTTCTCCAGTCATCCTAATTCTGAGACGGCGTGTCCTGCACTCCAGCGTTAGGTTAGTTTCTCAAGAGACTCACAGCTCGTGGCTCAGAGGAGAGCAAGACCAAGCCTATGTGGAATCAGTTTTTTTTTTTTTAATAAAGTAACGGCAGTTAAAATGGAGCCCCAGCCAATACACAGTTGTTGAATGAATCCATGAAGTATATGTTCTCTGATTCACTTTGGGTTATGACATTTGCATTGCCAAAGTTCAGATTGCCAAGTCTCTTTGGGCCAGCGGCTTGTTCAGAAGCTGTGTGGAGATAACCCCTCGTCTGCGACGCTCATCTCTTACTTAAAAGGCCCAGAAATCTGCGCAGCCAAACAGGATTCCCGGGCACATCCGGTGAGCCCCTGGCAGGCTGCCTGCTGAGCTCTCCCTTTCCAAATCTCGCCTTCCACCCAGCCACGCCAGGCAAGTTTCCACGAAACTGCACAACCAAGAAACCCTTTATACCACTTGACAGCAAGAAAATAAAATCACCGAGCCAATAAAAGGGCGGCCTATAAACCAGCACAGGAAAACAGAAACGCCAAGCACGATGAGAAGTGAGCCGTGGGGCACCTCCTCCCAGGCCCGTCGCATTCTTTCTGTGACAGATCCGCCTCCTGACTTGCCCAAAGGTGAGACTGGGAAGAGGCGCTCAAGAGGACCTCGTGCATGGGTGGCTGCGCGGGATCCCGCACCTGCAGAAGAAGACGCGGCAAGGCACCGACAGAAGCCCTCAATCACGCCGCCAGCGGGCGCTGTTTCCCGCTGGCTCGGGGAGCGGGGTGCTCCCGCGCGGGCTGCAGACAATAATGGGCCCATGGTGCCATCCCTCGCCCCGCCCCGCCCCGGGAATGACGCCGCGCCTCCCTTCGAAGCCAAGAGCTGCTTCTGAGAATGGACTCCTTATTATCGATATTCTCGTCTTCGGCCGCAGGTTGTCTGAAAATCAATCCTTCCTATGCTCAGTAATTAAAACACAAACAGGAGGCTGGTTCCAGTGTCCTCATAAATAAGCCAGAAACAAGGAAATCTTGGGAAGGAGCATGGATGGCCATGTCTTATGACCATCCCTTTATTACTTGGATAGAACACAAATTCGTACGCGTACGTGTCTAAAACAATGATTCGGTAGCCGTGACCTAAAATACTGAAAAACTATGATCACATTCTGAAATACAGAAAAGTGGCTTGGCAAATGTTTGCCCTGCTACCTCAGTAGACAGAAGAATGCTGATTTGTGTATTTTGCTGCCTCCCGGGGGCCCTGATCATGAGCAGAGACTGAATGTCTGCCCGGCCGCACCACAGTATAGAGTCTCCCTTCTCAAAGTGGGCTCCTACCACACTCCTGTGGGGGCCTGGGCTATGCAGGCAGTCAGATATTTGAACTGATTCAGTTTTGTTTATTATCAATTAACTTTATATACATATGCTTATAATAAGAATTCCAACAAATAGTATGAAAAAACTGTTTCTCAACAGTGGAGAAAAGGACTGTTCAAAGTCATCTGAAAGTGTCAATTTCATTTCCATCTTTTGCTGCTTTTCCCAGACTACTAGCAAGGCGCTGGATTGGAAGTGGAGAAGCCAAGATGCAAACTGGTGCACATGGGGGATGCCAGTGTTGTAGGTGGCAGCTTTATCCGCTACCCCACAACGCCAGCACCTATGGGTTTTTCAAAGCTAATCATCTGTTTGCCTTCTCCCTTCCTTAACCTTTTTAGTGGTTTCTAGCCATGACACAGTTCGTCCTAAATATACATTGCTGCATTTCCTAAATGGGTTACAATCTTGGTTAATATTTTTTAGACACAAATGCCTATAATGAAAGCATAGAGCAAAAGTTCACCTGGCCTTCACTGTACAATTAAAAAATATTTTAAGCTCTACAACTCATTAATTCGCTAATGGCCTTTCCATGTAACAGGCAGTTTGACACTGCCCATCATGTAGTTACAATAAAAATTTCACTTAGGTTTCCTCTCTGCTCTCCATATTCAAAAGTAGCCATTCACAGATTGGGGTGAAGCCAAGTGTTTTTGAAATAAAAGACAATTTTCCAAGCTAAAGTATGCTGGGCAGGTTCAGTGCCTTCTTATTCTCTACACACATCTTTAGCCATCCAGATATTTTTAAGCTCCACTTACAAAACAAATCAAAGGGTTATTCTGTACCCTCCAAAATCACTTAGCACAAGACACAGCCCAAGAGTATTTTCATCCAGCGGCACCTACTGTCGAATCCATTTAAATTCGGATGGCATTTACACAGCTTTTCAGGAGCTAGAACTTTCTAAGAGCTGAGAGGAAGTGATGAATGCGCCCAATTTCTGCATTTTACAAGTGGGGCACCTGAGGCTCGGGGCACTGTGACATCCCCAGCTGCACAGTGACCGTGGCTGGGACTCACCAGGTGCCGTGGCTTCTCACGTCTTTACCCCTCTCAGCTGCTGTCACATCTCACTCCGACTGGGCAAGAGTCTCCCAGGTCCTGTCTATCCTTCCCCCCACCACGTAGCTCCCTTTCCCCAAAGGCTATTCCTTGTGGCAGCCAGAGGGACACATTACAAGGAAGGCAAACTTTGTCACCCCTTTGCTGTGAAACCTCCAGTGTCCTCCCCTCCCCCAGAGGAACAGTCAACCCTGACCACAGTCCACAAGGCCCATTCATTTCCAGTTACTCAGTTCTGCAGCCCACACCTTCCTTGCCCGCTCTGCTTGGCGGACTTGGCCCTTGCAACACACTCTGCCCAGCGAGTTCTCCCACCAGAGGTCCAGTGGCTCCTGCCTCCCTTCCGGGTCACCCCTCTCAAATGCCCCTTTTCCAGAGGTGGCTTCTCTGCACTCCCTCCCAACGTAAATCTCACCACCCTCCTTCTTAACTCTCTCTCCCTCACCTGCTTCACTCTTTGTTCCTAGCCATTCATCACTGGATAGGTACCTGTAGATTGCCTGCCCTTCTCCCAGATGCCCGGTGCCTGACAAATGGCAGGCTCTCTGCACTGTGGTAGGGTAAGTGCTTGTTAGATGCCAGGCACTGTTGGAAGGCAGCTACAGGAATTAATTTACTCAGTCTTCTCCATAACCCAAGACAGGCATCATCGCCATCACCATCATCATCACCATCATCTCCGGCTCACAGATGAAGAAACTAAAGCGCAGAGAAGTTTGTTAACTTTTCCAAGATCACCCAGCTAGTCAATAGCACAGCCAGGATTCTAACCCAGGGCACCAGCTATTTAACCACCACAACGCATTGTGTCACTCTTGACAAAGAACTACTGTAATGTGTTTCCCCCATACTGGACTCTGATACCGAGGTATACCAAAGCATGCTTCCCAAATCTCAAATGTCCTATAAACTGCCTTGCATTTTTCAATAATGCAGAAGCTGTGAGTTTGAGCTAAGACTGGTCAACAGGAGCAAAAACGTGAGCTGCCACCGGGCTGGCCTTAGACTCTCAGAGAATCACCTGCTCCAAGCCATGACTGCGAGGTGCAGCCGTGTGCAGGTCATTCTCCCTGCGCAACTGGAATTACCGCGGTTAGCTCTGGCCCATACGGGAACACTAAGACACACAGGCACAAGGAAGGCCTGGGCCACACAGCCAGCGCGAGCAGCTGGAAGGCAGCCTCCCGGGTCCCTGCGGGATCGCAGGTCACACAGGCTCCCTGCTAATTAGTGTAGACGCCCTGGTGATTCACACGGTGGAATGCTGAAGCCAAGGATGCCGCCTAATAGAGGGGCCGTTGATACGGCTTTATCTGTGAGGTTCCATAATCACCCTAGTGGGGAAATGCCATGCGCCATACAGGAGCGTGTGCCCTGTGCCCGGGAATAAAGGAGGAGTGCCCCGCCCCCGGAATTACTCTCCTACCGACAATAGGAGATGTGCAGGAAGAAACGCACTGCCCCAGACTGGGCCAGTGACTTGCTTAAACACAAACAAAAGCAGGGCCCGGTGGAGGCTCTCTGAGGACAGTCACCTCGTCCACTTTCACGTGCTGAGGCTTAGCCAGACGGCTGCCCCCACACCTGTCGGTCCTTCCACAAGGAATACAGAGGCCTGTTCTGTGTCCAGCCTCCTGGGATAGGAAAGTCCCTACCTGGAGTCCCCTCTGCCTCTTTCTTTTATTTCTGCAAGCATCGTTACCTGTCATCCTCTTTCCAGCCCTGAGCCCAGGAGGGGGCCTTTCCTCCCACTTTTGTCTGCATTCTCTGATGGAAATCACATCGAGTCTCCCGCGCCCCACCTGCCCCCACCCCGGGACGCTGCTGGAGAAGGCGGGACGGCGACGGTCTGGAGGCCGGAAGGGAGGGGCGGGGCTGTCCCCGGCACCTGTCACCTGGCAGTCCCCCCAGCCCCACCCGCCCTGCAGCACGCCCCGACTCGGACTGGCCCGGCCTCCAGCCACCGACCAATGGCCGAAGGGCAGGGCAAGCTGAGCAAGCCGCGGCAGCGCAGCCGGGTCCCCGCCCTGTTCCCGGTTCCCGAGCCGGGCGCCGGCGGCCTTTAAATGCCGCCTAGGGCCGGCGCGACTCGGCCCCTGCCACCTTTCTTCCTCGGGCGACGGCAGCACGGCCGCAGCGGCGCCAGCCCGGACTCGGCGGCAGCAGCCGCGCTCCGGGCAGCAGCCGCCACCTTCGACCTCCCGGCCCGCGCCGCCGCCCCTCCCCTCCCATCCCCTCCCCCTCCTCCCCAGGCCCTGCCAGCCCGGTCGGCGCCGGGCCCCCGGGCGTGCGCGCGCACCCGTGTGTGTGTGCGCGCCCGCGCCGCCTCGGACCCGCGCCTCCGCTCGGCGCACGGCCGCCCCGGGATCCCCGCCCGCGCGCCGCGTCCCGCGTCCCCCTTGCTCGGTCGCCTGCCGCGCGCCCGGCCGCGCCGTGCTAGAACATGGCGGGATCGGTGGCTGACAGTGATGCCGTGGTGGTGAGTGTGGCGGGGCGCACTCGAGGGCCCCCTTCCCGCCGCCCGCTCCCGCGCCAGCCGCGGCTGGGGCGGGGAGAAGCAGCAGGCCCGGCCCGGTGCCTCGCGCTTGGGAAGGCGACGGGTACCTGCGAGCCGGGGCCGGGGCCGGGGCCGGGGCCGTGCGCGACCGGTGGGGGGCGGGGGGCGGGGACGGCTCCCCGGCCGGAGACGCCGCGCGGGGAAGCGGTGAGGCGCGGGGAAGGTGCCGAGCGGGCCCCTCCGTGCGGGCAGCCCCGCACCAGGTGTGTGCGCGGGGCTGGCGTGAGTGCGCGCGGGGGAGTGTGTCCGGGGCGCGCGCCCCGCCACCAGTCCCGACGTCCCGGGGATTCCCCCTTGGAACCGGGCCCGCGCTGGGGGCTCCCGACAGAAGTTGAGCGCTGCCGCTGCACTTGGGCCGGGTCCCCTTCGCGGGCCCGGGCTACAGCGGTTTCTGGAGCGTTTGCGGTTGGAGTCGGGCATGCCCACCTCCAGAGGGGGCCCTGGCCTCCCCCTCCCCCGCGGTGGGCCTCGACCTGGATTTGGATCCGGATCTGAAGGGTCTGCGGCTCGGCAGAGGCTTAGCCACCGGGAGGAGGGGGACGGGTTTTGTTCCGGGGGCTTAGGCGGTTACTTAATGGACGTAGGAAGAGGCATCGCCCGCAGACACTGCCTGTGCGTCTGGGCAGGGCTGCGGGGCTCGGCTGGCTTTGTAGAGGTGCTGGCCTCGCTCTCCCGCCCCCAGCCCAAGGAAAGGGCCGGTGGAGAGCCAATCTGTGTGCTTCTATTTTTAGAAACTAGATGATGGGCACTTCAACAACTCCCTGGGCTCTCCGGTTCAAGCCGACGTGTACTTCCCACGACTGGTAAATGATTGCCCTCCTCCTGTGGTCTCTTCCGAAGTGTGTTTCCTAACGGGTCCGGTCCTCGGGACCTGAGGGCCTGGCTCTTTCCCAACCGGCTGCAAACTTCCTGTCTCTCCTCTCTTGCCTTGCAGATAGTTCCATTTTGTGGACACATTAAAGGTGGCATGAGACCGGGCAAGAAGGTGCTAGTGATGGGCATTGTGGACCTCAACCCAGAGAGGTAAGGGCGAGGCCTGGGCCCGGCAGAAGCCGCAGGCAGTGGCCAGGCCTGCGGGCTCGGTGCTGGGCCAGCGCTCGGCCCCTGCCTCTCCTCGTGGACAGTATTGCTGGTTGGGATGCCAAGAAAGTACCAAGTTCCCATGAAAAGAATGTGTATGAATCCCAGCCCTCCGTGCTGTAGACTGCTATTTATATCAGAGATGATAAATATAGGTCCCCGTTTCTCTCTGACCTTTAGGGAGGCCAGAGGATTTTTTTCTTTTTTCTTCTTCTTTTTTTTTTTTTTTTTATGGTTTTAAAACATGGTGCATGGAAAGCAAGAACTACCAATATAAATAAGAACCAAAACTGTACACGATGCTATTTCCCCTGGTCAGTCTCTGAGATGGATTAGGACCCAGATGTGTGGTGGCCTGGGGTATTTGAAGTCTCTAATTGTGGGCGTTTTCAACTCCACCAAAGTGGTCAGCAGAGTCTGCTGTAGAGAGCAGAGTTCCCCGGGGTGAGTGCCAGGGCTGTTGAAAGCAGAGAAAGCCAGAGGGGGGGGAGGAGGAGAAAGAGGAGGAGGAGGAGGAGGAGGACGGGGTCGCTGTGAGACGTCTTAGAGCCAGCTCTGCTTTTCAGCTTCGCCATCAGCCTGACCTGCGGGGACTCAGAAGACCCTCCTGCCGATGTGGCCATTGAACTCAAGGCTGTGTTCACGGACCGGCAGCTACTCCGAAACTCTTGCATATCGGGGGAGAGGGGAGAAGAGCAGTCGGCGATCCCTTACTTTCCGTTCATCCCGGACCAGCCGTTCAGGGTGAGTCCGAGTGCTTCAGGCCCAGCGGCTGGCACGGGGATGCTGTGCTGTGCTACTTAGCTGGTGCGTGCCAAGAGCAGCCAGGATTTCTGCATGTCCAGGAACTTTGCCGGGTGATGAAAGCAGATAGAAAAGTCAAAAGAGGCGTTTGCTGATAGAAATTGATAATTGCTTTGGTAACTCTGGGCTTTATTTAGCCAAGACATTTAGTAAATAGACCCATGTTTGCATGTCCTAATTGTTAGGAATACATACTTGTCTGTGTAGTACCCAGTGTAGAAGTAGGCATATAGTAGGTACCAGCTCCCAAATATCTGATTGATTAATATGGTTTTTTAATTTGAACTGGAGATTGGATTTTTTGTTGTTGTTGTTATCATTATTTCTTTGAGAGAGAGAGACAGAGCTCCATCCACTGGTTCACTCCCCAAATGCCCACGATGGCCAGGAGCTGGGAGCTTGGAACGCAATCTTAGTGTCCCAACCGGGTGCCAGGAACCAGCCACAGCCATCGTCACTGCCTCTGAGGGTCTGCATGGGGGGAGAAATGGTTGGGAGCTAGAGCCAGGAATCGAACCCAGGCCCTCTGATGTGGGATGCGGGCCTCTTAACTGCCAGGCTAAACACCTGCTCCTGAGTAATGAATAAGCATTCAGGCTTTTTCTCCTATGCTCTCAGCCTTTAAGTAGCTCTACTCCTTACTAATTATTACTTTTACAAGGGTTCAGTGATTATCGTTTCATTTTCTCTCGTTCCCTTTGCTAATGAGTTCATGTCCACGTCCTTGTTTCCTGCTCTGGGTTAATTAAGCCTCAGTCTATTTCATGGTCCAGGCTCTGTGGCTGAGGAATCCTTTCCTGTGGGCATGGATAAATATAGATTGGCTCCCCACTGTCCAGTAGGCGGGAAGTGCACCCTCAGCTCCCGGTCCAGCCAGGCAGCATTAGCAGTGCCTCCTGCTGTGAAGGGCAGTGCTGCAGGTCAGCACTGGGGCGCTGAAAAGGGCCCCCTGGCACGGCAGACCTGGTCATGGAATTGTCCAGGTCGTGCCTTGCTCGCCTGCGTCCCAGTCCCGACAACTCGGCGGGAAGCTCCTCGTGGCCTGTGAGCCTGATCAAGCAGAGCTACCCTTAACCTGTTGCTCTCATCTGGAAATCTTCAAGAACCTTATGCAGAAGTCATCGTTGGCCCTCCCTTCTCATAGTCTGGGGGGAAATGACAGTGCAGGCTCGGACGTCAGTGATGGAGCTGAGGCTCTCGCCCTTCTGATTGTAGCCTGGGGGAGGCACCCTTGACCTGTTCTCCCCCCAGGCTCTCTCCTTTCTCCAGAATGAGGTTGGCCCCTTGGCTGTGCTTGGCTAGGACAGTTTCTTTTTAGTGTTTTTTAAAGATTTATTTATTGACAGAGATCATCCACTGGTTCATTCCCTAGGTGGTTGCAATGGCCAGTGCTTGGGCAGGCTGAAACCAGGAGCCAGGGATGCCATTTGGGTCTCCCATATGGAAAGCAGGGGCCCATACTCGTCTGCCATCTTCCGTGTGTTTTCCCAGGCCATTAGCAGGGAGCTGGATTGGAAATGGAGGAGCCAGGACTCGACCAGCACCCAGATGGGTGCTGGTGTCACACACTAGGCCACAATGCCAGCCCGAGGACAGTTTGTTTCTGAATGATGAATTTTTTTTAGTGTAGAGCTCATGAGTGATTTGCCAGAGCTTCTGGCTGCAGGAGGAAAATAGTGCTCCCCAACAACAAATGTGAAGTGGAATAGGCCCTTCTTGGTGATGTAATTTTAGTAATATATGAATTAAATGTGACTCACATCACATATGGAGTCTCTTCTGCATGGTGAATACCAGTGCTTTTAATAAATGCATCATAGCGCAGAACCAGTCATTAAACTCTATGGTGAATTAGTTAAAGAAAAGGAGAGAAAAATGCTTGTACCATATAGAATCAGTATTTCTGTTTGGCTTAACAAAGCTTGGTAATTACACATTCTTGGTCCAGTGGTAATTACTGTGTAACCTTCTCTATGCCTTAGAGTTTACCATGCTTGAGTGTCTAGACTATTATTAACGTGCGACTCATGGGTACCAGTTATGCTTCTCCAAAGGTGGGAGAGAATTGTTCAGCAGATGAGTTAAGTGCCATATAAACAAATCCAGCTACCTCCTATTGCATCTCCCTAGAGTGTGAGGAGAAGGGAGATATGTTAAAGCATAAGTGTTTTTAAATCTTTAAAGGATGCAGGACAGTGTGAGATAGTGGTTCTCAGAGTGTGTTCCCGCAACACCAGCGTGACCTGGAGACTTGGGGGAAATATCGACTCTTAGAGCTGACCTTGCACCTGCTGAACTGGAAGTTGTGCAAGTGGAGCCCAGTGAAGCGTGTCCTGCCCGGCTCTGTCATGGTTCCAGTGCACCTGCAGTGTTGGAGAACCGCTGATGCTGCTGTGTTTTCCCCAGCTGGGTTCACTGAATTGTGAATTAAGATGCGTGTTCTGCTTCTTACAGGTGGAAATTCTCTGCGAGCACCCGCGCTTCAGGGTGTTTGTGGACGGACACCAACTTTTTGATTTTTACCACCGCATTCAGACGTTGTCTGCCATCGACACCATAAAGATAAACGGGGACCTCCAGATCACCAAGCTCGGCTGATGCTGGAGCGACCAGAGTCTCACCGCAGCGCTCTGCCTGTCGCCCTGGGGAAGGGTCCCAGCAAGATCTGGAGACTACAAACAGAAACAAAAGGCGGGCGGCACCGGCTCTGCTTTCTGTGCAGTTTAAGCCCAAAATGACTACTTCAGCTGGGGTCTCTCCTTTGGAAGAAAACTGTCGGGAAAAAGACCCCGAGCCTTTCGTCCCAGAACAAAGAAACACGTTTATGCTGGATTTGATCAGATGGAAGCCACATGGGATTTGGGATGATTTGGGATTTGGCAGCAAATTATTCATCTTTTCAAAGAGAAGTGATGTTTAGAAACAAAAGTGCTAAAGACATTAAAAAAACAACAACGGTACACCGAAATCAATGCATTTCTGCACTGAAGTGGAATTGTGTAGCACAACCAACATTTAGTCAGGGTACTTACGTAGAATGTAGGTTGTTCAAGGTTTGGTTTTGTTTTTTGTTTTTTGTGTTTTTTTTTTTTTTTTTGCACAGCATAATGTTTATTCAGATTTTGAAGCTTTCTTGTAGTTATTTATTTATACCCAGTGTATGTGTTAGAGAAATATCTCCAGAGCAGCAACTTTTGAACTTTTGAATGTACTGATATCTTAGGTTTGAGGGAGGGAAACTACGTATAGCAATCATAAGCAGGTGAATTTCTACCTTAAAGAATTGATCATTTTTCTCCCTACTGCTAAACTTAGGATCTCTTGATACAAATTGCTCTAAGTGCTTTTGGGAGAACTTTGCAACATTTTGATAAAACTACTTTTCAAGTTATTATCGATAATACAAAATTCTATTTACATTGCTCTTTCTCCTTACTTGTGCATTAGCACAGTATTGGCTTCCTTAGGACTAATTAACTACTACTCCCTAGGTTTACATAATAGCTCATTAAGTTGTTATGAAATTAATTGAAAATACATAAGAGGTGATAGCATAGATGACTTTTAAAAATGACTATTATATAAACTTTTAAAATTGTGATAGGAAAATGATTGTGGAATTCAGTGTAAAGCAGAAGCAAATGGACCCAAATAACTTAACTTGGAAGTAATTTGTATCAACTTAGGCTGTTGACTCATTGTGTGACGTTTCTTAGGTGACCCTCCCCAGTATCCCTGAGCAATGGCTTTGGATCAGAAACTGCTTCCTGCCGAGTTGGATGAGATGGGATCCAGATCAGGAAAGGATCTAGTTGGTGTTATCTGAAAGATTAACTCCCAGGACTGCAGTCTGGATGTTTCCAGTGGAGCTGTAACCTGTTCAGACAGCCGTGTCTGGCAGGCGGTTGCAGGACTGTGAATGTCATTGCCAAGCTTGGGCTGATTGGAGCCCTGAGTGCTGGACTTCACAAGTGACATCGGCCCTGGAGAGAAGGACCCTTGGCATTGCTTTGGCCAGGTAGTGGGGGAGAAGAGGGGTGCAGGGTGGGGGTGTATTTATATATAATTTAGTTTTGTTTGTACAGCATACTGCGTCTTGTTATGACACGTCCTCGTCCTGCTTTGCCCTTTGAGTTTTCTTTTAAGTTCTCTTTACACAACACGCGGAGGCACCGAAGTGGCCATGGCATTTTCATGTGTTGAGAATGTAGACAGTGTGTCAGAACCAAAGTCTGAGATAAACAGAGCAAACTAAAATGGTGCATTTTGTAAAGCTACGCAGCTTTGAAGCTGTGTAGCGCAGTTCCCTGGAGTTAAGTAAAAAGATACTCTCTCCGCCCAGACTCGCTGCACGTGGGCCATCTGATTCAGCCCTCAGAGCTGTGTGTGGTTCCAGGAGCTGTGAGGCCTGTTGGGAGCCACTAGATGTTGGGAGTGTTGCTGGGGAGACTCAGGGCACCCTGAGATGTGTCTGTAGGGCTTCTGAGTCAGTTTATGTGGGAGACGCCCTTGGGAGGACCCCTTGGAGGTCCCTCTCACTGCATAATACAGCAGCAACTGGAGGAGGAGGCAGTGGACTGACTGGGATGGACACTCTGTTCTCTGCCTATCTGCTAACCGGTCAGTAGCCACGCCCTCAGGCAGCTCAGTGGGAAATACAGTGTTAACCCTTCCTGTGTGTCAGTGAGGGCGGTGGGAACCTCTTGCATAAGCCTATTGGGCTTACTCACAGTGCTGTGATGGTTTGATTCAGGTATGGCTCGATTAGTAGGGGGCTGGTCCAGCTGTGCTAAGGGTTAGCTGTGAACTGGAACCTCTCCTTGGCCTGTGATGTGAGGTCTAAGGTGGGAATTTCGGAGTACAGAAAGTGCACTTTAAAGCCTCACAGGGGAATCCTTGGGTATGGAAGGAGTTATTTCTGATTAGAGCCCTAGTTTTTGCAATAAGCAGAACCAAGGAATGCAGGAAACAATCAGGCTTTGGGGAAATAAGAAGCAGGCCTTTGACAATCTGTTTGTGCAGCAGCATTGTGAATGTGTTTATCTACTTAACACGAGTGACTTCTACTTTTTCTAGGCTATCCTGGAATTGTCTTAAAATTAGTATTTTTTTAAATTTTGGAAATCCCCCTTTTCAAATCTTGCCATCCTCAGTTGAAAACCTCCTAAGAGATCTCTCTTAGAATTGGTGATTTGTTAAAATGGCCGATCCTTTCATTTGTATTCAAAGGAAAATATTATCTGAAAAGAGGGAGGGAGCCCCATAGTCTTGAGAGAAACGGCCTTGGCATTGTAGAAGTGATGTCCCTGGGATGACATATTTTCAAAGAAACACTTTCTTATTTACTGCATGGTGTAAAAGGTTGCTAAATGTGTTGTTACATTATGTCACTGCTGAAAGTTATTTGCACTATAATAAAGGAATTTTCTACGAAATGATTCCCAGTCTGTGTCAGTGTGGCACAGGTATAATGTGCCGAGTACCGCCCACATGGAATAGCAGTGGCCTCTCACTTCACACTCAATCCAAAGGCCTGTTCACAGGTTTCCCACATTGATGACGGAAGGAAAGTGTCTCGGGGCCCTCCGAGACTTCTAAGCTTGCATTGTAGATGCTGTGGGTTCTTTTCCAATATGATTTCCATATGGTAAATTCATCTTTTTCGCTGTACAGTTATGAGGGTTTTTTAAACATTTCGTTGAAATACAGAATGCATATCAAGAACTGCATCTAAGTGTATGGATAAATGAGTGTGTTTTTTTTTTTGTTTTTTTTTTTTTTGTTTTTTTTGTCCTCTGAGCACACTCATAACCAACAGCGAAATTAAGAACAAAATATTGACTGGTTCCCCAAGAGTCCTCACTATTCCCCCCATGTCTTTTTTTTTAACATGGGAAAGAATAGTATATTGATATTTATGTAGTATGTAGAACCAGTGAAGCAATATTTATAACTGTATACCAAATGTATACATAGTATACATTTAGTTATGTTATACATTATAGTTATACATTATGTTATACATATAGTATAACATTTGGTATATTATCCACATAGTTTTTATACCTCTCTATGAATAACCACAAATAAGAGAAAACGTGCTATTTGTCTTTGGGCTTGGTTTGTTTCATTTAGCATAATGATCTCCAGTTGCATCCATCTTGTTGCACATGTCAGGATTTCATTCTTTTTTATGGCTGAGCGATGTTCCATCATGCACACACACAGCACTTACTTTATCCAGTCTTCAGTTGATGGACATCTCCGCTATTGTGAGTTGAGCTGCTGTAAGCATGGGTGTGCATGCTTTCATATGTGGTGGGTTCTTTTTAAATACAACTTGCTTATGGTAAATTCAGCTTTTTTACTGTCAGGTTACATGTTTTAAAATGTCTTGATTCACGGAACTACCATCTCAGTCAGGATACAGAACCATTCCATCACCCCGAGAGGTTCTCTTGTGTGACCCCTTTAGAGTTAACCTTATTCCCACTCCTAACCCTGATCAGGCAGTAAGCTGTGTGCCCTCCCTGAAAGTCGTAATAACAGAACCATACAGCACGTGGTATCTGAGGGGTGACTTCTTTCAGTTTGTGTAGTGCATTTGTGACTCCTCCATGCTGTGTGTGTCAGTGGCTTTTCCTTTTTGTTGCTGAGTAGTATGCATTATATAGATGTGCCAGTTTATCCATTCACCTGTTAAACGATGCAGGGAGTTCTTAATAAATCATTAAAAATAGTCTTAGCATGGTGGATATACAAAAGCAAGATTGCATTTCCAGTTCTCTTACCTTCTCTTTCCTGTGGTTACAGGGATTAGGGAGGGAATTTGATGCCTTGGCTATTTTAACCTACAAATAAAACCATAGCTTGTAGAAGGTTGCCCAGCTTCAGTTATCAGTAGATGACAGATTTAACCGCATGCTGGGTCTAGGGTCCTTTTTTGTTAGTCTTTCTCATCCCTTTTTTTTTTTTTTTTAAGCATGTACAGCCATGTTTAGTGTGGCCCATTTCTTTTATTTTCTTTTTTTTTTTTTTTTTTAAGATTTTATTTATTTATTTGAAAGGCAGAAAGAGAGAGAGATCTTCCATCCACTGCTTTACTCCCCAAATGGCCACAGTGGTCAGAGCTGGGCCCATCTGAAGCCAGGAGCCAGAAGCTTTTTCCAGATTTCCCACATGGGTGCAGAGTTCCAGGCACTTGGGACCATCTTCCCCTGCCTTCCCAGGCACCCTAAGAAGGTAGCTGGACCAGAAGTGGAGCAGCTGGGACTTGAACCGATGCCCATATGGATGCCAGCACTGCAGGGGGAGGCTTTACCACTAAGCCACAGTGCCAGCCCTGATCCCTTTTGTTTTTAAAGGATATGGAGCTGTGATGCTGTTTTGCTGCTTGCTCTGTAGCAGCTTTGCAGTTAAGTAAAGGCCTGGTTAGGTGGGGGAAATTTTCTGAGGCTGTTGGGCAGAGATAAGAGAGCTTTGCCTGCCCCCAGCCTCGCTAGGAAGTCCCTCGGGGGTGTGACATTGTGCTTATGCTATGACAGCATTTTCAATTAGACAGTCTGGAAGAGATGCCTAATTGGAGCCTCTGCGTGCCACAAACCCTTAGGGCCTTCATTCATTCAACAGGTATTTATTGAGCTGTGTCAGTTGCTGTTCTGGGCACTTGGATCCATCGTTGGGTAAAAAGGTGACTCTGCCTGGTGGTTTCATTGCGCTTAAGAGTCCCCCAGAGGTGACCGCTCGAGAGGCAGGCGTCCAGCCTCAGCCCTGGGTGATCCTGTTTGGTAGATCTGCAGTTTGTATTGTTATGAGAAACAGGCTGGCTGGCGGAGGTGTGCCTGAAACCCAGATTAAGCAACGCTGCCTTCGGGAACGCCTGAATCACGCTGTCTGGTTTTGTAGGCCTTGGGACTGATCTGGGCATATCATCCTGTGACAACTGCTTCGCAACACAGGGGCATCCTATTGGCCGGCACCCTGTAGCCAGCGTCATGACGTCACAGCCGCGTGTCACTGCTCTTGTTTCACCTCTTCCGCCTCAAAAATAAAACACTCAGGAAAGCAAGTTTGCCTTTCAGCAGAGTCTTGTGAAAACCTCCTTCTTGGGGTTGGCTCAGGACCTCCATAGCTCCCCCATTCCAAGCACTGAGGGCTCCCAGGAGGTCGGAGGCCCTGAGCCGGCAGTCCTGTCTTCCTTCTGAGCGAGCATTTCCATGAGCCACTCATCGGAGAGTCGCCCAGTTGACCTGGAAGGCAAATACACATGGCGGCTTACCATCTGTGCAGAGAAGCAGCAGGCGAGTGGCCGTGGCCCAGGTGAGCTTTTGCGCCACACTGGAAATGAACTTGAAGTCTTCCTTTCATAAGAAAATGCTGCAGAATGTGCACATGGCGCCACATGGTTGTTTCCTAATCCCCAGGTGCATTTCACAACAGTGTTTCCCTTAAAAAACAAGTCACCCGCATAAGGCAACGAACTGCCTTGCCAAACGTACACTGCATAATGAATTAGAAAGGTGCCTCTGAGATGTGGGAACAATACCTACTCTCGAGGGCAGGGCAAGAAGTCGCCACCTCTCCTGCTTTGATGCACCCTGCGGTCCCGCCAGGGAAGATGGTAAAGGGGTGAGTAAGCAGGGAGGGCAGCACAGACAGCCCCTAAATAATAGACCCTGGGAAGCGGCAGGCTGGGCACAGCCCTGGGGAAAATGCAGGGCTCGGGTGGCCTTCCAAGCTGTCCTGAGTCAGAGCAGTCACGCTGCTCATTACCCCAGCCCCTCCTTGCCGGCAGTTTTCTGTCATTACTTCTAAAAAGACAGGTGCAGATAATCAAAGCATACCTCAGCAGCTGGCTTGGGACCAGCAGGAGGGAAGTGGCAGGTCTGTGAGTTGTAGATTTGGGAATGGGGAGCCCATGCCTCAGGTGCCCAAATGGGAGCTGAAAGCCTCCAGCCTGGGGTGGGCGTTTGTCACAGTGGTTAAGACGCCATTTGGGACCCCCACGTGCCATACCAGAGTGCTTGGGTTTAAGTACCAGCTTCCTGCTGATGCAAACCCAGGGTGGGCAGCGGGTGATGGCTGAAGGACTTGGGTACCTGCCACCCACATGGGAGACCCAGACTGAGTTACAGGATGCTGGTTTTGGTCTGGCCCATCCCTGGTTGTTGTAGGGATTTGGGGAGTGAACCGGTGGATGGAAGATCTCTTTATGTCTCTCTCTGCCTTTCAAAATAAATAGAAATAAAATATTTACAAAAAATTCCAGCCTTAATTTGTGGGAAACTATTGCACTTGTAACAATGTGTTTGGAGAGCCAAAGGTGCCAACAACTTACCCAGAAAGAAAGCACTTCTGACAGCTGATTAAGAGCCCAAGTTTAAAAGAAGCATGATTCCAATTTCTATAATAACTCCCCATGGTTTTATAAAGAAGCAGTATAAAAAGTGTTAAGTCTTGAGACTGTGTTCTAATTCATCAGGATATATGCTTTTCATAGGAAATCCCATTTAAAATACAACCAAAATTAGCACTGGATTAGGCAATATTTAGAATGGCATTTGTAGGATATACTTAGGGATTCTTGTTACTTTGAATTATTACAGCTGTTCCAATATTAGAGAGCAGGGATTTCCCTAATGTAATAAAAATGACCTTTAACTCAGTGTAAAATGATTTTTAATATTATAATAAAAATGAACAAGAAATATATGCACAAAATAATGAAAAACTGCTAAAAACAGGTTTTTCTTTAAAAAAAAATCTTCATGCAGTGATGTGGTCTATTTACTCATTTTTTAAAACCTCAAAAGAAAAAAAATCATACACACTGTGGAGCATAAGACTAGTCTTTTTTTTTTTTTTTTTTTTTTTTTAGGGAAATAGACCTGCTTTCCTAAGACCCTGATGGGAGTCAGAATGTGGGGTGTGTCATAGGCTTGTTTCTTTGCTTTGGTGCAGCACCATTCTCTTTGCTTTTGTAAATGGTTTGGCACAGCAATTAAAATGCTCTTGGGTCACCCACATCCTATATCCAAGGATTTGAGTGCTGGCTCTGCTCCCAACTCCAGATTCCTGCCAATGCACATCTTGGGAGGCAGCAGGTGATGGCTCAAATTCCTTGGATCCCTGCCACCTACATTGGAGAACCAGAATGAGTTTGAGTCTCCTAGCATCAGCCTGGCTCAGCCCTAGCTGCTGTAGGCTTTGGGGCAGTGAACCAGTGTGATGGAAGATTCTCTCTCTCTTCCTTTTTTTTTTTTTTTTAAGATTTATTTATTTATATGAAAGTCAGAGTTACACAGGAGCAAAGAGGTAGAGAGAAAGAGAGAGGACTTCCATCCGCTGGTTCACTCCCCAATTGGCTGCAACAGCTGGAGCCACACCAATCTGAAGCCGGCAGCCAGGAGCTTCCTCCAGGTCTCCCACGCGGGTGCAGGGGCCCAAGGACTTGGGCCATCTTGCACTGCTTTCCCAGGGCATAGCAGAGAGCTGGATCGGAAGTGGAGCAGCCGGGTCTTGAACTGGCGCCCATATGAGATATTGGCACTGCAGGCAGCAGCTTTACCTGCTGTGCCTCAGTGCCGGACACTCTCTTCCTTTCAAATGAATTAATTATCTTTTTTTTTTTTTAGAAAAAATCAGGGAATTAAAAGATAAGTGTTTAAAAAAAATTGTTGATTCAGGAGTCTCCTTGTAATTAATCTTCAATAACTTCAAAATTAAATGATATTAAAAATTCAGCCTCCTAAGTTGAAAGGTCAAATACTGGACTTTTTGTATAGTTGGTGCTTTTAAAAAATTTATTTTATTTATTTGAAAGTCAGAATTAGAGATGGGAAGAATCAGAGAGAAGTTCTTCCATCCGCTGGTTCACTCCCCAAATGGCTGCAATGGCCAAGGCTGGGCGAGGCTGAAGCTGGGAGCCAGGAACTCCATCTGAGACTCCCATGTGGGTAGCAGGGATGCAAGTACTTGGTTCACCTTGTCCTGCTTTCCCAGGTGCGTTAGCAGGCAGCTGAATCGTAAGTGGGGTAGCTGGGACTGGAACCAGAACTCACATGAGATGCCAGCTACATTGGCAGTGGTTTTACCCACGCTGGCACAAAGCCAACCCCATAGTTGGTGCTTTTAAAATAAGTCTGTATAGTTCATTCATGTGCACTGTTCCTCTCTCCCACAAGAGAATCACCCCAATAAATGATGCCAACAAAGCTGTGTGTGAATGGAGCAGTTTTCTATGAAGACAGCATATTAGACACTGTAGGTTATAAAAAATAAATAAATACATAGGGGCTAGCACTGTAGCATAGTGGGTTAAGCCATGGCCTGTAGTGCTGGCATCCCATGTGGCACTAGTTCAAGTCCCAGCTGTTCCACTTCCAATCCAGCTCTTAGCTGATGCGCCTACGAAAGCAGCAGAAGATGGCCCAAGTGCTTGGGGCCCTACCACCCACATGGGAGACCCAAAAGAAGCTTCTGGCTCTTGGCTCCTGGCTTTGACTTGGCTCAGCCCTGGCCATTGTGGCCATCTGGGGAGTGAACCAGTGGTTGGAAGCCCTCTCTCTCTCTCTCTCTCTTTCTCTGACTCTCCCCCCTCTCTCTAACTCTGCCTTTCAAATAAATAAATAAATCTATAAAATAAATAAAAGACATGTTCTGTGTGCCCTTGGAGAGCTTAGTTTTACACTGGGAAGATGGGATGTGTGCATATAGAATAAGTGTAAAGTCTGCAGGCCCAGCCGTTTCTACCTGCACATCCTTGACAAGCAAGTCTCCACCATTCTGTTTCCTCATCTACAAAACTGGACACTACTGTCCATCCTGTCCTGCTGTCCGTCCTACCCCACTGGGGTGTTGTGGGGATTAATGAGTCGGTGAATGTAGGTGCTTTTAACTGTGTAAGTCCCTACAATGAAGCAGGCGTGGGGAGGGGCACGCCAGAGCAGTGAGTGCACAGTGGCATGACTGGGAGAGGTGAACCGTGGCAGGATTAACGCTGCCTCCTGAGACCACATGTGAAGAAGGTGCTGTGTACACCAAACTCCTGCCGCCTTTCTTTTCTGTTAATTCTCGTATGACCAAATAAAGTCTTACTTGTAAAAACAAATAAGTGTAAAGATGAGTGCTGGTAAATAATCAGAGCCAGTGTGGGTGGCAGAACATGGCATGTGACGGGCAAGTTGGGGGACAGAGATTGCTGCTCGCCCTGGCAACCTGGGGGCAGTCTGGCCGAAAGGACCTGCAGTGGACTTCCTAGGGCCTGGGTGCTCTCTGCTCTTACGCGGGCACAAAATTCGCCAGGTTATACTTGGTGGCCAGGCTGGTGCCACCAGAATCTCAGCGACGCAGCTGAAATTCGGCCTCCCGGAGAACAAGTTCACGGAGGAGCTTGATGTCCTGGCGCACAGGAGACCCTTCCTCTAAAGCCCTGAGCACAGAGAGGCTCGTGGCCGGACCAGGAGGAATCACACTGTAAATGCACTTACACTTCAGCCCCTCACATCTGGCATCAAAACACACACCAAGAAGCGAGGGAGTGCAGTGGAGGATGGCCCAGGTGCTTGGGCCCTGCACCCCATGGGAGACCAGGAAAAGCACCTGGCTCCTGGCTCCTGCCATCGGATCAGCGCGGTGCGCCGGCCGCAGCGCGCCGGCCGCGGCGGCCATTGGAGGGTGAACCAACGGCAAAAGGAAGACCTTTCTCTCTGTCTCTCTCTCTCACTGTCCACTCTGCCTGTCAAAAAAAAAAAAAAAAAAAAAAAAAAGAGCCACTTCTATCCTTAGGCAGCATCACCTGTCATCCCCTGACAGCGCAATGGGGAGAGGATTCAACGTGCTTTCATCTGGCCCTGTTCCCGGGTCTCTCACGACTGGGCCTGTGGCTTCTGGAAGTTCCTGCCAGTGTTAAAGCACCCTTAGCCCTGCTTACGCGTTACCCCTGAACGCAGACTAAATCCCTCTTGGGGTGCTCAGCCAAAGAAACCAGGATCTGGAGGGGTGTCCGAGCACCCAACCTTCCAGGGCAATGTTGACGTGAAGCTGTGCTCCCTTTACATATGCTGCCTTTGCCTGATGCACGGAGGTGCTGACTTTTGGACCCAACCCACAAGTGAGCGAGACGTGACCTGCGCATCCCGAGAAGGTAAGTCTCTGGCTTTTACATAGCGGCCTATTCCCCACAGCAGAACCTCACCCGCCCCCCCCCCCCACCCGGGGTTTTCTCATAAAACTTTCAGTGGCGTTGAAATGTTCAGCAATCTGTATGGTCCCACAGGGCAGCCGGCAGCTACAAGTGACTATGGCCTTCAAAATGCGGTTCGTCTAACTGAGAAACTGAATTTTTCATTTTATTTCATTTAAATGCGTTTGATTTTACAATAACCACACACGGTTAATGGCTACCCTCCTGGTTACTGCAGGTGTAGGACATTAAGGCCTGCTAGGCCAATGTTTGGTGCAGACCCTCCGTGAATATCAGGGGTAGCAGGAAGTCCTAGCTGAACCTAACTTGTGTGTTCACCCTGAATCCAGGAGTCTAAGCACCTCCCACAGGCTAGCGGAGGGCATGTACGTGCTCCCGAGGGAGGGCTGAGCCCGCTGGGCAGTCCACCCCAGGGAGACAGGAAACGGGCAAAATGGTGGTACCATGCGTAGCTCAGCGCAGCCACGCCTAAATCCTTCCCCGAGGGGCTGCCGCAAACCACGGCATCTCTGTGCACCTCACTGCCCGGAGTGCCGAGGGGGAAGGCGGCGGCAGCACCCTGCGCCCAGTGTGCAGCCAGCCAGCGTTTCCCGAGTCTCTCCTGAAGTGCCAGGCGAGGGGCTGGGCACCAGCCGCTGTGCTGGCAGCTGCTGCGGCACCTGCCCGAGTCTCAGTGCTCAGCCAGTGCTGCGCAGCAAACACAGTGACGCAGCTTGGGGCTGCCGTGATGGGCCGAGGTAGTGATTGACTTTTATGACCGACACTCTTGCATTTCTGTGTTCATCCAAGTGGCTGGTCTCCTACGAGCAGCCTTGGGTTCACCCGAAGGCCATCTGGAAGGACGCAGTGCTTTGCCATCGCTTCCAAAAGCAAGCCTACTCCGGAAAGCGGTACGGAGCGAGACGCTGCACTGGCCGTTTGGTGGGGGGAGGACGATAGCTCGCATCCCTTTCAGGGCCCTCTCCCAGGCAGTTTCCAAATACCTGCCAAGCCCTTCCTTCTGCAGAGCTATGTGGCCTGTGCGAGGCCACCCAGGTGTTTACAGCATTCAGAAAATAACATTTTCTTCAGTGGGGAGACTGTGCCCCTCAGCTAAGATTTCTCTGGCATTTCATTGGTTGATGTCTTTAACACTCTGCCTCTTTTCCAGATGAACCCAAGGCAGCAAAAAGTGATCTCATCAGAACAGGTGGGGAGGGAAAGCGCCAGGCGCCTCCTGCTGCTTCCTGTCCCCAACATCTTCCTCATCAACTCTCTCCAAAGAAGCTGCCCCTTCCCTCGCAACCGTCTCTGGTCTGTTGCCTCGTTTCCATCAGGGCAGCTGCTGCACTGGTCTTGTTCCCTACTGCATCTGAGCACGCCGCGTGGTGCTAGAGACATAATAAGTAATGAACAAGTGTTTGTTGAATGAATGCACGGATCGTAACTTAGACGTTCTATCAGTTGTCTATTACTGTACAACAGATTCTCCCCAAATTGACAGGCTTAAAGCAACAGTAAACGTGCCTTGTCTTGCACAGTTTCTGTTGTACAGGAATGTGGGCGGAGTCAAGCTGAGTGGTTCTGACTCCCGGTCTCTGGTGATGTGGTGTGGCTGTTGACTGGTGCTAGGGGATCCACTTGCAGCGTGGCTCACGCACATGGGTTAGCCCCAGGTTTCAGACAGCGCTGCGTGTCTTCCCAACATGGCAGCTGGGTTCACCCGGAGAGATTGACCCAACAGTGAGCAAGGCAGAAGCTGAGTCTCTAGTGACCTCCCCCAGAATTCACACTTATTCATCAGCCCCTTACTTACACGGGTCAGCCCTATCCAATGTGAGAAGGAGCCACACAAAGGGAGACCAGCAGGCAGGATCCTTGGGAGCCTTCGTAGAAGTGGGTGACCCCTGAAGGCTAATTCTCAATAATACGGACTTTGTGAGGGCTAATTCTTGATATATGGACTTTGTGAACCGTTGAAATTATTTGAGTGATATTTTGCGTTTTTAGCTGAAGAAATGCTGTTTGTGGCTATTATGTTTCCTAAGTATTACCCAATGCGCTGCTGTTGCCTGGAAAGGTGTGTTCTCTATGCAGTGTCTTTCCTCTGAGGCTCATACATCCAGGTCCTCAGAATAAACTGTAACAGAAAGAGTATGAAATTCCTCATGGAGCTAATAGATAGCAAGTTTCCATTTTATCAAAAGCTATGACATAGTCTTCCTAAAATTACTAGTGGGAGAAAATTGATTTTTACTGGGAAACACAAATAAACATTGCTGGTTTTGGAAAAAATAGTAGTTTTTCTGAGTTAAAGAGAACAGTGAATATACCTGAGAAAATGTGGGTGTTTTTTTTTTAAGATTTATTTATTTATTTGAAAGTCAGAGTTGCAGAAAGAGAGAGGGAGAGACAGACATTCCATCCACTGATTCACTCCCCAAATGGCTGCAATGGCTGAAACTGAGCCAATCCAAAGTCAAGAGCCAGGAGCTTCTCCTGGGTTTCACACATGCAGGGACCCAAGTACCTGGGCCATCCTCCACTGCTTTTCCAGGTGTATTAACAGGGAACTGGACTGGAAGAGGAGCAGCCGGGACTCAAACTGGTACCATATGTGATGGCAGTGTCACAAGTGGTGTCTAGTATGTCTTGAAATCAGCTATTGTGATACCTTCTACTTTGTTCTGTTTGCTCAAGATCGCTTTGGCTACCTGGGGACCTTCCTGCTTCCATAAGAATTTTAGAATTGCATTTTTCTAGTTTTGTAATGAATGTCATTGCTATTTTGATAGGCATGGCACTGAATCTACAAATTGGTTTCTGTAGTATTTTCAACAATATTAATTCTTCTAATCCACAATCATGGTAAGTCTTTCCATTTTTTTTTTTGTGTTCTCTGTTCAATTTATTTCACCCTTGTTTCATAACATTCACTGCATGGGTCTTTATATCCTTAAATTTATTCCTAGGTGGTTTATTTTGTAGTTGTCGTGAATGGGACTTTTTTCTTTTTAGGAGGATTCATTTCTTTTTCATTGAGTTATCAAGGTATAAAAAAAAGCTACTGATTTTTGTGTGTTGATTTTGCTTCCTGAAACTTTACTGAATCTGTTTATTAGATCTAGTAGTCTTTTTGGAGAACCTTTGGGGTTTTTTTGTATAGAAAATCATGTCATCTGCAAACAGGGATAATTTGAGTTCCTCTGTTCCTATTTACATACCTTTTATTTCTTTCTTTTGCCTAATTGGTCTGGCTTAGTCTGAATACTGTGTTGAATAAGAATGAGGATAGACATTCTTGTCTAATTCCAGAACTTAGAGAAACACTTTGAGCTTTTCCCCATTCAAAATGATGTTGGCCATGGGTCTGCTTTATATAGCCTTTGTTAGGATGAGGTGTGAACCTTCTATACTTAATTTGTTTTAATCACAAATGACTGCTAAATTTTATCAATGTGTTTTTCTATGTATGTCAACAGACATGATTACAAGATTTCTACTTTTCATTCGGTAAAATGGCATGTAAGGTTTATTGACTTGCAAATGCACCATCTTTGCGTCCTTGGGTGAAACCCCACTTACTAATGGTGGATGATCTTTTTTTGATGTGCTGTTGCATATGATTTGCTAGCATTTTGCTGAGCATTTTTGCATCTGTGTTCATCCATGATGTTGCCTTGTAGTTTTATTCTTTTGCTGTGCTCCTGTCTGGTATTGGAGTCAAGGTAATACGCACAGAAGGAGTTTGGAAGGGTTTCTGCCCTTTTGATTTTTTGGAATAGTTTGAGAACTTTGGTGTTAGTTCTTTACAAGTTGTGATAATGCTATCTGGTCTCAAGTTTCTTCTTGCCCTTTCTTTCTTTTTAAAATACAGAATCCTTTTCTCTTTGAGATTTATTTATTTGCAAGTCAGGGTTACAGGGAGAAAGGGAGAGAGAGAGAGAGATCTATGTTCCATTTGCTGGTTTACTCCCCAAGTGGCAGCAATGAGCAGGGCTGGTCCAGGCCCAAGCCAGGAGCTTAGGGCTTCATCCAGGTCTTCCATGTGGGTAGCAGGGGCCCAAGCACTTGGGCATCTTCTGCTGTTTTTCCCAGGCTGATAGCAGGGAGCTGGATTGAAAGTGGAGCAGCTGGGACACAAACTGGTGCCCATATGGGATGCTGGTGTTGCATGTGGCAGCTTTACCTGTTATGCCACTACGTCAACCCCAGGTTTTTTCTCATTGGAAGACTTATTATTGATTCAATGTCATTATTCATTACTTGTTCAGATTTTCTATGTCCTAATGGTTCAATATTAGTAGGTTATATGTGTTCAGAAAAGTATCCATCTCTTCTAAGTTTCCCAGTTTGTTGGCAGAGTTGATCAGAATAGTCCCTAATGATCTTTTGTATTTTTGGGATATCACTTGTAATATCTCCTTTTTTTACCTCTGATTTTATTTGAGTCTTCTCTCTTTTATCCATGTTTAGTCTAGCTAAAGGCTTATAAATTTTATTTACTTATTTTTTTCAAAAAGCCAACGTTTTATTTCCTTGATCTTTTGTTTCTTTTCTTTCTATTTAATTTATTTCTGGCTCTGTTGCTGTTTTTTTTTTTTTTTCTACTCACTCTGGGTTAGTTTTGGCTTTTCTAGGTTCTTGAGATGCTTTATTGTATTGTTTATTTGGGATATTTCTCTTTTATTGATGTAGACACTTATTGCTATAAACTTCCCACTGCTTTTGGTGTATCCCATAAATTTTTGGTATGTAGTGTTTCCATTTTCATTTGTCTAATACATTTTTACTGTTTATTTACCTTTTTTTATTTGAAAAGTAGAGCAAGAGAGAGAGAGAAATTTTCCATCTGCTGATTTATTCCTCAAATGCTCACAACAGCTGGGGCTGGGCCGGGTCAAAGCCAAGAGCCAGGAACTCTGTCTGGGTCTCCCATTTGGGTGGCAGGAACCCAAAAACTTGAGCCATGACCAGGGTGCACATTAGCAGGAAGCTGGAGTATAAACAGAGGCAAGACTCAATCGCAGGCACTCCAATATGAAATGTGGGCATGCCGAGCACTGTGCCACAAAGCCCACACCAAGACATCTTCATTTCTCTTGGATTTCTTCAGTGCCCCATTTTTCACTCAGGATCATGTTTTTCAGTATCTATGTATTTGTTTAATTCCTGAAGTTTCTTTTGCTGTTGATTTGTGGTTTTGTTCTGTTGGAGCCGGAGAACATGCATGATATGATTTTGGTTTTCTTTTTGAAAAATTGTATTTGCTTATTTATTACTTAAAAGGGAGGGAGGGAAGGAGTGAGGGAAAAAGAGAGAGAGAGCACTCCCATCCACTTCTTCACTCTCCAAATGCGTACTACCTCTGGGATTGGGCCAAGCCAGAGTCAGGAGCCAGGAACTCAATCCAGGTCTCCCACAGGTGGCAGAGACCCGAGTAATTGAGCCATCATCTGTGGGCATCGTCGGAAGCCGGATCAGAAGCAGAGGTGGGACTGAATCCCAGGAACTGATATGAAATGTGGCCATCCCAAGCCGTGATTTAACCTGCTGTGCCACGATGCCCACACCAAGACATTTTTTTTTCTCTTTTCATTTTCTCAGTGACCCCTTTTTCTTTCAGAAGCATGAGGTTCAGGTTCTGTGTACTGTGTGATTCCTAAAGTTTCTTTTGCTGTTGATTTGTAGTTTTATTCATTGTGTCCAGAGAAAATGCATGATCTGACCTTCGTCTTAAACATTGTTATTTATTTGAAAGGCACAGAGGCAGACAGAGAACTCCTATCCACTTGTTCCCTCTCCAAATGCCCGCAGTAGCTGGCCAAAGCCAGAAGCATTCTGGGTCTCCCACAGGGCAGGAACCCAGGTAACTGAAGCAGCATGTGCCGCCTCCCGGGCGCACACTAGCAGGAAGCTGTAATGCAGCAGAGTGGGGCCGCAAACCCCGGCATTCACATATGGAAGGCAAGTGTCCCAAGCAGCGCATTAACAGCCGTGCCAAACACTCACCTCTGATTTTTTTTTTTTTAAGTTTATTGAGATTTTTTTGTGTGTGGTCTAATATATGGTCTTGCCTGGAGAATGTTATTTGTGCTGATAAATGAAATGTTCTGTAAGTGTGGTATAGCTTATGATATTTCTTTCTTTCTTTCTTTCTTTCTTTCTTTCTTTCTTTCTTTCTTTCTTTCTTTCTTTCTTTCTTTCTTTTTTTTTTTTTTTTTGGTCTGGATGACCTGACAGTTGATAATAGTGGGCAATCAAAGCCCCCCACCATTGTATTGGAGCCTAGGTATGGTAATAATTGCTTTATAAACAGGATGTTGCAACATTAGGTATGTGCACATTTATCATTGTTATGTCATCCTGTTCAATTGATTCTTGGATTATTATATAACGTCTTTTAGTTTTCGTATTCTATTTTATCTGTGAGATGAGCTTCTCTAG
Source organism: Oryctolagus cuniculus (assembly GCF_051225735.1). NCBI lineage: Eukaryota > Metazoa > Chordata > Mammalia > Lagomorpha > Leporidae > Oryctolagus > Oryctolagus cuniculus. The sequence goes on along the minus strand of NC_142868.1, from coordinate 143,530,372 downwards.
TTCACTTTGGTTTCTATTTGCATGGGATATCATTTCAGCCTAGGTACTGTTACTGATAAAGTGAGTTTCTCTGAGCAGTGTGTCATTGGGTCTTGTCTTTTTGTCCATTCAGCCAGTCTCTCTATCATATTAAATTGTACTGAAAACAAAGCGCACTAAAACGCAAATGCTCTTCTCTGTCAGGGTGAACGTGGGAAGGAGTGTGAGCCCTTTAGAGCCTGGAGGGAGACGGCGCGGAAGGTTCCAGGGCTGTGACCCCAGTGATCACGCCCTCCTTTCAGTGTTACTTTCAGTGGTCTCAGGAAGCTCCGGCTTTTCTTCCTCTCTGCCCCTTCGTGTTTGCCTGGAAGTTCTGCCAGCTGTCCGCACAACCAGCTCCGCTTTCCTCAATGTTTTTCTGCCACTCCCTCTCTCATTAGGCTTTTCCTTGAGCTTCAATCTCTTCTTCCCTCTGTCATTTTCTTTCATGCATCTCTTGACTTCTCTCTTTCCTTTATTTTTGTAATGTATCATGTTCTCTTGTTCACTTTTTTCCTAAGATTTATTTGTTTAAATATTTGAAAGGCAGAGTTACAGAGAGCCAGAGACAGAGAGAGAGAGAGAGGGAGAGAGAGGTCTTCCGTCTGCCAGTTCACCTCCCAGATGGCTGCAATGGCTGGAGCTACGCTGATCCAAAGCCAGGGACTTCTTCCAGTCTCCTACTCGGGTGCAGGGGCCCAAGGACTTGGGCCATCTTCTGCCACTTTCCCAGGCCATTAGCAGGGATCTGGATCAGAAGTGGAGCAGCCGGGACTAAAACCAGTGCCCATGTGGGATGCCGGCACTGCAGGCGGTGGCATTACTCACTGCGCCACAGTGCCAGCCCCTCTTTCCTTTTAATTTCCAGCTCAGCAAAGAGTTTCACGGTCTGTTTATATACTGCTTGTTAGAACAGCTCAGAATTCTCCTCCACATTTTGTAAGTTTTCCTTCCTTCCTTTAACTGTTTTTCATTCTGTCATCTCAAGCGAGCCATTTCAGCATTTCTCACAGCTTAACCAATTGTGGAATGCCCCACAAGCAAAGCAAGTAACCTCTGGTGTAACTGAATTTCTTCCAGTTGAGTTCTTCCGAGTCTTGGTCTATACGGACATGTCACTCACTGTGTTCCACGTGTTCTTTTCCTGCCTGAATTACATCCAGACCTTTCTTCTTTTATGCCTGATCCAGTAGCAACTGGCAAGCTTTGTCCACAGCTTCAAAAGCCTTTTGTGCTCTGTCAACATCATCTTGAGTTTTGTCTGGATACACCAAAACGGGTAACTGCCGAAACCTCTTTTTTATTTCTTCATCTGTCACTTCATTAAACTGTCTCCATGCTCCAGGCTCCAGGTCCCTTGGAATATCCTTGTAATCATTTTTTTTTTTTTTTTTGACAGGCAGAGTGGTCAGTGAGAGAGAGACAGAAAGGTTTTCCTTTTGCCGTTGGTTCACCCTCCAATTGCCGCCACGGCTGGCGCGCTGCAGCCGGCGCACCGCGCTGATCCGATGGCAGGAACCAGGTACTTCTCCTGGTCTCCCATGGGGTGCAGGGCCCAAGTACTTGGGTGATCCTCCACTGCACTCCCAGGCCACAGCAGAGAGCTGGCCTGGAAGAGGGGCAACCGGGACAGAATCCGGCACCCCGACTAGGACTAGAACCCAGTGTGCTGGCGCCTCAGGTGGAGGATTAGCCTATTGAGCCACGGTGCCGGCCCTTGTAATCATTCTTTTGAATCACCTATTAGGAATCGCCTCAATCTCCTCCTGTTGGATTCTCTTACTAAAGCATTGCTGTGTTCCTTTGGAGGCATCACATTCCCTTGCTCTCCCGTACTTCTGGGGTCCTTGTGTTCTTTGTGCATCTGGTGGATCAGTCATCTATCACAGCTAAATGGTGCTTTTCCCGGTAAAAGCTTGTTCACCTGGGGTTGTGTCTGCAGTGGTTGATTTGGTAGGCTACTTTGCTACTGGCTTTAGTTCCAGTTGGATGCTGTGGTCTAGTCTCCCTATACCTTCTTTTACTGGTAGTTGATGGTAGCAGTGATGGAGGTCTGGGGTGCTCCTGTGACCCAAGTGATGGTTCAGATCCTGCACCAGGTGGTACACAGTCTCCTAGGTGCTGCCAAGGCAGGGGCTGGAGCTGTGGGTGCAGCATTGGCACTGGGAGTAGGCCAGGCACACGGACTCCTGAGCATTGCTGGCATGCACCCCAGGTCAGTGTCATGGGGGCCCTGGCCAGGAAACTCAATGTGTATAGGCTCCTGAAGTGGTGAGTAATGCCCAGGTGGTGATGGAGGGAGACGTGCAGGAAGGACAGAGCCCAAATCTGGGGGACAGGCACCCATACTTCCAGGACCCTGGGGGCAGGATGTCCCTGTGGGTATGCACCCCCATAATCTAGAGCAAAGCTCTGTGTGCGGCAGGGCCCTGGGGCCACTGCCACTCTGCTGGGCCTAGCTGGATTCACGAGGCTGGAGTCTTTTTTGCTAGTGTGGTGGAATCTGTGGAGCCCAGAGATGGGGACGTGCAGGCCTTCTGTCCCCTAGGGCAGTGGAGTCCAACAGTGGCTCCTCTCTGTGGAGAGCTGCTGCAGTCCGTGCTCTGAGGCTTGGGGAGGCCCCTTCTCACCTCCCTGGCTCTGGCATTGGGGTGCCTCCTTTGTATCTGGAACATTTTTATAGGGAGTCAGTGTCTTTCCACTCTGTCACTGTGCAAAGAAACCAGCGTGAGGACTGACAAAGCAGGATCCATATCTTGCCTCTCACCAGTGAGTGACTTCCTTGGGTAAGTTTACAAAGCCTGGACCCATTTTGGGGATCGCACATATCTTCTTTATGTGATTATCGTGAGGATGAAGCAAAAGCATCTCCCTAGCTACCCAGCACGGTCCGTGGGCCACAAGAAGTGCTCCTGTGTGGTTGCTGTCAGGAGGGCGGCAGGGGGAGGCTCCCTCACCTGACCGTTTCTATTCTGGGACTCGGCCTCGCAGCTCTTCATTGACCTGAATAGCAGAGCTTGCAAGGTTCTCACGTTGCAGGCGAAAGAAAAACGCACCCAGAGCGCTCCAGTGACTTATCTGCGCTGCGGCTTCGCTTCCAGACGGCTGGTCAGGACCCTGGGCAGGGCCCTCTGAGACAGCGATGAGGGGCCCAGAAGGGGGCCATTCACTGGGGAGCTGGGACCCTGCTACTGTCCTGGCTGATTCTTCCAAGGAGCTTCATGTGCCTGACCCGCCTCCGGTGATGGTTAGAGGGGTTGCTAACCAGTGGCAGCATCTCCCTGTTCCAAGAAGGCACCCAAGAGCTACTTGTAGCTACAACCGGGTGGAAGTCAGCCACTGGGGCTTTGCCAAGTGTGCTGAGCTGTGATTCTGGAGAGTCATGAGAGCCTTACTAGTCACCCCCATTGTTGCTGTTTGGGTTTTTGTTGTTGTTTGGCCTTGCCTTTTGTTTGTTTAAGGCTTCCCTCACTGGGTAGGCTCCTGCTTGGATTTTCTTGTCTTGGTTGTCCACACCATGGCCTCTTACTTTCTGAGTAGATTTTAAGTCAGTTGCACACATGAGATTGTGAGGCTGTGTATGTGTTTGCCTGGTTTCAGGCTCTCTTCAGTTCACCTGAATGGCTTCTGTCTTTAACCCAGAGCGCACATACACTTCTGTCTTAATCCATTCTGGAACATTTAAACCTACCCAGAGCTCTAGAGAGAGGGCCAAGATCTTCTCTTTTCTATGAAAATGTAACTCCCTAATTAAGCAATGAACAAAGTACCCGATCCTTTCTAGGTCAGCAGGATGGGGGGTGGTGCCGTGCCATAGTTTTTGTGGAAAACTTGGTATGTAAGACATCACTTGCTGCCCCCACCGTAGAAGGAAAGTGGAAAGTTGGCCCCGCCCCACCCCTTCCGCCCTGTGGCCTACAAGAGGGAAAACTCCTGGTTGCACGTTGAATTGATTGCAGTGAAGTGTCTAGATGCAGGAGAGTACCGAACAAGCAAGTCTGAGTGCCAATGGTTTGCAGCAGGTAGTGGGCACCATGAAGCCATGCCTTACAATGTCTCCCACCCACCTGATGCAGGCCGTGTGTTCCCACCAGGGAATCGCACCCTGGACATGAGGGCCTGCCTCTGGAAGGTGCCTGTGAAGAATGCAGAGGAAGTGTCCCGCGGGACAGCATTTTGGCCCTGTGGGGCTGAGACATACTCAGTTCTGTAGCGAGAGAAGGGACCAGCCGCAGGCATGGAGCTCACTCCTGGGTTGATCTAATATTGCCACTTTGCAGATGAGAACACTGAAGTCAAGGGAGGGGGAGCCGACTGCATGAAATCACACAGCTTGCAGAGGTAGATGTAGAGATGGAGTCCAGCTCGCCTGCTCCCCAGGCCAAGCACAGGAGGAGGCAAACTGTGAAGCTGGGATGTGGGAAGCACTTCCAAGGCTGGGGAAGTGGTGCTACAGTAAGGAACTGAGCATTCCAGATAGGACCCGTGTCTTCCAAGGGATCTCAGAGCTCTGTTTCAGCGGTCTGAAAACAGCCGCAGAGAGGGAGAAGAGCCCTGTGCAGCTTAGTGAGATGTGCAGCAAAAGGGAGGAGCTGAGATGGTGAGCCGGGAGGCAGTTGGCCCGTAGTAGGGGACTTCAGGACGTTCACGGAGGGGCAGCCATTAGGCCTAGCAGTTAAGACTTCCCCATCCCATATCAGAGCGCCTGAGCTGAGACTCAGCTCTGCTCGTGATCCAACTTCTTGCCACTGTGGACCCTTGGAGGCAGCAAGTAATGGCCCAAGTGGTTGGGTCCCTGCCACCCAAGTGGCAGATCTGAAATGAGTTCTCAGCCTCTGGCTCCAGCCCCAGCTATTGGGGGAGTGAATGGGAGTTCTCTCCCCTCGCCCCTTTATCCCAAATAAATAAATATATTTTACAGTTTGTAGAAAATAGAATTAAAAGATACGTTTATTTTAGCACAAAAAATTTTGAAATCCATGTGTTTTTGGCTCCCTGGTGGCTAAGTGGCCAAATCCAGGGCCCACTGCAGGCTAGGGGCTTGCTATGTCTGCATGTGTCTCTGAGGTTAGAGAGAACAGAGGACGGGCACTTCACTGTGCAGCTCCACACACCTTCTCCTGGGGCCTCTGCGGTCCTGACATTTGCCTTCATAGCCACATACTCCAGTGGGCTTCTGCTCACCCCTCAACTCCAAGAGGATGAGCTTTGCACTTCCTCCATTAACTGACCGACGATTCACTGTGGGAGTGCTGGATGGCGGTAGACACCAAGGTCAAGTGTAACCTGGGTCTGGAGGGAAAAGGTGCTGAGGATGCCCTGGCTCTGCTGCTGGTAACTTCCCCTCTGTCCCATCCCCCTTTCCTTTAGGTGGCACAGGGCAGTCATCAACAACCCTTGAACCTCTGTAGCTTAGACAGCGAAGGTGCTTGTCCTTGCTCAGTGCTTCGTGTCCATCTCGGGCTGGTGGAGGCTGTGGGCTCATCTTGCTCACCAAAGATCCAGGCTGGTGGACTTTATGCGGTGGGCCCCAGTCACCCGGGCCTGTCCGTGGAGTGGTGTTCCCCCGAGGCATGGCTCTGTTGAAGGTGGTATAGCAGAGACAGAGTGAATGAGTATGTCATCCTGGGGCAGTGACAAGGGGCAATGATAAGGATTTGGGGAAAGTGGTTCCCAATTTTTAAACTGCCAGTTACTAGCTGGGTGACCAAGGACAATTGATACATGTGTGAAGGATTTCTGTAGCCTCATTGATAAAATCAGCCTTGAATAGGATCCTTGTGGCCGTGCTTTAAGGTGCAGGTGTTGTCATGTGGCATAATACGTACTGTTCTCAATCCATGGGTCGTTCCCGGGCTGGCGAGAGGAGAGCCTGGTCATCCTAGCGGGGGTCAAGCCCATGTCCATCCCCAGCTAGGATGGAGCCGGGCGGCAGCTGTCCGCGATCATGAGGTGGACTCTACACCTGGATCTGTGCTTCCTTGTCCACACACTTCCTGCAGCCCTGTCTCCCGTGGCCCCCAGTCTCCAAAGGGCTCAGTTTCTGGAGGAAATATCATCAACAGTCCCCTTGCTTGTCAGGACGTTGAGGGCTTCCGAGCGTGAAAACACCAAGGCTCCCTTTTCTGTGCTCCTTATCTGAACTGCAAAGGGCAGCTTGTGGTTCCAAGACGCTGTTGCCAATCAAAATCCGCCTGCCAGTCTTCCCCTGTGGCCGCCAGCGCCCCATCTCCTGACGCACAGGGTACCAGGCCGCTCTTTCCTGCAGGGGTCTCACCTGGGCAAGAACTGAGCTTCCAAAAGCACTTCATAAAGGAAGAGAGAACATTTTTTTTAAAAATCACACTTGAGAATAGACGCTCTCCAGCAGCACTGTGGAAGTGTGCGCTGGTGCAGCCTCGCTGGCGGGCCGTTTGGCAAAATGCATCAAAATCATTAAAAATGCATGTGCCGCTTGAGCCAGGATTTCCATTTCTAGGAACTTACCCTAAGGAAGTAATCGAAGATGTGTTCAGAGATTGAGATGCCAAGGAATTCGTTACAGCCTTGTGGAGAAAAGGGGGAGAGCTGGAAGCATGCTGAAAGGGAGGAATGGCTTCACTGACAAGTGCAGCCATGGATGGAATCCTGGGCCGCCTGCCCGCAGCGCTCCCAAAGTGCCGCGGAGGGGAGAAGACGGGGGGGGGGGGGGGGGGGGGGGGGGGGGGCGGAGCGAGGAGGGCAGGAAGGAAAGGGATAGAACAGGATACACAACAAACCCTGTCTTTTTTTTCTTTTTCTTTTTTTTTTTTTTGACAGGCAGAGTGGACAGTGAGAGAGACAGAGAGAAAGGTCTTCCTTTGCCGTTGGTTCACCCTCCAATGGCCGCCGCGGCTGGTGCGCTGCGGCGGCGCACCGCGCTGATCCGATGGCAGGAGCCAGGTGCTTCTCCTGGTCTCCCATGGGGTGCAGGCCCCAAGTACTTGGGCCATCCTCCACTGCCTTCCCTGGCCACATCAGAGAGCTGGCCTGGAAGAGGGGCAACCGGGACAGAATCCGGCGCCCCAACCAGGAGTAGAACCCGGTGTGCCGGCGCCGCAAGGCGGAGGATTAGCCTAGTGAGCCGCGGCGCCGGCCAACCCTGTCTTTTAAGATTTAGTTTTTATTTATTTGAAAGGCAGTGTTACAGAGAAAGGTGGCTGGGTAGGGGGGGCAGGGGAGACAGATCCTCTATCATCTGGTTCACTGATTTCCCAGGTGCATTAGCAGGGAGCTGGATCAGAAATGGAGCAGCCAGGTCTTGAACTGGTGCACATATTGGATGATGGTTTTGCAGATGGAGGCTTAACTTGCTATGTGACAATGCCAGTCCCTAAACCCTTATTTTTCTAAACCTGTATGAAGGATGTATTTTAAGAGGAAGCAGTGAGATTTTATGTGAATCTTTTTTTAATTTCAAAAATTATATTTTCATTTTATTTAAAAGACAGAAAGAGATCTTCTACCTGCTGGTTCACTCTCCAAATGCCTACAACAGCCAGGGTTGGGCCTGGCCCAAGCCAGGAGCCTGGAACTCAATCCTCGTCTCCCAGGAGGTTGGCAGGAACACAGGTACTTGAACCATCACCTGCTGTCTGCCAGGATGCACATTAGCAAGAAGCAGAGTAACCAAGATTGGACCAGGCACTTCAACACGGAATGTGGGTTTCCCGGACAGTGACCCAACTGCTGCAGCCAATGCCAGCCCTGTGGTGAGCCTTGTTGTCTGCCTTTTCTTTTCAGTACTTTCTAATTTTTCTGCAGGAAATATGAAGTCACGTGATTTTTCAACAAATATCTATTGATTATCTGTTGGATAGCACATGCTGTGTTAGGTCAGGACCAGGAGATGAGAATCTACTAGAACTTTGCAGTCTATTACTACTTGTCTAATTTTTAAAGATTACTTTAAGTGTACTATTTATGTGTTTTTCAGCATAGTGTCCACAGAGGTGAGTTCTATCAGAGGCTTTCAAGTGGTCGTTGTCCACCAGCTACCCTGGTCGTGCTGAGCACCTCTGTGTCTCTTCCCGCCACACCCAGCCCTGCTTGCCATCGCAAATCAAGCCAAACATTTGGAATAGCGGTAAGGAAACTCAACCTGCTTTCTGAGGAAACTACAGTGTTGTTAAATAGCAAAGGAATCACTGACTTATGATGAAAACAACGATGGTTGAAGGGGTGGATGGAGCCACAGGGCGGAGCCTGCTGATGAGTTTGGGTGGCTTCCCGACGTCCACTCAGCTCTCTGTGCCACACTGACCTTGTGCAAAAAGCGAGAACAATAGCCCCTGCCTGCCTCTCCGGCTACCTGTGTGAAATAAACATATCTGCCCTGGGGGTGGGCATTGACCGGTTCAGCTGCCACTTGGGACACCCCCATCTCTTGTCCCAAATCGGAGAGCTGGTTCGAGTCTTGGCTCTTCCACCTCTTATCCAGCTTCCTGAAGTGCGTACTGGGAGACAGCGGATGATGGTTCCAGTGTTTCAGCCCCTGCCACCTGCCTGGGAACCTGGATGGCAATCTGGGCTCCTGGCTTGCAGACATTTGGGGAGTGAACCTACAGGTGGAAGATCTCTCTCTCTCTCTCTCTCTCTCTCTACCCCCTTCCCTTTCTTTCTTTCTCTCTCTCTCTCTTTTTCTTTTCATCTCTCTCTCCCTCTCCCTCCTTCCCTTTCTCTCTCCAAGTAAAATCATTGAACTTAAAAAAATCTTAGTCCTGCATGGGGGTTTCCCAGCGTAGAGTGACCCCCTAGGAGCCCTCAACACCCTGGATGAGCCTCGGTGGTTGTGTTCACATCACATGGCCACAGCTGACTTTCCAAGAATGGGCATCAGCCCCAGGCCGGGCGAGTCAGACTTTCTCTCCTGGGGTGTTAGAATGGGTACCAGGAGCCTCAGGTCAGTCTGGGCTGGATTTTTGACAGGAAGAAATGAATAGCCTTGGTGGCTGACCTGGCCAGTTTTGGCAGAAGAAGCTGGACTGCAGAAGAACAAAGCAGCTTGCTGAGAGACGGCTCCAGTGGACGTCCACTTCTGGAGCAGGGCCTGACCTTGGACTGGGCTACACTCCTGTCTGCAAATTTGGGGAAATGAACTACATTTTCATCATAAACTCCCCAGTTTTACCCAAACTAACTTAAACAGTCTTTGTTTTCCAAGCTAAGTATGTCTAACTAATAACCTTCACTCACAAAGCCCCTGGGAGAATTGGACTGATCTTACATGAGACCTTCGAAAACTGTCCCTGGGCTTCACAATTCAAGTTGGCTTTCTCAGGGTCTGACTAGCTTCTTATCCCTAAATTCAAACAATTCTGCTGATTCCAATTCCCCCTCACCCCGCACTGAGAGCACAGCCTGGGGCCGGCATTTGGCCTAGTGGCTGAGATGCCAGTTACAATGCCCATGTTGCATTTTGGAGTAACTTGGTTCCATCCCCGCCTCATGCTCCAGATGCTAGCTTTCCTACTAATGCAGACCTGGGCGACAGCAGTGATGGCTCAAGTGATTGGGTTGCTTCCACCTCCGTGGGAGGCCTGAATTACATTTTTTTTCTTTTCTTTTCTTTTTTTTTTTAAAGGCAGAGTGGACAGTGAGAGAGAAAGACAGAGAGAAAGGTCTTCCTTTTGCCATTGGTTCACCCTCCAATGGCCGGCGTGGCCAGCGCGCTGCAGCCGGCATACCGTGCTGATCCGATGGCAGGAGCCAGGTGCCTCTCCTGGTCTCCCATGCAGGTGCAGGGCCCAAGCACTTGGGCCATCTTCCACTGCACTCCCTGACCACAGCAGAGAGCTGGCCTGGAAGAGGGGCAACCGGGACTAGAACCGGTGTGCCAGCGCCGCAAGGCGGAGGATTAGCCCAGTGAGCCACGGCGCCGGCCCTGAATTACATTTCTGGCTGCAGGCTTCAGCCTCCCCCCACCCCCAACTGTTGTGGGCATGTTGGGAGTGAGCCATCTAATGGAAATGCCTTCTCTCTCTTTCATATTCATTCATATTCTCTCTCTCTCTAGAATATATAAAAAATGTTTAAAATATATCCTACCACTTGCCACAAAATGGATGAATCCGAAGGACACTATGCTAAGTGAAATAAGCTAGAGAAAAAAATACTGGCTGATCTTGTAGACTGTAAAAGAAGCTGGATACATAGAAACAGAGTAGAAAGTTACCAGGGTGCAGGACAGGGAAAGATAGGTCAAAGGGCACAAAACTGCAGTTATGTAGGGTGAATAAGTCTTTTTTCTTTTTTGACAGGCAGGGTGGACAGTGAGAGAGACAGAGAGAAAGGTCTTCCTTTGCTGTTGGTTCACCCTCCAATGGCCACTGTGGCTGGCGCACTGCAGCTGGCGCACTGCGCTGATCCGAAGCCAGGAGCCAGGTGCTTCTCCTGGTATCCCATGCAGGTGCAGGGCCCAAGCACTTGGGCCATCCTCCACTGCACTCCCGGGCCACAGCAGAGAGCTGGCCTGGAAGAGGAGCAACCGGAACTAGAACCTGGTGTGCCGGCGCCGCAGGTGGAGGATTAGCCTACTGAGCCACGGCGCTGGCCGTGAATAAATCTTGTGATCTATGTACAGTGTGAGAACTGGAGCCTGTTTGTATTATACCATATAGTGGAAACTTGCTAATAGAGTAGACTGTAGATGCTCTTAACACACACAAACACACAACACACACACACACAACTTTACGAGGTGGTAGACATGTTCATTTACTAGACTATAGTAATTATTTCACTATTATATATAATTTTATATACTTTGTATATAATATAAATAAGTAAAAAGTGCATTTTGCATCCAATTCCTGGGCTTTCTGGGATCTGTGACACAAGTCAGCTTGATTTTTGACTTCTGTACTTCTGTACTGGTTATAAGTTATGCTGGCTGCTAACAAGAACCACCTTGCAATTCTCAGTGACTTAGCAAAATAAAAAAGTTAATGTCTAGCTCGTGTCAAAGTCCAGTAGTGTTGCCAGGGAATCTGTTCAATCTGGGAGCCCAAGTTTCTTCTGCCAAGTGGCTTTGCCTTTCCCAGGGTCTCAGGGCCCTCAATGGATCCTTCGCAGGCAGCCCACAGACAGAGAACCTAGAACTTTCTAGGAACCCAGGCCAGAAAGTGTAATGTCCCATTTCCGCCCACATTCCGCTCTACAGAATGTGACTCCACCTGACTATGAAGGTGGCTAGGAAAATGTGGCTGCCTACATGTCCAGAAGGAACTGGACAGGGGCCACAGCCACCCTCGATTCCATCTTGCAGCCCCGTCTCCCCCAGTCCTGTTTTCAGTTGTCCTGACCTTGCTGTCACTCAACCCATAATTCAGGGATTGGTAAGCAAAGGCCTGGAGGCTGAAATCAGCCCCACAGCCTGTTGATCTTGTTGTTTTTGACTTTTTAATTTTCATTTTCAAGTATTTAAAATAATACCAAAAAGTATAGAGTTCAATGAGCACACATAGATTTAACAATTTTTAACATTTTTCCATATTCACTTCATATGAAATATATATATATATATACACATATACATGCATGCTATTTTTCTGGAAGGCCAGGATGGATATGTTAATATCACATAAAAATCATAAAGTGAGGAAAGAAGGCTACGTTTTTATGTAAGGGGGTATAATTCAGGGAAAAGAGTATTTAGGAATATCTGGATGCTAAATAATATGGCATCCACATTCTTTTTATACTATACTTATATTAACTTCCACCTCTGAGAGAAAGCACAGTATCTGTCTCTGTGTTTGCTTTGTTTCACTTATCGTGATGACATCTAGTTCCTTCCATTTTGTTGCAAATGTTAGGAGTTCCTGCCTTTTCCATGGCTTTTGTAAATAAAATTTTATTGGGATACAGCCACACCTGTCCTCACTGTCTGTGACTGCTTTCAAGCTCTGGTGACTGTTAAACAGCTTTGTCAGAGACCACATAGCTGGCAAAGCCTCAACTATTGACCATGCCAACCCTAACCAGCTCCTGGGAAAATGTGCCAGTTCTCCAAATTCCAAAAGTGAGCTCTCCTGTGTGTTTTCCTCTCCTGTTTTCGGTCCCCTTGTGAGTCACCTGCTGCACTGGGGAAACCCCTGGCTGAGAGAGCCTCCAGAGAAAAGTTTCAGTGTCCTAAGGAAGAACTCGGATGCCCCCATATTCCTGAGGCTCACTGGGACATTTTGGTTATTTTTGTAACATTGTTGAACTTTTTTTATGTTTTGAGGTTTCAGGATGCTCCTTGTGAATTTAATTCTTTTCTCTTATTCAACCCCCAAAGGAAGTTGTCAAACGTACCTGCTATGTGGGTTTTCAGCTCATAGAACAGAAAACAAGCAATTTGAGTGTGGCAACTAGAGCATTAAAATGCGGTTCTAGGGCGAGCAAAAATTGGGGAGGGATGAGAAGTGTCGTGACAAGTGTCACAGCCTGCAACCCAGCCCCACCCCTCCCATCTCATCTCATTGCAACTGACAGCAGATGGCTGCAAAGTACGAATTATTGCTTAAACTGTGCTCTTTGTAAATTTGGAGATGATACATAACAGATCATTTTATTAACAACAGTTATATGTTGCTTCATTGTCCTTTATTATATATGTAATGTGTTAGACTTTTTAAAAAAATTATTTTGTATTTATTTGAAGGCAGAGTTAGAGATAGATGTTGGGGCAGGGGGGAATCTTCCACCCACTGGTTCATTCCCCAAATTGCCTCAATGGCTGGGATAGAAGCCAGGAACCCAGACCTTCTTCTGAGTAACCCACGTGTGTACAGGGGCCCAAGCACTTGGGCCATCTTCTGCTGTTTTCCCAGGCACAATATCAGGGAGCTGGATCAGAAGTGGAGCAACTGGGTTTCAAAGTGGCATTTGGGATGCCTGTGTCACAGGCAGAGGTTTAACCTGCTGCACCACCATGCTGGCCCTGGACTCTTTAAAAAAAAGAGACAGACAGACAGACTTGGAGCCTTTACAGGAACCTACATCCTTCTCAGATGGCCTCTTCTTGCCTGGCCTTTTCAGCAACCCAATCCAACCAGGGACCTCTGCCAAGCCCTTCTACGGTGTTTCTAAGTGTGTAGGTTTGGTTTCAGGAAGAACCAATACCTCCTTGTCCCTCTCTGAGTCTGAAATTGAGTTTCCAACCTCCCGAATGGCTGGCTTTGGCCAGTGCCAGGCCCTGTTGGTGGGCGTGTGTGAAGAAAGCAGGACCTCTGGCCCGCGCGCTGCTCTCGGCTCCTGGGGTCGTGGTGGGGCCCTGTGGCCCCTGCCTTCCCAGGCTCTGTGAAGACCCTGGAAGGTTTGCAGCCTCTTCTGATCTCCAGCGCATGGGAGGATTTTTTGCTTCCAGCTTTTTCAGTTGGGACAGTTGCATCCCATGTCAGAGTGCCTGGGATAGAGTCCTGGCTCTGCTCCCAGTTCCAGCTTCTTGCTGCTGCTCACAGGGGACGCAGTGGTGATCACTCAACTAGCTGGGTTTCTGCCTCCCACATAGGAGGCCTGGATGGTGTTGCCAGCTCCTGGCTTTGGACTGGTCCAGCCCCAGCTGTTGCAGGCATTCAAGGAGTAGACCAGTCATTATGAGTCCTCTGCCTCTGACTCTCTCTCTGATTCTCAAATAAATAAAATTTGTATACGGATGACCTGTCTCAGAAATAGAAAGGCAGAAGTTTTGCCTTCAACCCTCACATATCCAATTCCTTCCCCCAATTTTTTAAAAAAGATTTCTGTTTATTTATTTGTTTGAAAGAGTTACAGAGATAGAGGTAAAGAGGGAGAGAGAGAGAGAGAGAGAGAGAGAGAGAGAGAGATCTTCCTACCTTTGGTTCACTTCCCAAATAGCTGCAATGCCCAGAGCTGGGCTGATCTGAATCCAGAAACCAGAAGCTTCTCCTGGGTCTCTCACGTGCATGCGGGGGCCTAAGTAAGTACCTGGGCCATCTTCTACTGCTTTCCCAGGCCATAGCAGAGAGCTGGATCAGAAGTGGAGCAGCCAGGACCTGAACCGGCATCCATATGGGATGCAGTGTCTTTACCCATGAGACCACAGTGCTGGCCTCCTTCCCCAATTTTTTTTTTAATATTTATCTATTTGAAAGGCAGAGCTACAGAGTGAGAGAGAGAGAGAGAGAGAGAGAGAATGAACTTCCATCCACTGGTTCATTCCCCAAATGGCCACAATGGCCAGAGCTGTGCAGATCTGAAGCCAGGACCCAGTTCTTCTGGGTCTTCCATGTGGGTGCAGGGGCCATAGGACTCAGGCCATCTTCTGCTGCTTTCCCAGGCCACAGCAGAGAGCTGGATCAGAAGTGGAGCAGCTGGGTTTCAAACTGGCATCCATATGGGATGCCAGTACTGCAGGCGGCAGCTTTACCCGATAGGCCACAGTGCCAGCTCCACTGACCCCCCCCCCCAATTTTTGAGGGGCTGCTAGTATACACGAAGTAAATGCTCAATATTATGTCCACAAATGCATCAAGTTTGTCATTGGGAAAGATTTTGGCCATAAAGAGTACTGAAACTTGAGAGATCTGTTCATGTTAGTGGTCCCAGCGAAAGTGTGACTCCTGGCTCTCTGAGCTGGGTTTCTGCTGAAATGCAGAACCATGGGGGATGGGTCTGGAAACCTGAGCTGGGCAGCGCTGGGTCCCTGGATCAGAACAATGCTGGGAGGGGGGAGAGGCGCATCTTGGAGAAGAAGGTGGCGCCAAACACTGTTTTCCTTTTTCAGACTACTTTCTCATTATCACGATCAGTCATTACCCACCCCAGGTCCCTGTTAGAAGGAACCTCTCCACAGAAAAAGCAGCTGGCCTTTTAGAAATGTAGGCTTTAGAGGTTTAGACCCATGACTGTCCCATCTGGGGTGTTCGAAAAATGGTCAGCAGTCCTGCGGTGAGCTGCGTGGAACAGAGTAGCATTTCAGGGGGTCACTCTTCCTGATCCTGCATCCTGCCTATGGGTCATCTCCCCTCTTGTTCAGCTGCTGAGAACTCTGTCTTGTTCCTTTGTTCAGCCATCTGGGTGAAGGAGGGAATAATATCTGTAAATCAAGCCTCCTCACTCGATCCCCGGTCTCTACGCGGTGTAGCAGGAGATGCCGCGGCTGCAGCTTCCTGGCCACAGAGGACCAGGGCACTCCCTTTGGGCCCTGAAACTCCTGGTGAGGCTCCTCCGCTGGGACAGGCGGCTCTCCTCAATGGACAAGGCTGTCACGCGCTCCCGTGGGAGCAGGTGGCACTGTGCCGTTCCTGGCACGCTCAGCCTGTGGTTATCAGCAAAGCAGTTTAACTTGGAGAATAAAGAAGGGACTCCTTCCTAGGGGACCTGTTCAGCTGGCGGCAGGTCTGGCAGAAAGTTACCTGTTGGCACGGGAAGCAAACAGCAGAGTAATTTTGTGAACTCTACAATCAAGCAGTCATCCCTCTCTGAATGAAAGCCTAATGCTGGCGCTAGCCAGTATCCATCAGCGGGAACAAGCGGGCCTGTTATGGGACAAAAATCCCTGCCTGCCTGCCAGGAGGCAGCTCGCTGGCTGCCGAGGATTGAATGTGCTTTGCCTGCGTCTCAGGGCTGCTACTTTCCGGGTGAGTAACCGAGAGCAAGTTGTGTCAGCTTTCTAGGCTTCCATGTTCCCATCTACAGAATAGAACTAACAAAACCAGCTTCGTAGGCTTTGGCAGAATGATGACGTGGGGTCAAGCATGGCTTGCAAAGTGCCTGACACATAGTAGGTCTTCATTATTACCAGTTTCTTAACATATTTGCCCTCCCCTGTGCCTTTCACTTTTCTGCTGGCTCTTATGAAAGTATGGAGAATGGGAACTAATTTAAGAAGAAATACAAGTTATGACAAAAAAAGGGTGCGGCTGACGCTCCGCCTGCAGTGCCGGCATGCCATATGGGCACCAGGTCATGTCCCAGCTGCTCCTCTTCTGATCTCTGCTAATGGTGGGAAGGCAGTAGAAGATGGTCCATATGCTTGGGCCCCTGCATCTACATAGGAGACCCGAAAGAAGCTCCTGGCTCTTGGCTTCAGATTGGCCCAGCTCTGACCATTGTGGCCATTTGGAGAGTGAACCAGCAGATGGAAGACTCTCTCTTTCTGTTTCTCCCTCTCTCTGTCTGTGGCTCTGCCTCTCAAATAAATCCTTTTTTTAAAAGATTTATTTTATTTATTTGAAAGGCAGAGTTACAGAGAGAGGTAGAGACAGAGAAAGAAGTCTTCCATTTACTGGTTCACTCCCCAGATGGCCACAATGGCCAGAGCTGTATTGGTCTGAAGCCAAGAGCCAGGAGCCTCTTCCAGGTCTCCCACATGGTGCAGGGGCCCAAGGACTTGGGCCATCTTGCACTGCTTTCCCAGGCTGTAGCAGAGAGCTGAATCAGAAGAGGAGCAGCCAGGACTAGAACCAGCACCCATATGGGATGCCGGCGCTTCAGGCCAGGGCTTTAACCCGCTGCGCCACAGAGCCAACCCCTCAAATAAATCTTGAAAAAGGAAAGAAAAGGGTGTTCCAGGCAGGGAGAAAGACAATGATGAAAGGAAAAGTTTGAGAAGGAAAACTTAGGATGTCCAAAAACTAGAGCAATGACAGCATTTTATGTTCTAGTAGATTCCATGGAGGATATCTCTGTGGGTTTTTTGTTTGCTCAATATCCTTTTTCCCTGTATTACCCCAAAGCTTAGCAACTCAGAGAAACACATTTTTATTATGTCACAGTTTGTATGATCAGGAGTTTGGGTGGGGCTTTGCTGGGATATCCAGCTCAGGGGTTCTTACAGTGCTACAGTCAGAGAGTTGTCCAGGGCTGCCTTGGGCTCCTTCCAAGTTCGCTCAGTTGTCGTTGGCAAGATCTAGTTCCTGGGGGGCTGTTGGGCTGAGTCTCAGGTCCTCATTGGCTATTGGCCAGAGGCAACCCTTGGTTACTTGTCGTATGGACCTTTCCATAAGGCAGCTTATAACGTAGGAGTCGGCTTCATTAGAATGAGCAAGAGAGGAGAGAAAGAGAGTCACCAGCTTTCATAAAACAATCTCAGAAGTGATGTTCCATGTTCTATTCAATAGAAGTAAGTCCCTAGGTCCAGCCTACACTCGACAGGAGAGGATCACGTGAAGGCTTGCATAACAAGAGAAGTGATGACTGGGGGCCATCTGACTACCCCTCTGCCCTTCTGCTAAAAGCTACCCTCCTTCCTCAGTAAAGCCACATATGCTTCTAGTGGGGCTGCCCTCCATGATACTTGCTGTCCTCACCACATCCCCATACTGGAGTAGCATGAAACCCAAATTTGGTGAATCATCATAGCATATCCCCTTGGTCATAGCGATTGGTCCAAGAAGCTGTATGACCCAAGCTTGGCCAATCAGAGCCTTTCCCTGGGACTTACATGTAACGAAACAAAAGGGGAGAAATTCTCTTTCATCTGAAATCGCTAACACGAAATAATGTAAGTCTACGATTTCCTGTGCCTGTATCATCTGCTAGCCCTCTAAAGGAATTCTAAATATCCTAGGAACAAGAGAAATCATCACACTCTGAAGCAGAGACAAAGGATTTGAGATTAAAGATTAAGGCACAAAAAGAAACTGGCAACAATTTTTTTGAATCCTAGAGGATAGTTTCAATTCTGCAACCTAATAGATCTCCCCTTTTTGCTTGAGATCATTTAAATTGGTTTCTGTCACTTAAAGCAAAAATAATATTGATTAATTAAGCCACAGTTTTTTCATCTATAAAACCAAGGAACTGAACTAAATGATCTTGATGTTTTTTCATATTTCAAGTTCCAAGATTGTGACTTAAAATATTTGATCCTTCCCTGAGAAACATACTTTCCCAAAGTGGAGCAAGAGCAGGAAGAGTAGCCTGAAGGAAGAGAAGTGCAGGAGAGTGAGACCAATCACTCCTGGGACCAGTGAGAGCCAAAGCCCTACTCTGCCTTCTTCATGACTTAGATAAGGCTCTAGTCTTTAACTCAGCACCATAAGAACATCACCAAAAGGACTCAGGCATCTTGTGATCCCATGTAAGGACCAGGCATATATTTCTCTTACTTGCCTTTAGAGCCAGGATAAACAGTGCAGAACGGCATGGGTTTAGATGCAGTAGCCTTGGACTCCATGATCATAGTAACAGCAATGTTTATTGAGTGTTTATCATATACTTGACAAGACTCGGTTTCTTTATTTACTACTCGTATGACCTTATGCAAGTGACTTAACCTCCATAAGCCTTTGTGTCCTCTCCTGTAAAATGGGGAATAATAATAGTTCCCTTCTCATAGGGCTATTAGGAGAAGCAAATGAGTCTAATGCAGGTAGGGCACCAGAGTGCGGCTCTGGCACACACTGTTCTTACAATGTTCTGTGATTTTTACACCTAGCCCAAATAGCAGCTATTCTACCAGCCTTCTCCAACTGCTGTCCACCTCCTCTGTTCCCCCACAGTGCTTTATTCCTGCCTGCCAGCTTTCCAGCCCTGTGGCTCTGTGTCTCATTTACCTATTCACATATCCATTGCTCCTGGATCACCATACCTTCTCTTTGGGTTCCTGAAGCCTAGATTAATGCCAAACACATAGTAGGACTTGAACAAATCCAAATGGATTGAATCAACAATATTATCACTCTCAAGAAGACCAGACAGCTTGATCAGGACATGCCGCACCTCTGGATTCACCACCTCATTCAGCACGAAGGACTTTTGTCGGGTGAAACTCTGATGTGAGGTTGTAAGGCTGCTTCTCAAATGAAATCACCAATTGCTCAAGCTAAAAGTAACAATTCCTCACAACTGGCAGGCCAACCCAGTGGCAACCAGCTGTGGAGCCCTGTGTTAACGGGTGCGGCGCAGCTGGTTTGGAAGTTGACCAAGGAGACAGTAAATATGACGGTTGCCTGGGTGCATAAACACATAACCGCTCCTCCTCATCTCTTCCCCGGCACACTCCAGTCCCGACATCAGGGACCTGCAAGTGGCTACTAGTCAGTGCCAGTCAAATGTAGCAGCAAGGGCCTTCCACCTCCTGAATGTCAATCTTAAGCACAACATCACAGTAACTGAGGTTTTTCTGGGAAGCTG